>NC_071355.1:7118267-7452267 GCF_943734655.1 Sabethes cyaneus
CTGCAGGAGGTGTGCTGGAAGAGCTCAACGGTACGTACGTTCAGAGATGGACATACCATCTACCAGAGCTGCGGCAACACACACGAGCTGGGTACAGCTTTCATAGTGATGGGCGAGATGCGGAAACGGGTGATTGGGTGGTGGCCAATCAATCCTCGAATGTGCAGGTTGAGAATCAAGGGCCGATTCTTCAACATAAGCATCATCAACGTGCACAGCCCTCACCTCAGAAGTACCGATGACGACAAGGATGAATTCTACGCGCAGTTGGAGAATGAATACGACCGCTGCCCAAAACATAATATCAAGATCGTCATCGGGGATTTCAATGCTCAGGTCGGCCAGGAGGAGGAATACAAACCGGTGATTGGAAGGTTCAGTGCACACCAGCGAACCAATGAAATGGGCCTAAGACTTATCGACTTTGCCGCCTCCAAGAATATGGCCGTGCGTAGTACCTTTTTCCAGCACAGAATCCACCATAAGTACACCTGGAGGTCACCAAATCAGACAGAATCACAGATCGACCACGTTTTGATCGACAGTCGGCACTTCTCAGACATTATCGACGTCAGATCCTATCGAAGCGCTAACGTTGACTCGGACCACTACCTAGTGATGGTTAAGATGCGCCCAAGACTCTCCGTTGTGAACAACATTCGGTACCGACGCCAGCCTCGGTTAGATCTCGCGCGGCTGAAGCAGCCAGACGTCGCCGCAAACTACGCGCATTCACTCGAAGCTGCACTGCCGGAAGAGGACGAGCTAGACGAAGCCCCTCTCGAGGACTGTTGGAACACTATCAAAACAGCCATCAGCAGTGTAGCGGAGAGCTCCATCGGGCATGTGGCCCGGAATCAGCGGAACGATTGGTTTGACGATGAATGTAGGAGGGTGATGGATGAGGAGAACGCTGCGCGGGCGGCCAAGATGCGCAGTGCCACACGTCAGAACGTGGAAAGACACAAACAGAAGAAGATGCAGCGAAACCAAATCTTTCGGGAGAAAAAGCGCAACCTGGAAGAGCAGGAATATGCGGAGTTGGAGCGGCTGTTCTACCAGAAACTGAACGGATCCCGCAAAGGCTTTGTGTCGCGAGCCGAAATGTGTCGGGATAAGACTGGCAGTATTCTGACGGACGATCGTGAGGTGACGGATAGGTGGATGCAGCACTTCGACGAACACCTGAATGGCGCCCAGGCGGAAAACCATGGCGGCGGGGAAAGCGATTTCGACGGTGCAGCAAACGGGGAAGAGGTGCCAGCCCCAACGATAGGCGAAGTTAAGGAGGCCATCATGCAGCTAAAGAACAACAAGTCAGCTGGAAAAGATGGCATCGGAGCGGAGCTTATTAAAATGGGACCAGAAAAGCTGGCCGTTTGTCTACACCGACTAATTGTTAGAATTTGGGATACGGAACAGCTACCGGAGGAGTGGAAAGATGGGGTTATCTGCCCGATCTACAAAAAGGGCGACAAGTTGGACTGTGAGAACTATCGAGCGATCACCGTTCTCAATGCCGCTTATAAAGTGCTGTCCCAAATCATTTTCCGCCGTCTATCACCAATTGCGAATAGATTTGTGGGAACTTATCAAGCCGGCTTCGTCGAAGGTCGGTCTACAACGGATCAAATATTTACACTGCGGCAAATCCTCCAAAAGGGCCGTGAATACAGAGTTCCCACGCATCATTTATTCGTTGACTTCAAAGCCGCATATGATACCATCGACCGGAAAGAGCTATGGAAAATCATGGACGAGAACAGCTTCCCCAGGAAGCTCATCAAACTGATTAAATCTACGATGGATGGTACGCAGTGCTGTGTTCGGATTTCGGGTGGATTGTCAAGTTCATTCGAATCACACAGAGGACTTCGTCAAGGTGATGGTCTTTCATGCCTGCTGTTCAACATAGCGCTACAAGGTGTTATGAACCGAGCGGATATCAACACGCGGGGCACGATATTCAACAAATCTAGTCAATTCGTCTGCTTTGCCGATGACATGGATATTATCGGCAGAACATCTGTGGCGGTGACTGAAAAGTACACCAGACTAAAGCGCGAAGCAGAAAAGATTGGGTTAAAGGTAAATACGTCTAAAACAAAGTACATGCTGGCCAGCGGAACCGAGGCCGAACGACACCGCTTGGGCAGTAGTATATTGATCGACGGCGATGAGTTTGAGGTAGTCGATGAATTTGTCTACTTTGGCTCACTGGTAACGGCGGACAATGATACCAGCCGTGAGATTCGGAGGCGTATTATCAGCGGAAGTCGTGCTTACTATGGGCTCCACAAGCAATTGCGGTCGAGCAGACTAAGTCCCCGTACAAAGTGCACCCTGTACAAGACGCTTATTAGACCGGTTGTTCTCTACGGGCATGAAACATGGACAATGCTCGAGGAGGACCTGCGAGTGCTCGGAGTTTTCGAACGACGAGTGCTAAGAACGATCTTCGGCGGCGTACAGGAGAACGGAGTATGGAGGCGGAGGATGAACCATGAACTCGCACAGCTCTATGGCGAACTCAGTATCCAGAAGGTGGCTAAAGCTGGACGGATGCGATGGGCAGGGCATGTTGCAAGAATGCCGGACAACTGCCCTGCAAAGATGGTGTTCGCCTCAAATCCGGTAGGAACCAGACGACCAGGAGCGCAGCGAGCAAGATGGTTAGACCAGGTGGAGCGAGATCTGGCGGAGAGTACTCGGTGTCCGAGGAATTGGAGAGCGGTAGCCCTCAACCGAGTTACATGGAGAAATTTTGTTCAACAGGCTTTGTCTTAGGACGGCAAGCCACCTAAGTAAGTAAGTATATAAGTGTTATAACCATGCAAATTGCTGATATACCGCTTTCTTATTAGCGATGCCGAGCTACAGCCAATATAGGGCTATGCGTTTATGCTTGTGGTTACTTGGGCTATCCAATTTAATTCTACCATGTATATTTTCTTTATTTTGGAACTTCGAAAACAGACCCTGAGGAAGTCTGCAAGTCGTAGGCGAAATACGTATCTGTCAAGAATAAAATATACGTAGTAGAATTATTGTACCTTGCAGCAATTTTACTAGTCCGCAAATTCTTTTTTAAATAATAATTATCATGTACTTAATAAATATATTGAAAATATGCTTGTCAAGCAAGGAGGAGTGCAATGGGGAGGCAATAACGAAAAACTTATGGTTCAAATTGTTAAATTGCAATCATGTGCGGTAAACGCAGAAAATAACTTCGCTAATAATTTTCGCGTGGGACTCTAAATTGGTGGAAACTCCGCAATAAATTGGATAAGTTTTCTTTTTATTTAACGGGAAATTAGCAGTCATTAACTTTTCGTCGGAGAGCCCAATTTCAGAAACAGTTTTTGGACCCAAAAGCGGGGTTATGTCTATCAAAACGTAAATACTGCATTCCTTGGCAATCTGAACACAGCGAATTTATTTTCATGAACAGAATTTTTGTTTCAAACAAAAAAACTGCTTTTGAAATCAGCAGGTGATAAAAGGTGAGGATGAAGATATGTTTCTATAACATCGAATTTATTTATTTAGTCCAGGTTGGAATTGGATGAATTTTTGGTGTTCATTTGCTCCTATTTGATAGATAAAATTTATCTCATTTCATTTCGGGTTGAATAAACACATTTGTTACATGTTAAACATCCATACATTGGTGAAAAAAAATTCAAGCAAAAATTAGCGAAACACATCGAAGCCTTTTCCTCACTTGTGACATATCTCATTGGCTCTCAGAAGCGAACCATCGAACTGTCAAAACTTATTTTCGAAAAATCATCGAACTTTAAATATCAAATTTTAACCAAAAGTTATAAATTTTGCGAAAAATAATTCACAGCCTTAAGTAGCGCCAACTTCATTTGTTTATTATCAGAAACGAGAGGCGGTGTCCTATTTTCCTTGCAATCCGCAATATTATCATGATTAAGATTGTGAATGATTTTGCAATGGTTATTAAATTTTGGTTAAAATCAGGCAAGTCAGTACACATAAAATAACAAAAAAAGAAATGCACTAAATAATTATTAACAACGTGAAGTAGTTAGCTTATACACCGGTAATGTTGGCCTCATATCGATATTACGATAACCACAGTTGACAGTTGATTATTGTTTCACTTCGACGATTTCGACCATTTCGACTGCACTGCGCTTTGTCGACTTTCCGTTTGACGTTCTCCATCACCAAGATGGCATATACCTCAGGTAGTGAATTGCAAGCATTGGAAAACTCTTAACGGAGCAAGCCTTTGCTTAAAAGTTTCGTTAAAAGTCGCCACCCGTATATTTTCACATTGGCTTTTTTTCACTGACCGTCCGTCGCCATCGAGCTGCCATTCGCATACCGTGTGTGTATCGCTCGCGGAGTGCAGCAGTATTTTTTTTCTCTCGCCCTTTTTCTAGTGGCCAAATTTCATCCTCGCGGATTCCTTTTTCTCGGTGGACCGGATTACCATCAAGGATTGTCACGCGAATTGCCCGGTGGTGCACTTAGCTGCAGACAGAGTCCACGGAGTGTGGTGGACGTGTTTAAATCCGGTTTTTGATCAGCCGGGCTATACGATCGGGGTGCGAGTTGAAGAAGGAAAAAAAAAGCACAGTGGTTCGGTGTGACGTCGCACACCATTTTTCTTTTTCGTGTTCGGTCGCAATCGAAATTCGTCAGTGGCGGACGAATTTAAACTGCATATTCTCCGATAAGAGAGAATAGTGAAAACGTGAAAAGTGTTTCGGTGCTCGGTTCAACGATAAGAATTAAAGGTATAGTGTAATGGGTTGGAAGCTTGCTGAACTGGGAGTTGAAGCTGTGGAAATTTTTCTTTTGTTCATCAGCGAATAGTGAAACTTTTGAAGCATAGCAAAGGAGCGGAAACGGGCAGCCAGCAGTAGTAGCACGGCAATAGAGCGAGTATAGTGTGTGAGACATTGGCAACTGGCAAGGCGTACGTTGGAAGAAGTGTGTAGTCGGGGGGGATCACGCCAGACGCAAGGGGAGTATTCTAGTTTGTCTCTCTCTTGCCTGTCTTTCCGTTTTGCTGGTTCGCTACTTCCACACATGGATTCGGTGCTGTAGTGTACGTGAAAGTGCAACGCGGAAGAGAGTGTGAGTGGAAAATGCGAAACAGTTGTCAAAATTTACTGGTGTGAAATCTGAACTGTCAAAATGGGCGTACAAATTGCAGTGGTGCCAGGCAAAGGGTTTGCCGACTGAACGGCCGAAGAAAGTTAGTAAATCGAAAGAATTGCGTGAATTTAGCGATCCTTTGTTAAAGATACTTTCACTTATTTAATTAAGTATCTGCCTTATTAAAACATGCAATATTGTTTTAAAATACAAATTTAAATAAATTATACGAAACATACTAAACGTTACGGTATAGGCACCCTTGCCATCACTGTAATCGTGTGCGACATTGAAAATGCGTCATGTGTGTCAGGAGGAGTGTAAAATCGAGTGTAAAACGACATTAAATACTACTATGGCTACTATGCGCTCAAATCAAGGAACCGTTCTTGTCTGTGAGAAGAATCATGATAATTGTGCTTCGAAATAAAAAACCGCCTTCGAAGGTGATAACTTTTCTCATGTGATTAATGTGTGATAGAAGCACGCGATTTCAATCGAACTACGGGTTAGTGATTGGCGAGTGCAGCCTAGAAAAATAAAACTAATGTACAATTTTCTCTGTTGCCGTGTGCCATCTGCTTTGGTTATTTAATTGTAAATGGGAAAAAGCTGATAATTAGTGCCTGCGGATTTGTTCGACTCGAGACGAAAAAGGGAAATCTAATATTGGATACATGTGGTTCCATTTTTTCACACTCTATCTGGGAAGATTTCGCGAAGACTTGCAAGGAATAAAAAAAGGTTTCGAAAAAATGGCCAATGTCCCCATGTGTTTCGGTGAAAAATTAATGTAAAAGTCGTGATAAAATAGCTGCGAAGAGGAGTACAATTATTGCAGCACAGTCTGCATGCGAACTAAAATGGCGTGAGAGTGAGGAAGAAATAAAATAGCCACCGTGTCGAGAGTTCTTGTGGCACACTGCGAGCGGCGAGTGCTGGTGGTCAAAACTAAAGGTGCCCAAATAAGATGTATTTTTGAAAGTTGCAATATTCACCGTTCAGGTTAAATTTACTGCGATGTTGCCTAATTACTGATTTATACACAGTTATTTTTTGATAATGATACATAAGATATATAAAAACTACTTTTTTGGATAGTTCTTAGCTTTATGGTACAATATTGACAATCAAGGAGACTTAACTTGTTACAGCGTTACTTAAAGTTAGGATATAACAAGGTCATTTGAATCTCAACACTTACCATTAATTACCCATCCAAATATTCAGTCAGATTTTTCAACTTCTCTGGTTTAGTAAGGCACTAGACTCACTCACAAAACACCACAAGTCGATCTAAGCTCTAAACTTCTTAACGACACACAACTTGAATCGGTTCTGAATATTGAAACGTGGCATCATCCTTCTTAAATCCTTCAACCTCGAAGCTCAGGTAGCCAAAACCGTCTAGTCCCTTGTCGCACGCGTGGAAGTTAAACTTCAGCCAACAGAAGAAAACAAAAATTTCGGCTTTCACATCAAGATGTCGAATTATGTAAACATCGAAACAAGGAAATGCTTTTTGACACCGAATTAGGATATTGATTAAATGATTTTACCGGAACATCAATTATTTGGAAGTAATAATAAATACATGTAGGGTAGATGATCCATTAGTTGCGCCACTAAGCACAATATACCTTCATTTTGCTTGTTTATTGAGGTATATGCTTCAATTAATGCTTGTGGGATATAAATTTATCAAATACAAGGTATTTGTCACAAGGCAAGACAATTGCTTTCGTTGCACGAGAAGCTTTATAAAGAAAAAATGAATTTTCCGATTCAATTATATTGTACCAACAGTTGCGCTAATGTTTCCTTAATTAAGTTTGATGTTCCTTTAATTGTGTTATTCCATATACATTGCTAGGTTGCTAAGTGAAAAAACATCGTAGCAAAACTATAGATGAGCGCCTATAGTTGTGCGCTCCAACTGTGCGTTAGATTTTGGAAAATTGGCATTTTAGCAAATAATGCTTTAATTTTAAATGGTGTAGTCTAACTACCAATACTTCTAAAAACCTGTTTTATATAATGAATTTATCTAAAATGCTACGGTGACGAAAATATGCATTAATAATGAATAGTAGCGCAACTATTGGTACTACCACAACTACTGGATCAACTACCCTATCCATGAAACAACTGACAGAGTTTGTTTTGAAGTTTCCTACTTGTTGGGCAACGAAATTTTCGTTTCCAGTATGAAAATAGACGCCAGAATAGTTTCGAATTAGATTGCTGGTCCGTTGTTTGTCAACAGCGAATTTTCTTTTTCTTCGATTCTTCAGTTTTGGCTATGCCCAAATCCGTCTCATTCCAATGTTTTATTCAGGTATCAGTCAAGGCATGATTGCGCAATATAAGCAGAAACAAACCTGAAATTTACATGGTAACATTTCAGTTATAAAATTTTGACCAAACATTCCTTCGGAAAAAAATGATTTCGGCTTGGATTCTTATAGGAAAACCGACTTCTGCTAAGGTTGTCTAGGTAATGGTCGACAAAGGACAAAGTTGTGCCATTAATGCTAACGAAGACGACGACTTTTAAGCGAACTGTACCACCTACCAGCTGCCGTAGAGAAATGGCTAGTTTGGCGTCAATTGGCTCAACTGGCTTGTTGTTCCGGGGGTGGAATTTCGACCTTTGAACGGTGGAATTTTACCTAGCCGCTTATTGTATGTTTGTGCTGCTAGGAAAACGCTCAAGAAGAGTTTGGGAGTGTTTCTGCGAATCTCCGTTTCTTTCCCTGTTTATTTTGAGATGAAAAGATGACTCAATTGAGGTGGAAAATGACTAAGTCATAGCTTTTAGGGATGTTTTTAAGCTCGTTTGATCAAAGCGGCTTAACAAAATAGAATAATCCTTAGTTTTACCATCTGCGTTTTACTACTAGAGGTAAAATTCATGCAAAATTTAATCAAATTTTTGGTTTAAATGAAAGTTTAATCAGCATTTTTGCCTCATTTGATGATTTGTTAGTACAGTGGAATTTCGAATTTGGCAACTAATGCGTGTCGGCTATGTCCCTTTTTTGATATGAAAAGATTTACTGTAAATGAGTTAGAAATTGAGTAAATTTTATAAATCAATGATCGGAACCATTTTATGTTCAAAAATTCCGCTAAGAGCTATCCGTCCGGTGCAAGTAAGTTTTTGGCAATAAAAATATTGTTCGAAACATTCTATAGCAGCAAACTTTTTTCCATGAATACACTAAGGGCATCATTTAAAGCATGTATGCGGAAACTGACTGATATTAAGGCATATTTTTATAAGGGAAATATTTTATGTTGCCAAAAATGGATACTTTTGTTGCCAAAAACGGACACTTGTTGCCAAATTCGATATCCCACTGTATAAACTGTTTGTTAGCTTTGCCAAAAATAGTAAATTAATGTGGATATACTAGACTTTCTTGTCATGCTTACTCCGTCATTTTTTGTGCGAAGGTCATGGGTTCGAATCTTAGTAGAATCAGGCCATTTGATGTCAAATTGATTTTAGCATGGGTTTTTCTCAGGCCCCTTATCACCCTTTCTGAGTTCTATATTATCCCGGTATGGCCTATTGACCGTGCAAAAATGACTCTTAGAGTAAAATGCACTGGTAATCTGCGCCCAGTTGGCTTCGAGGTATGACGCAGGCCTAATAAGCCAGTCGTCGTATGTTCGAATCTCGGCTGGCAGAGGCTGTTAGAGTCAATAGGATCGTAGCAACTGGCCCTGCAATTGTCCTACACTCTAACAGCTGGCTGCGAAGTCTGTCGTATAAAAACAAAAGGTCAAATTTCGATAACGGAATGTAGCACCTAGGCTTTGCTTTGCTTTAATCTGCGCCAGGGATGGCTATAATTGGGGACAGCGCAATCATGTGGAACGAGGTGGGGTAAAGTAGAGAAAGCATTGAAGGAAGGGTATCCAATTATAACACAGGCACGTATAAAATTCAATAAGCATATCAGTCACTCAATTGCGATTATAGCAAAAAATAAAATGCAGTGCGGGATATACAGCAAACACCCGGGCGATATCACAATAGATTAACCATATTGGTAACAGTGATGAGTACATACAGGAAAAAAAAAAAGAATTGAATTATACGTTGTGACAAATAATACAGTTTTATGTTCCTGCTACCAACTTTTTGGGTGAAAAACTACTCAAAATCTGATTCTGTACGCTTTAAGAGCACTTTAAGTAGTTTTAACCAACGTTAAGCTGATTTACTTGTCTTTGACTCTGTCCCAGTCCAACGTAAATCGTTTTTTTATATTAAAGGTAGAGGAGCGTTTGGTGAGAAAAATGATAGACTGGATGATATTGCGAAACTTCGATGTGAGGCCAAAAATATAAAGAGTGTGGGTTAGAGTCCCACTTAGTAATTGAACTACGCAATATTTGTTATTTGTTATTTATTTAAAAAAATTCATTCCACACAATATTGTCTTGATGAACACTAATATAGACTCACTAAGAGTTACATATTATTACACTTTTACACAAAACTACATTTAAACAGCGCACAGCTATCGTCTCTGCAAGAGTCGTCTTTTAAAAGTGTCTATGATGATGTCAAAATCGAACAACTCGTACACGGTGTTCAACTTAGCTGCCATGTATGTATCTTATTGGACTAAACTGACCGTAGTTAACTCTCCGAGCGTAAAGATTGAAGGAAATTCCTAGTACGAAGAGCCCTTTCCGGAGCGTATAGATTCAACTGTTCCAGGATAGGCGGACAGTCAATATGGCCGATCAGGAGCTTAGCAACAAACACAACTTGAGCTGTCGTACGCCTCTTTCTGAGGGTTTCAAGTCCTAGCAATTTGCACCGTATGTCATATGGAGGCAAGTCCAGCGGGTTGCTCCACGGTAGCATCCGAAGAGCATAACGGACGAACTTTTTTTGTACTGCTTCAATCCTCGAAATCCAGCTAGCTTGAAACGGGCACCAGACTATTAAGCAGGTCTCGAGTAATGATCGTACCAATGCGAAGTATAGCGAACGAAGACAAAACGGATCGCGGGACTCGTTAGCTTTTTTAAAGATGAAACCGAGTGCAAAGTGCAAACGAAAGATGAGAGCACAGTCAAGATTCACACCTAGGTCACGAATATAATTAACCCGTTGCAGTGCACGGCCCAGAATAGAGTAATTAAAGATAATCGAGTTCAATTTGCGGTAAAACGAGATAACACTGCATTTGGGTACACTGATTGTTAACAAGTTATTCGTACACCACGCCTCAAATAGGTCAACCAGCTGCTGCAATCTCAAACAGTCAAGTGTGGTTTTTATTGGCAGGTATATCTTAACAACGTCCGCGTAAAGCAGGTAGCAGTATAGAGAGCTCGTTGATGAATAGTGTGAAAAGTAAAGGGCCCAAGTTGTTTCCTGTGGAACCCCTGGTAGATTACAAAACAGTTCCGATTCTATCGAACCGATTTTGACGCATAAACTACGGTCAGTGAGATAAGACCTCATCCATTTGATGAAGGCGACAGAGATTCCAAGATTCTCCATTCGATTCAACAATATCGCGTGACCAACACGATCGAAGGCAGCTTTTAAGTCTGTATATATAACATCTACTTGCGCATTTTCCTCCATGATGTGGAGGCAGAATGAAACAAACTTGCGTTAGATTAGTGGCAACTGATCTTCTACGGAAAAATCCATGCTGGTCAACGGATAAGTACTGCGAACTGCACATAAAAAGTGCATCGTGGATTATGATTTCCAATACTTTCGGGCAGGCACAAAGTGATGTGATACCCCGATAGTTTTCCACGTCCCTCTTATGTCCTTTTTTGTGCACGGGAAACATGATGGATTTTTTCCATGATTCAGGAAATACATTCTGCCGGAGAGAAGTTTCGAATAACATCGCCAGTGGGCGAACAATAGCTGCAGCACAGTTCTTCAGAACACAAGAAGGAATTCCGTCTGATCCAGCAGCGAGCGAATATTTGAGCTTTTTGAACGCGGTTTCAACGAGTTGATCGTTTATATGGAATGTATTCAAATTGATTGCAGAGGCTGTCTGCATTTCCGAAGCAACACAAGTGTTAAAGGAATTCTTGAAGTGAGTGGCAAACAGTTCGCATTTTTCCGCAGCAGTGTTCGCACAGACGGTACCCAAAAACATGTTTACAGGCAGTCCGTCCTCGTTTTTCTTGGAATTCACCAACGACCAGAATGAGCTAGGATTTCTGCGCAAGTTGGATTGCAGTCGTAAAGTGTACCTTTTGTACAAGAGTAGATTATAAACTCGGTAATTTTTGCTGGCTATGTTAAACTGTCGCTTAGAAAATGGACCTCGGCGCTTACTGTAATTTCGTAGAGCAGAAGATCTTAGGCGCTTCAAAAATCGCAAATGAGTATCGCCCCATGCTGGTTTACGAGGTGCTCTACGAGTGGGAACACAATCGAAGATCAGGTGTTTCATGGTTTGGGTGAAGTGACTAACAGCATTGTTAACATTTGCAAAACGGTCGAGGCAACTCCAATCGACCTGACTGATTGCTTTGGCTAAGGCAGAAAAATTTGCTCATTGAAAGTCCAAGTCACTACGTCAACAATATCTTCGAATCCAAAGGAGACTGGCATGTCCACTATCACTTCAACAGCGGGATGATCTTCATGGACTGAGCAAAACGAGGTTGCAGATTCGTTGACCAAAACAAGATCAAGCAGGCGTGAGTTTCTGTTGACCGCCGTATTTATCTGCGTAAGACCATGCAGATAGAAACCGTCTAAGAGAGCAGCGCAAGCTACCGAAATGCTCGATCGCAAGCTGTCAACCACAGGCGGTGCATGCCCAGGAAAATTCCAAACAAGACCGGATTGATTATAATAATAATAATAGCCTAATAATAGCGTGAAATCTGAGAGGTTGAGGTCTCAATAAACCGCCTCGATGGAACTGATATGATCCTTAATGCTGTTCAGATTGCTTTTGCGATCGGGGGGAAGGTAGATAACTCCTACGGTCATTGTGTGACCAGGTAGCTTAACTCTTATCCATATTTGTTCGAGTGTATTGTATATGGGGGAAGGATCGCTGGAAGCACTTAACCTCGTTTAGACCGCAATTAACACGCCACCACCGCGTGATTTGTTGTTATTGTATGAACTCCGATCACAACGAAATACCGTAAATGAATCGCCGAACAACTGCGCTGAGTAGATTTTCTCGTCGAGCCACGTTTCGGCAAGAACGATGATGTCGAAGCTTGATTCAGCCACAGCAATAAAGAAGTCATCTATTTTGGTCCGTAGTCTCCGTACATTTTGATAAAACACCAACAAGCCCTTTCTCACAGTGCTACGCGTGAGAGTAGTATGCTCCGTGGGAGATGGCAGAAGTGTAAAGCCACTGGAATTTCGGGATACTTCTTGCCTGTACTTGCCTGAGTCTGCGGGCAGGAAGATATATTTTTGACCTCACATTGGAGTTTCGCAATATCATCCACTCTAGCATTCTTCATCACCAAACGCTCCTCCACCTTTAATATAAAAAAAACAACTTTTAGCTATTTACACGTAGATTCATTTAAGAGTGCATGGAAAATGTATATTGCACTAATACTAATAGTGATCGGTCTCTGTTAGTAAATAAAGCTTTTTAAAAAATTTTTTCCTTACAGCGTTGCCATCTTTTCAATATTGTGCATGATTGGCGAAACTAGTTAAGAAAAACTTTGGTTGATATACTTTCATAATAGTTCAAAGTGTCTTTACGTTACATAACGACATAACAATATTTCACATAAAAAATGGGGATTCATTGGCTTCGAAACACTGTATCTCGGGCTCGGAGCACCTTGTGCTTGTGGTGAAACAAGAAGAAACTGTCGCCGGTGAAACAACTGAATTTGAAAGCTGCTAAAAAGATTTACATAACCTAAAAACAGTTATATCTTATTAATTAATGCAGAAAAAGCAAAACAATCTTCAGCAAAAATATTCCTCTTTTATGTGCAAAATGTTGTTTAGAACATCACATTGAGCTGTCTGTTGAAATAAACATGTTACAAGAAGAAATGTGATTTGAGGGGTCGTTTATAAGCAAAAGTCTATTGCTGAAAATGAGTAAAAGGTAGAAGTTTCACATCTTCAGAAAAAATACTTGAAATTGGTTTATCTTTAATATTTTGAAACCAAAAAAATGAAAAAAAATTTACTCAAAAAGTTATTACTTAAATTGTTGTTAAAGTAGCACCTAAATATTGGACGACCCCTTCAAAAGATGCATAATTTTTTTATTCAAAAAGTTGCCGAATACCACATTGAGCTGAGACATGCCGTTTAACCGCAAATATATTTGTCCCGAAATTTTAATTTCTGGCCCATAGTGCTTCGCAGCCAGCTGTTAAGAGGACATAAACGATTAAAGAGATAAAATTTTATTTTTTCAGCGATCTTTTATTCTTTTTTTTAAGCTGTGTTTCGTTTACAAATCTCAAAAGGTTTAAAAGTCTTAAAATTTCTACCGACAAAACTAGTTCCACGATTCTATTGACGCTGTGCGAGCCTTCCCCAGTTGAGATTCGAACTTACGACGACTGGTTTTTAGAACAGTTTCGTACCTTGAGGTAAACTAGGAGGAAAAGAAAACCAAAATTTGCAAGAATCGTCTCTAAAAAAAGTTTTTACATTCCTTTGGCAGTATTTCTACCCCCATTGTTGTTTGAATGACAAGTCGTTTGGAGTGACCCAGATTCATAAAACAGAGTGCAAGTGCAGTGAACTAGTTTTTGAGGAGCAAATATGGGGAAGCAAAAAGCACAGTTTTGACCACCAGCCACGGGGGAGGGAAAGCGCAATGTGCTCGACTCCACTGCACTGGCGACCAACAATTAGGCACTCGAATCAATCGGAATATCTTTTTTTTCTGTTTCTGTTAGCAGGTTGCCGGCTGGCGGCGTCGTGCAGTGCACCGAAGTGATAGCCTAATCGCGCGTTGACTGATTTCCTGCCTAACTGCAATTGCAACAGTGTTGTATGGCAGCAAGTAAGCTGCTGTGTGCTGCCAAAACAAAATCGGTGCTCGGACACATCAAGCATGTATTAAGTAAGGTTCAGTGATTCGAACATTGTGAACAATTCAGGGGGTTTCTTAGTGTGGGCGGAAGACGTTTCGTTTAAACTTTTGCTTGTGAGGTGGGTTGTGAAAGAAAAAAAAGTGCAGTAATTGTAGAAAACGGAAGAGGACAGCAGGGAAGTGAGTGAGACGGCTACATTTAGCCGAACCTAGCCAAGTAGAGCCGGAACTGATCCGAGCTCAAGTTATGGATCCGGCGGTCGCTTGGTTTCAGGAAGAGCAGGAAGGACCCGCGAAGCGTATGTGGATGGGCATTTGGGAAACCATGTCTGAGTTAGACCCTCCGTTGACTGTACCAGCAGAAAATCAGAAACCGCAACGTGCCGGAGTGGAAAAGTCCAATCGCGGCGGCGGTGGCGGTGGAGAGAATCGTATAATTGCTGGCAATGGTGGCGGTGGTGTTGGCGGTGTTGGCGGAGGAGGTGGCGATGATTCACACCATCATTCAAACCACCATCATCATCACCACCATGGCAGTGCATTAAGTGAAAACAATAACAACAACAACAATAATAGTAACAATATTGGTAACGGAAACGGGAACAACGGCAACAACACTCCTACGGGTGGTGGAGGTGGCACTATTCTAGTCAACAACAGCAACGAAAAGAACTTTAATCCGACGCGGAAGAAAGCTGGTAGCACCGTTGACAATAAGGCCAGTACATACAACATGAATAGACAGCATGGGCGGTTGATTGGAACTCACGGTGGCTGCCCGTGGCGTCCACCGACCTTCAAGTACGGAAAAGGAATCATTGGGTAAGTGCGAATTCAACCTATTTTATTTTGCTCCTATCTCGTATTTTGCACCGCCGTATTTCGTAACCTTATCGCCGCTGCTGTTGAGTGGGTAATTTTTTTACCCGATTCAGCTAAAGAAATGACGCAGTTGCGTTTCTTTGATAGCAGGGTTCTCCCCTTGATCGTAATCGTCGGGAAGCATTTTAGGTGCCGTAAAATCGGTTGAAATTGATGGTTTTTTCAAGGTTTTCAACATTTTTCATTTGTTCATTTTATTCGACTGTATTGTCTGATATCCAATCGTGAGTTTGTGAAAAAAATATTCTTTTATGAACGTCATGGAATTTTGTAAAATACCCTTTTGACTTTTTGAAAGTTCTACATATTTTCTTTGACAACTTTTTAAACAATGTTTGTTTAATTGAACAACTTCGTTCCGGTCACAATGTTTCGATATGGCAAACAATTGCCGTCGTCGATAGCTGTGGGTTAAACAAGACCCTGACTAAATTAAGGGACAGAATTTGCTATTAGTCACTAAGTGTCAGAACTCAGGAAGTTTTGCTTCTAATTTGTTGGGGTTTGATTTGTACCAATATAATAAAGAAAAAATGGTACCAGAGAAATTTAGGTAGATTGCAAAAGGCCGGTAAATCGTATTTTTACGTGATCAAGCGTGATACCCAGCTGAACAAGAAAGATTCACTTACAGTCTCCGGGGCTTCTCGCATAGAATTCGCATGGAGGAATTCTGCAGTACATTTGTGTGAGATGCCTTGTTAGAACCAGATTTTTTGTATGTGAATACGACAGTTGAAATCTCCGGGATACCTGTAGCTCGGTAAAGAAAGCGCCTTTCCTATAAATAGGAATCCCCGGGATTCTAAAAGCAGGACTCCTGGTCTGTTGTGAACAGTGGCGACTCGTCCGCATGTTCAACCTGTTCATAGGACAGGCAACAAAATTCAACCCGACAAAATTTTTTTTCATCGCTAGTTCATGATTTCGTTTGAACCGACGCACATGCAATACGAATAATTCGGTAAATTATTAGTTTAGTTTACGAAGCTGCTGAGCAAACCGTTCAACACGACGTTTGAACGTTGCTTTGATCTCAATGCACAAGCATATACCAACACATTATTCCTGGTGTTGATTCTGGGTACGAAGGAGATAAAAAGAGAATGTGAAACAGCTTTTACTCGAAGGCGCGGGCGCATTATTGTCTCATTACTCGTTCATCTTCAGCATTGAACAACTTACTACCCCATTTTCCTATGGCCTGCGCTTTGATTCCATTTTATCGAGTTACGAAGCTAATGAGCAAAACGTTCAATATGATGCTTGAACGTTGCTTTAGAGCAGTGGTGCCCAGGCATAGGCAAGGTGCGGGCCAAATCAGATCGCCCATGAATGCCGCGGGCCGCAGTAATCTTTGGCCATTCCTGTGCATAACAAAACGTAAAATATGCGACAACAAAAACCATTTTCTAGGAATCGACACAAGTTTTAAACCTGAAAGCATTCAGATTCATAACATGCACGAGGCATTACAACTAAACTGAAGGACTCCTATGTCATCAAAAATATTTCTCATAAGTCCACCATCTTTCAAATCAGTCCGCGGGCCGCACGAATCATCCCGAAGGGCCACATGCGGCCCGCGGGCCGCAGTTTGGCCATCACTGTTTTAGAGATTAGCACCAGGACAATGTATTGGTACGAAGGGGATGGCATGCATTATTCGCAACATTTTCTCATTAACTCGTTCATCTTTAGCATTGAACAACTTACGCATATTGCTTGTGGTGCGTGTGGTGGTTATTCTTGAATTTGGTTCAATAGGTAAATTGAACGGAAAGTCTTAGGTTCGTAGTTAAAATTCAGAGACGGGTTTGCTGGTAAAGTAAACCGCCGTATTCCGTTGTTATTTAAATAATAGGGGTATTCCCGTAGCGCTTGTTATGTTGCGTATACGGAGTATTGCGTATTTATACTGCCGCTACTCTGCCGCTTCCATAGAAACCGGAACTGCTATGCGAATTGCGGCAGCATATACACGAAATACACCGTTTACGCAACATAGCAAGCGCTACGTGCATACACCTAATGTTTGTTTTATGAATAAAATATAGAATTTCGATAATAAAAAAAGCTGCGTATTAATTTGTATTTTTCGCTGGTTGAACAGGTAAGCTAAACCACCACGAGTCGCCACTGGTTGTGAAACTTATTTACTTCTTCCAACCGATAGCCGGGGTGGCTCTTGTCGTAGAGCGTCTAGAGCATCGTAGAGCGCCAATTCGTAGACGGTCTCGACACACGCAAGACGACTTTAACCTGGTTGATCCATCTAGCACAGTCATACGACTTCCTTGCGACGTGGCCAAGAATCTATCCCAGTAGCGCCTGATGCAATTCATGGTTCATACGCCTTTGCCACTCTCCGCTATCCGTTTGTACTCCGCCAAAAATAGTCTGCAACACCTTTCAAATACGGCAAACGGACGTATGTCTTCCGTAAGCAAAGTTACAGTCTCAAGTCCCTAGAGGACTCCCTGTTTAATTATCGTTTTGTACATCCTCAGCTTTGTGCGGGGCGGCGTATGCTTCCTGATCGAAGCGTCTTGCGGGGGGAAAGTTGGGTCGATTTCCAGCTTGAAATTTCGTTTGAATTGCACTCTTACTATGGTTTTTATGACCAATTTTGGTTGTCAGTTAAAAGTGCGTATCTAACCCAAGTTTCTGGTAAAAAATTAATATAAACTGGTTTGCCTTTGCCAAAAATATCTGTTCCATTGAATCTCACAATTTAACCTTCCTAATGCATTAGAAAAAAGTTACATATTATGCATTAAGGGTCGAAAACGACCCAAGTTTTGAAATTGCTCTCATTCATCCATTTTCAATCCGAATTTCGTTTTCTTTACCTCGTTTGAAAGCTATGGCCAAAAACTAGCACCCAAGGTATGTTGGGGAATATTTGTTGACTGATGGCCACTTCTGCGTCGGTTCCGGAACACCCACTACCAGGTCCCGGGGAACATTTTTATATTTTGAGATAA
Organism: Sabethes cyaneus; assembly: GCF_943734655.1. Taxonomy (NCBI): domain Eukaryota; kingdom Metazoa; phylum Arthropoda; class Insecta; order Diptera; family Culicidae; genus Sabethes; species Sabethes cyaneus. The sequence continues at coordinate 7,136,335 of NC_071355.1, forward strand.
TTCATTTTGCGGCACATCAAATCACATTGGCTTGATAAAATAAGACTAGTGGAAGTACAATGGGGACATTTTGGACCCGAATGGCCACTTCCCCAAAGGTTACGGAACATCCGGTACCTGGTTTTTGAGTCCATTTTTGAATTTTAGGATGATTTATCTTGCGACACGTCAAATTACATCAGCTTGATAACGTAAGACTATTGAAAGTATAATAAAGACATTTTGAAGGCAAATGGCTACATCAGCATTGGTCCCGGAACATCCGGTACCCGGGTTTTGGGGTCATTTTTGTATTTTAGGATAACCCATCTTGCGACACATCAAATAACATCGGCTTGATTAAATAAGACTGATGAAAATAAAATAAGGTCATTTAGAAGCCAAATGGCCATTTTACCATCGGTTCCGCAACATCCGGTACCTGGTTCCGCGGGATATTTTTGGATTATGAAATAATTCATCTTGCGGCACCTCAAATCACAACGCCTTGATCAAATAAAACAGTTACAAGAGCTATGGGGACCATTTGAAGACAAATGGCCATTTCATCATCAGTTCCGGAACATCGGGTGCACGGTTTGAGAACATTGTTGGATAGGATAATTCATCATGCGCCACATCAAATCACATTGGCTTGATGAAATAACACTAATGGAAGTACAATGGAAAAATTTTGGAGCCAAAATTACCATTTCACCATCGGTTCCGGACTATCCGGTATCCGGGTTTCGGGGACATTTTTGAATTACAGGGTAATTCATCTGCCCCGAGTTACCCCGTTTTACGGTTCATTACAAATACCGGGTACCGGATTATATGCGACTGACGCCCCATTATACTTCCATTGTTGTTATTTTATCAACGCGATGTGATTTGAGGTGCCGCATGGTGAATTATCTCAAAAGCCAAAAATGTCCCCCGAAACTGGTACCGGATGACCCAGTACCGATGGTAAAGTGGCCATTTGGCTTCTAAATGACATTGTTTTACTTCCATCAGTCTTATTTTATCAAGCCGATGTGATTTGATATGTCGCATTATGGGTTATCCTAAAATACAAAAATGTCCCCAAAAACCGGGTATCGGATGTTCCAGGACCGATGCTGATGTGGCCATTTGCCTTCAACATGTGTTTATTATACTTTCAATAGTCTTATGTTATCAATGAGATGAAATTTGACGTGCCGCAATAGAAATCACCCTAAAATTCAAAAATGGACTCAAAAACCAGGTACCGGATGTTCCGTAACCGATGAGGAAGTGGCCATTCGGGTCCAAAATGTCCCCATTGTACTTCCACTAGTCTTATTTTATCAAGCCAATGTGATTTGATGTGCCGCAAAATGAATTATCTCAAAGTATAAAAATGTTCCCCGGGACCTGGTAGTGGGTGATCCGGAACCGACGCAGAAGTGGCCATCAGTCAACAAATATTCCCCAACATACCTTGGGTGCTAGTTTTTGGCCATATCTTTCAAACGAGGTAAAGAAAACGAAATTCGGATTGAAAATGGATGAATGAGAGCAATTTCAAAACTTGGGTCGTTTTCGACCCTTAATGCATAATATGTAACTTTTTTTGCTGTGGCTCTCCTAGATGTCGCTGAAAGCTGAAACTTCCCCACAATGCTAATTTTCCAAAGTTAGGAAAAGTCAGAAAATTTCAAGTCTGTAGCTCGTACCGTTACTGAGTATCAAGCTTTGTAAGTATGCCGATGGGTCGAAAACGACCCCAATGCACTAGGAAGGTTAATCTAAAAAATTGTCTTCTAAAAATATTTTGTGAAGAGACAAATATACAAGCTTCAACTATTTACAAGGTAAATGAATTACGTACAGTATGGGTTTAGCATGCTCCTTACACTCGTGAAAATTCAATCGCTTTTTATACCGAAAGAAAAATCTTTGAAACTTGATCCTTTTTTATTGATAGACTTCGCAGTCAGCTATTTGAGGCCTACAGGGCAATTACAGGGCTAATGCAACGATCTTACTGAACTCTAAACTGGGAGACTTTTTATTCTGCTGATTCATAAATGGATTCTGGAACAAAATTTCTTTGTAACTGTAGGATATTGGCAAACAGCTGTTATGCTGCAACAGCGCAGTTATAGATACAAACATCCGCATTAAAAGAAAGTATAGACATGCTAACTTTTGCATTTTCCCGAATAGTCAGCTCAAAAGTCTGCCATTCGAAGACTGTCTGGAACTCTCTACGGTAACTCAGCAGGTTTCACTCAGCCTTGATAATGACAGTTTGTCCGAATAACCGTTCTTGTGAACTAACTGTCATAACTCAACTGTATCGTATGCTTCCTTGAAATCCACGCAAATATGATACGTGGGCATATTGTGCTCCCGGCATGTCGGAAGGAATTGTCTGAATGTAGAATAGTTCTAGTTATTCACGATCCCTGTCCTGCTCCTGACGCTTTTTTCCAAGGATCATGATCAACTTACTCTGCGCTCGTTGATGCTTTGCCAAATTTTCACAAGTTCTTCTAAGCTCTTTCCTTTTCATCGCTTGTACGATGAATTTATCAGGATGAATCCTGATCCTAGCTAAGCTAAGCTAAGGTATTTTTTCCCTCCAACGAATGCAGGCGTTCCTCGTCAAACCAACCATACCATGCACTTGAGGTTTCTTCTCCGAGCGCCGCGGTAAAGGCTTTATCGTATCCCGTCCTACTCATCTTCGAGTGTTGATTCACCTAGCTCAACAGAGGAAAGTAGAGCCTCGTATAGAAGGCGCTCGATTCAGGCAGAAAAACAAACCGGTCTCGATACATCGCTTCCCTACCATTTGCGTAGTTAAGAAATTTTCCTAGGAGGAGCCTAGGGGGTGCCCACCAAAAAAAAAAATCACTTCGATGAAACTTATATAAGCGCCATCGTCGTCATTGTCGTCAGCAGTATAGAGCCGGAGTGACCCGTGCTGTTTCAAGCAGTCCTCTTCATTCAACTCGTCGATAATTTCCCAGTCGTCTCAGAAGACGCAAATCACTTTCGACCTAGTCGAGCCATCCTGCATATAGAACCCCTTTGTTCCTGGTGCCGGTGGGTTTGTTGAAGATATCTATTTGCGTTGTCCGGCATCCTTATGACGCGTCTGGACCACAGTAGCCTACCGACTGGAACTAGATGTGCAAGCAGCGCCTGTAGCTCGTGATTCATACGCCTTCACCACCATCTCATCCATCATCGTTGCGCCTCGAAGGGGTTCAAGAGTGTTTCCGAGATGCGCACGAAACATACACTCGATCCAATGTAACGCTTATCAGTTCGGTCAGTTTATGCGGAAAACCGTGTTCTTGCATTATCTGCCATATGGGAGGTCACGATCGACTGTATCGTATGCTGCTTTAAAAACAACAAAGATGTGACTCGTGAGCACATTGTACTCCCAATATTTCTGCTAGATCTGCCGGATGGTTAAAATATTGTTTAAATGCACGAGCCCCGTTAGGGCCGGTGTAACAAGATCTGGGAGAATACCTTGTAGGCAGCTTTACCAACGCTATGCCTCTCCTTCCATCCATTTCCATCGGTTGCTTCTCCTCCTCGCAAATCTTGGAAATACCCAGTGTAGAGCCGTTGCCAGCGTTTCTCGGACATATTTATAATAAAGCTCTGCCGGTAGACGGTCCTCAGCAGATCCTCGATTTGTCGTTTGACTTCTTAGAGATCAGGTGCTGGAATATTGCTATCTTTCATGGGCACTTCCAGGTTAACTTGCGTGCCGCCTCCTTTTGCAACTGCGCCTTTGAGGTTTTCACCGAAGAACTGCTCCTACTTGAGGACCATCTTGTGCTCGTTTGCGATTAGATTCCTTTCCTTGTTCCTATCATATGTCAGTGGGCTGGAGTTCCATCTTTTTTACCATACATTCCCCGAACGTAAGGTATCAAATTTTGTTCGAAGACAATCTCCAGATAGTATTTTGCATTAACTTTCACACCCTTTTCAATAAATAATAGAGGAAGTTTCCCTTTCTTTGAAATGCCTCCCCATGCCATAACCGTTGATTAATTTTGGTATCGCGGTACATTCCGTTTGTGCCTTGGCACGTCCATGATCGAAACCGACCACAACCGATCATTTTGAGCATGATGGGGTGTTCGAAAAACAAACAACTTCTCATCAGAATAGATCACTTTTGAAACACCGAGCAGCAGTTTGCATCTTTCCTGCCGTTTTTGTTTTGTTGCTTCCGATAATCCATGGATTTTACGTTTTTTGAATGCTTTCATATGCAGATCCATTTTCAAAATACGATGAAGAGTTTTCCTTTCGATATTCAGCTGAACTGTCATTTTTCGTGCGGACTGGTCGTCGCAACTGCGACGAATTCATTCTCCAACAACCTTTTTGACCTTTGCAGTTTTAACACTTCGTTTTCTTCCGGTTTTTTACGGTTTTCAACAGATCCCGCCTCGACTAATCTTTTTACTGTATAGTATACACATCCCCTCTTTTTGCCATGATGTTTGAGGTCACAAAAAATAGTGCCGTGTGTAGCACCGTTTAACAATCTATTTATTATCAACGACCGTAACTCAAACTTTGGTACGTGCACACACCGAACGAGACACTACGAAACTACCTCATGTAAGGTTTAAGTCATGATGCCATACACATATGGTCTTAGTTTGATTGTATTAATTATATATGCCACTGCAAGCATAAAATGTGTCACACTGTAGATTTGGGAACATATACACTGAATTTTTTCCGGTTTTCAAATTCCAATGGTGAAAATTTCTGGAAGGGGTCTGGTCTTCTAGGTACCCCCATTTAGCTACGCCAATGTTCCCTAACGACCTGGACGTTTATATCTCCGATGACAATCCTGATGTCCGGTGGCGAATAACATGTACGTCACCTCCAGCTGCAACTAGAAGGCTTCCTTCTCGCCATCGGGTCTACCTCCGTCAGGCAGTCGAAAGTATGCTACAATTACGAAACTGAATATGTAAAATCGAGCATCAAGATATCTATGGAGGCAAGATGACCTGTTTCGTAAGGGACTGACAATATCATACGAAAACAGGACTTAAAAATCATTTTATTTTAATTACTTTAGTAAAGCAGGATTTTGTTTTTTAAAATCAGGATTTTTCACTGTAAATCAGGACACCAGGAAGCGCAAGCGAAAACAGAACATGTCCTGATAAATCAGGACGTATGGTCACCCTAACTATGGTGTTCCTTCAGTCGTCATTTTAATAACTTTCAGCGTATAACTTATCTCAAAAGCTTCCGCAATTAAAGATATTGTGACACCTACCTACAGTCACACCTAAGTCTATTGATGGTTCGTCGGTTCGAACAGTATTTCATCGCATTTTTGAAAGCATCACTAGGAGACGGTTGGTCATGCAGTAAGTTTGCAGAACAGTAAACGTAGCGTCTGTAGACATCAGCAACGACGAGGTCTACTGTGACTGCACAAATATCTGGAGTGGTTAGCTCAGAGATTGGGCCATTGGGCATGGACTTGTTGACCTACTAGCTGCAGTCCAAGTGCGTCGCCTCGCGTCTAATATAGACGCGATATCGGAAATAACCAACCTAATTTTCTATAATTTTTGCGAAAAACACTTTTGATGTGATAATCTAGATTCACTATAACAGAGATAACCGGAATGTATGATCAAAACGCCTAAATGAACTTTAATGCTATGTAACTCAATGAGATACAAGATAGTGGTCTTGATTTGAGTCTGCACTCCTTGCGATTTTTACCATGAAAATATAGCGTTCTGGCGGGGATCTGGTTTTGGTTACAGACGAAAAAAGCTGCTAGCGTCAACAAAGACCGACTGTACCAGAGTCCATTATGGTCCAGTAAGGAAAAAAATTAAGGGTCAGTCCCGGCGTAGTGGTTATAGCATTCACGGCTCTCATGCCGAGGACCCGGGTTCAAATCCCAACCCCGCATAAGTCACGAATGACCCAAGCTGTTAAAGTGACTTTAATGAAAAAAAAAAGGAAAAAATTGCCCAAAATACTTCGTTTTTTTGTGTGTGGATATTATCACTACGACCAGCATTTTGATCTATTGTGATGTTATCCAGGTGTTGTTCCGCACTTCGTTGTTATTGCAGTATCGCTATAGAGTGAGTGAACCGCTTATTATCCTTGCTTAAAGTGTCGGTGTGTTTTCACCCTATTTTCCCTCTATGCTTCTTACTACTTTTCAACCAATCTAGCTCTAGAGCCAGGAAGTGCGGAGACTAGTTATAATTTGTCCTTGGACAAGAGGCTTCATTCGCACCTCGAGCAAGTATCATTCCTATAACCAACCCCGGCTAAAGGGTTCATGGTCGGTAAAGCAGAATTCAGAACAGAGTGAGAGTGTGTATGTGTGTATGTATGTGTTCCTTACTGCTTATGCATTACCAATCTCGTTCCTAGAACCAGAAAGCGGAACAAACTATAATTTGCCCTTGAACAAGAGGCTTCATTCGCACCTCAAGCAAGTACCACTCTTATAACTTGCCCTGGAAAGAGGCTTTCATTGTTAGTAAATGCAGAACGCAGTACGAAGGATGTTGAGGGGCCTGAGAATAAACCCATGCTAAAGTCACTTAACATTGAATGGCCTGATTATACTAAGATTCGAACCCACGACCACTCGCTTGTCAAGGCAGACTCGGCAACCTTGCGGCTACAGGGCTCCCCAAAATACTCCCTTTGTACAGAGTCGTTACCCAAATGAAGTATAAAAGCTAATCTAATAAATTGCTGTGCTCGTCGCAGTCCAAAACTTGCCACACACTGAAGAAGACTACAAGTCGTAGGCGAAATGCGCGTATCTCTGAAGGTCGCTTAAAATATAGTACAATTAAAAGGAATTTGTCCTATTTTTTCTCGTTTATTCGTGAGTTCTACTAAGATGTTCGAAAATAGTTTAAAATTATTCAGCGTGTAAGGATCAAAATCATTAGCACATGCACAAAGAAACTTGATAATTATGAGAAGCTTTTTCAATTAGTGAATCGAGTTTCACTGCTGTCGCCAAACATTTTATATTGCTGAAATATTTTTCCGTTATTCAATATCGGGTGATCAGTGCGAGGTACCTATAATTCGGGAAATGATCATATTATTTTGTAGGACAAACTTCACGACTAGCTTTGAATTACCGTCATATGAAACAAATACCACCTTCATTTGAATCTCACTTGAAAGGTTTCATTTTAAACATGAAATAATCACAACCATGTTCGTAACGCATTTGATAGAAGTTTACCTCCATAGGAGTCCATACCTCGACCTCGAGCTGTGATCAGCGCCCGTATTTATATGCGTCTTAATATAGACTAGTAACCTGACCAGCAACCGGAACGCTTAAGTCTCCTATAGGGGGTAAGCAGCTGTTCGTAATTATTTCCCTTCATTGTTGGCTGCCAACCACGTGGTATTTATAGGTAATTTTGCAGGAGTTTTTTCCTCATCATTTTGTACATATTTTACTTGACCTTGCAACTCGACAAGGAAACAAAAGTCGTGGTGTAGAGATGAAGTATTAACGTTTGTACCACTTTTGAGATTTAAGTACTATCATTTCATGTTAAAAGGCGACACAAAAATAAGCTAAAAAATATTTTACCACCAATTAAAAAAATTTATGATCAATTTCAGGAATTTATTAAAGTGTGAATCATTAACTTAAAAGGCTTAATGGGAAATTTATAACTTTTAAAGATTATTATTATTTGAACTCCGGATTTTGCGTAAACATTTTATTATTTTATGATTTTGTCGCCAATTGCGTTAAAGTTCCTTTTATATTTTATTCAATGATTCACGAATTTCTAGTGTTTCTATTTTGAATTTGGTTCTTTTGGGCTTTCAAAACTTAAGACAAAAGTTCCCCAAATAGAACACTCAATCGTAGGGTTTTTGTTGGCTTCGAAGCAAAGCCTTGGGTTATAAATGTCATTAACACTTGATCCTTCTTCATCGACAGACTTCGCAGACGATTTACTGGCTTGTTCGACCAGCATCGTACCTCGTAACTAGCTGGGTGGTTGTTGTTGGATTCATTGTGTCTGATTTTAATTGTTAAGTATGGTGAACAACAGCTCGATTTTTCCTATTTTTATTTCATTTCTCTAACTTTAACTGACACGAATCTTATTTAAGTAAATGGGAAAACCCGATTTGAGTTGCAACGAATGAACCATCAAATCGGCATGAAATCCATTGTCTTTTCCCGTTCATATTTACATAATACATAGTACATTTTACATGATACAAATATAGGTAAACAATTACACTAGTTAACAGCATTTAACTAACCTTCGTTTGAGCAAAGAAAATTTCCAGCAATTTGGAAGCAATCTTATATGTTTCCGGTTTCCAAAAGTGGTGACCGAAACAATATAAGGAACTATCGCTGCATAACCAGCCTTTCAGCGTCGTGTGAGATATTCTAAATAATAGTAAGCTCTGTTGTTCTTTCGCATACGAAAAGCTATGTAGCTGTTGACCAACTCGGATTTATGTCAGGTCGATGCGTTAGCACTAGTCTGCTGGATTTCACATCCATCGACTTGCATCTTGCATCTAGAGCAGAAAGCTCAAATTGATGTAATTTACAGCGACCTAAAAGCTGCGTTTGACCGAATAGACCATCGAATACTCTTACAAAAACTTTCTTGACTTGGCGCATCACAACATTTTATACGATGGCTGAGCTCCTATTTATGCGATCGAACACTTCGTGTACAGTTCAATTTATGCCTTTCCACTCCATTCTCAAACAAATCGACTGTACCACAAGGCAGTATTATGGGGCCATTGCTGTTCTCGCTGTACTTCAACGAGGTGGCATTACTCCTGGGTGATGGATGTAAGTTGGTGTACGCAGACGATCTGCAATTATTTCTAGCTGTACGATCCATTGAAGACTGTCGTAATTTGCAAAAACTACTGGATATTAGGGGGGTCAGAGGAAAATCCAGCAAGCCATGGTTGTTGCCAAGGTGCTGAATGGTGAAATCGATTCGCCGAGTATTCTTTCGTTGTTGGACTTTCGAGCTCCTCAATGTTCGCTTCTTTCTGCTGGATTGGGGTTGTAAAAATATAGTTTTCATAGTTTCCACAGGTGTAACAGCGTTTCTGTGGATTATTTTCACACTTGCACTCATGTTTCTTCACGCTCTTTTTTCTTGCTGTTCTTTACTATTTTCACAATTGTTACTGTTAAAGTCAATGAATCACTTCCAATTTTTTTGACGGAGAGAGAGAGGTATTTGTGGTATGTGGACAAGTAAGAGGATGTTTGCATGGCCATGATCATGATATTCAAATGCGCAAACATTATTGTTTTAGTAAAATGGACATAACTTCTACAATTTTCAACCGATTGTTATAATTAATTTCCCGATTTCTTTGTTTTTTATCGTCCTTTAAGACCCACATAAAATAAAATTTTTAAAATGCTTTAATCTTGTCCAAAATTTTGGCGCAATTTGAAATTTTTCCAAAAAAATACGTTCGTTTTTGATTTGTTGTGGACAAATTTCAGAAATATCTACACTACTATTATTCTTATAGAAAAGTGAAGTTCAACTAATCGATCGAAATTTTCTCGTCTTTAATATGAAACAAATAGAGTTAAAATTGGTGCACCACAGCCAAAGGTCTTTGGCATTAGCTACACGTTGTAGAAAAGCCCTTTCGTCTCCATATTCGTGTTCGATTGGAGATTTGCTTCAATAAACGTGATGACAAAGTATTTGAAGACACATATAGAGAGATTATTTATACGACACCAGTTAGAATGTTTGTCATTCGCATACAGCTTTTTGTATCCCGTTGGAATTACAAAGCACACGTCATTGAAATAGATGAGGAAGGGGAATGATCCTAGATTACTTCCTTGTGGAACACCAGTCTTTTTGCAGAAATTACAGGACTCAATGGTTCCTCAAGTATGTTTGAAGCCAGCAGACGGAGTCTTTAGAAGCTCCTAGTTGGTAAAGTTCACAGAATTTGGTAATCAATACGATTAAAAGCAGTGCAAAATCAAAACGATTAATCATATAATTTCCCAGAGCCAAGGCCTAGTAGCGTTAGTTGTTTTGTCTTCGTGCAAAAAAAAGCACAAACATTGAAACTCTCCAGTTTTCTTGTACACTTTTCTTCGGCTCTAGAAGACATTTAAATAATTTTTTATAACGGTCTGACTTCATTAACAAGTCAACACAAAAACATGCGGTTGATCTATTGCACGTGTAGTTTTTAGTGGAATTTTTCGATCTACTAATATAGAAACATGTGACAGTTTACATTGTCGCTTCACGCGAAGTTATTTACCAAAAATTTATTTGTTGTGATAACATCATTTGGTAGTAGTCCTCGTTATCAGTATCGTCAGCTCGTCTCAGTGTCATCAGCAATCTCGTACGCATAACGGTTGTAAGAGCGTTTTATCATTCACGTTTCTGCAGCTTAATGCTCACCAACGTTTAGTACTTTTAAATTAAACCAACAAATTCGGCCAATGTGTACATTATTGATATAAAGGCCTGATTTTATTTTTTGTTTAAGTTTTTACTTCAATAAACCATTTTGGCCACCTTTCAAGACAAAATTACTCTGTTTTATGGTTTAATTTTTTAAGTTTTATTCCATTTTTAATGCTTTGAATTTGGTTTGTTACTTTTTTCAATTATGCACAATCAAAAAGTTGAAAATGTATATTTAATTGCTTTATATATAAAGAAACAAAAACGATTATCAAGTCCACCTTTAGTCCCCGAGTCGAATCCAATAATTAATAACCACGATTTTACTTGAGTCATTGAACAGCGCGCTCTCTACACTTCCTCGCGTATAGTACGACTCGAGATATGTCGATTCGAAGCATTAACAAATAGGTCATACCAAAAAAATCTGCGCTCTCTTCTTACACATAATCGTTTGACGATGTCATTGAAAACGAGCCGTAAAAAAACAAGCAAACAAACACGATATCCAATCATCAACCCAACGGCTAGCACAGCTAGGCATCCATCCGTTCTACTGCTTGTTGCGTATAGTAGTTGCGCGGCGCGGGAATTAAGATACCGAGCAAAAATACACACACCCAACCAACGAACCACTACGGGGGAAAAAATCATCACAGCCCAAAACCGATTCGGATCGCGTTCTTGTTGTCAAGGCTGTTCTCTGTTCGGTGATTATCGCAGATTTTAAATAACTGCCTCTGTGGTGGTAATAATTGTATGTACCTACCTACCATCATACGCTCGTATACATTATGCGCCACCCGGCAGTCGAATCGAAACCATGGTGTAAGGGATTTGCTACTTTACCTGACGATTTTTAGAGTGCAGGTCCATCCATCCTTCGATTGGTCGGGTATTTTTCCATTTTACACGCACTGTCCACTGACTGGCTTTGTTGCGAATTATAAAAATCGTCACTATCGCTGTGATGAAGGCGACTGTCGTAAATATCCCCTCATATGTATTATGCGCAACGGCACCTGTTACAACAAGATGATACCTTTGCTGCTTTGTTTTTTTGTAGACGTATTGAAAGTTCCTTGAGATCGCTTCATTAAGTTGTGTTTTTGAAAACGTTGTGTGCTAAGGCTGGTATAGATGGCATATTTTTAATTATTTTTTAATGACTTTGAACTTTGGTCTAGATTGTTTTGACTGTTTTTAATTGACTTTGAACTTAACCTTCATCTTCAAAAATAAGTCTTAAAATAAGCAACTTAATTTCCGTGCAGTGTGTAACCGGGCCGTTCAAGCTTCTCCTACGACATCCTTCTAATGCTGCAAACTTTGGAGTTCCTCTACAAATGATGAGCTCTTCTACTGGCTTGATCCATGGTGGTCCGATTTTTTCTGGCTTAATTGGTTTATTTCACACATGTGCACATGTCACATGTGCGCACATGTGAAGTAAAAAAAGCATTAGAAATGTCAGGAGAAAAAACTTTTTAGTCCACATAACAAAAATGCCTAGATTGCTTACTCCTCAACTTTTATTCTAACTTGAATTTGAAGGCGACCAATTTTTGTGAATAATACTACTGTGGTTCATTCAAAGCTCGAACATTGCCTGCAAGTCATGGCTTCCATTCTCGCCCATCTTATCGTAACTGAACTAATATTTTTTTGAAACGGTGGTGCTACAATTGATGAAGGGACGGTAGGGGAATGTAATGGAATTTTTTTTGGAATGGAGGGGAAACACTGCACAGCCCCCTTATTAGGGTAGCGACGTATCTGGTTGGGTTATTTTAGACACAAATTGTGCCCCTTACTCCGTCTACTGTAGTAACCACCGACCGAGAAGTTTTAAATTAACTTGTTTTTACTGGCAGGACGACGACACTATGCAGGTCCTTGTGACTTACAAGGTACTGCGTGTGACGTTGTTCATCTGTCAGCGTGTTAGCCGCGATTCTCAGCGCGGGTTTTCGGGGAAAGGTTCCGTTCCTATGAAATAGATCAACCTCGTGTTTTTAGTCTTGACCTTGAAATGCGGTCAAGCATATATATTATCTACAATCCATGAACCACCGACCAACTCAACAATAAAAATTCAATTCACTCTTTAACGACATTTATATTGGTCCTGAAAAGCACCACATTACTTTTCTACCGCTCGCAAATGTCGTTGTCTCTCGGTTGCTGCTGTCTCGCATTGCTGCGAAAATGATGGGCGTGATGGGAGGCGACTAACTTTTCTGTTGCATGCCATGAGTCAGAAACGGTTCTCTCCTACCGCTAATTGTCATTGTTATTTATTTAAAACACCTAAATTATGTGGTCTTAAGGAGATACCGAAAGTGGCTAACATTATTGTGTTAGAGCGACACACACTATACTGTACATCTCATGTGTTCGTTAAAACCCGAAACGTTTATTTGAATGTTGCATTAGTATTGGTAATATATGTCAAATGGCAGAGCTTGCTAACATAAACACAGCTGATCCGCAGCCAGCCGCATCGACTACGAACATCCCGAAATATGGTTTATTTTCTTTATCAAGATTCGTCTAAGATTTGCAGCAGCAATCCTATTGATCCTATGCATTCAATAGGATGGCCAATTAATCCGTTTGCATTAAAGGCGAGTTTTTGATTGCTGGTCAGCTGTTTGTTTACATTCTCTAAGCTTATCGATGGGGCAAAAGCAGAAAGCTCTTTAAAAGCTCATTGATGTGGCGAAACTTTGAGACCGTGATGCTGTTTTTTCGGAAAGCGCTAGTGCAACGAAATATGTGCGCAACCAAATATCTATTAACCAATTCCAGAATGAACGGTTTATGAACTCCTAATGATCTATATGATCCGTTGAATCTATTTTCCATTAGCAATTATGTTGTGCTGAGCGTTTGTTGATATGTACCCGGTCTTTAAATGGAATGACAAGATTTAGGAAATTCTAACAGCACTGGGAGCACTGATTACATGCTCTGCCAATACATATGCATTTTTAAGGCACAAAACAATCCATGCATCGAACGGTAGCCATTTATCCAGCCATCTTTGAGCCATTTTCGGTTTCCCCTTAAATACAGTAAATGCAATTACAACGATAAAACTAACAAATCATTGTTACACATAGGACTGTGGATTAACTCCACACCGTTATCGCCTCTGGGAGAGTTGTCTTTTGCAAGAACTAGTGGTGAACTTAGCTGCCACACTCTTACTTCTGATTTCTACCTGCAGAGAACCGGAGTGGCTCTTGCCGTATCAAGAATTCCTCTCCATTGTACTCAGTGCTGAGCTACTCGTTTTGCCAATTCGTTGAGCGTCTCGACACACACAAATCTGATTCAACCTGGTCGAGTCATCTAGCACGTTGGGACCCTCTATTCCCGGTGCCGGTGGGGTTCTTCAAGAGAACGAATTTCACTGCATAGTTTCCCGGCATCCTTGTGACGTGGTCGGCCCACCGTAGTCTTTCAACTTTCGCCAGGTGTATGTTGAGAATTTCTTCCATTAGTGCCTGTACATAGCTCGTGATTCATAGTTCATCGCTGTCAATAGTCACTGTCCATGGGAGGCAAACGTTGTTTCCTCTGGAACCTCTTCGTACGATATATTTGGTTTTCGACGCATAGATTTGTTATCCAATCCTTCTAGCCTCCGTTTTTAGTTTGGCGTAGATTGTCTCCGCCGTTCCAAGGTTCCAAGGTAATGGTATCGAGGTTATCTGCAAACGCTATGAGTTGGCTACTCTTGCAGAATATTGTTCTACTCGTTTCGATGCCCGCTCACCGGAACACATTTTCAATAGCGACGTTGAATAACTTACAGGACAGTCCATCTCCTTGCCGCAACCCTCTGCGCGATTCGAAAGAACTCGAAAATGTCCCTGAAACACGCAATTAGAACATCTCTGGCTGCAGGCTAGCTTTGATCAGCCGCGTCAGTCCGGGAAACCTACTTGTGCATTATCTGCCGTAGCTGTTCGCGCTCGACTGTATCGTATGCTGCTCTGAAATCCACGGAAATATGATGCGTAGGTACGTTGTACTCCCGACATTTCTGGAGGATTTGTCAGAGAGTAAAAATATGGCTCGTAGTACCCTACGAATCCTCTTGCTATTTGTGATAGACGTAACAAAACCTGGGAGAGCATTACTGAGAGCATTACAATTACTGCATAATCGAATTTACCTATCCAGCAACTTTCATGTCAATGCTGTTGTTCGTGAAGGACTAAAAGGGGTTGGATGGATCTATAAGCAAAGTCGCTTATATGATTCCACATAGACCAGCATAGCCCTCCGGTTTCTAGAAACATAACTTCGCCGTGCAAACTTATCTTGCACACAAATCAGTGCTAGAAGGGCGCCTCAAAGTCCTCTCGGACCTTATATGACTTGGGCTGGTTACCACATCTCTCATCCAGTCTTAGATTCATTCGATACCCTGATGCTCCCTCCCATTTACTATAATGATAGTATATGGCAATATAATAAAATATGTGTTATATTAATATATAAAATATGAAGATATATGGGCCAAAAATAGAACAATCTCACCAGCAGTCCTTCGAGTGGAATAGAGTTGCATCATTTGAGTTTCCATAAGTGCTTTCATTATTAATTTAATTTTTTCTTCTGGTATCCATGAGCATTATTTAAAATTTTTTCGGCCAGAGTTTTCACTGCACAGTAGGAGGTGTTTCATGAGCTAAAACGAAACAAATAATTAAAATAACTTATATTAAGCCCAAACCCACACTTTTGAGGTCAGGCAGCCGGCCCAGCATCGCAGCTCCTACTCAATAGAGCATTACCGGGTAAGACCACGTGGAGGCGCTAGGTAGGGGCTTAGGATGGCCGGAGCTACATATGTTGTATGTTGGATGCTTTCTCATTTGCCTTCCCCATTTCATATCCAAACCAAAGCTGTTTTAGGTTATGTACATAAAATACATTCACTTCAGAAATGTATGAAATTTTGTATTAGGTTGCCTCTAAAAAACTTGTCATCATGAATACTTTAACAGACAGAAAAGCGACAATTTGTTGATTAACAACGAAAATAGTGGCGGCCCTAGCTTACCTCCCTGGGTTACGCCAAAACTAACGATATCAGATATCTCTCACTACGATATCCGATACCTCTCACTGAAACTCTTAAAATTGAATTGGGAAGAAAGTAAGGATAGGCCTCTCGTACCAAACGCTTTCAAGTAAAAATTTAATGCTTGAGATAGTGGTTGCTCTACCATCTAGTATATACGGTAGAAAAACCGTGCTGGAGATCGGCTTTTCCTAAATGTTTTTGTCTTTGGTCTGTTTTTGTCTTAGGGTACGTCTTCACATTCCGCCTGGAGCTGCCATTCGACAATTGATCATAATACCCGCTGTTTTAGTATCCCCGTCAACCGCTCCAATTCCGTTCGTCCAACGTACGGATACGGGATCTGCTTCGAAGTTGTCAGCCTCAGTCGATTTTTCTCCCGCCTTTGACCATCGCACATCATGAATGGCTGCTACCTCGGCGTCGTCCTCTGAAGCTCTCTTGCCAAGAGTTTTATTTATGTTGCTTCAATTGCTGATGTTTATAGGTAGGTGCATTTTCTGCACAATTTAATAATTTTAATTGTTTGTGCACCGAATTGCATTGCTACGAAAATGGTGGGCGTGATGTTTCTTCCGACGCTGCAAAAGCGACGCTTTTTCTGCTGCATGTGATGAGTGAAACAACGGCAGCGATCTTCTCCTACAGCTAATTGTTATTGTTATTCCATTTTTTTTTCGAAAAAATAAATGCTTAATGTGAAAAATATTTCACGAAGCATTTGCTCTTCCCAATAAAAAGTAAAGTGATAAAAAGAAAGAAAGTTAATTAATTTAATTAAAAAATTATTCGACACAATATGGTTTTGATGAAAACTAGAACAAGAACGTGTTGCTCGAGTCACAAATGCTGATAATAAAAACTAACATAATGAATGCGATGACAGCGATAAAATTTACAAATCATTTTTATACATTGAACTATACATTAATTACACACAGCTATAGTCTCTGGGAGAGTTGTCCTTTGAAACTTAGCGACAAACAATACTTGCAATTTGCAACTTCGAAGAAGAAGGGGTTCAATTAGTCGAGAATCAGTGCCTAACTTGCTTGTTTGAGAAACTCTCGACGGATTGCAAAATAATTCCAATTCTTCTGTACCGACCTTAACACATATACTACGACCGGTCAGATACGATCTTATCCATCTCGTAAAAGCGGGAGTCCGAGTCGAGTTTTTAAAACACGCAGGGAACTTCGACAAGGCGATGGTATTTCCTGTATCCTGTTCTACACCGCTTTAGAAGGTGTTATGAAGCATGCAGGTTTTAATATGCGGGGCACGATCTTCAATAAATCTGTTTATCTGTTTCGCTGATAGCTGAAGTTGCTTTCTTGACAGCATAGTCTAGGTAAGCAGTCAGCAGTTCAGTTTCTTCAATGTAGGGGGAGTAAGAGTATGTCTCCTCCACCTAGTAATGATATCACGACTGTTTTGGTGGCGTTTATATTAAACCATTTTCGTAAATACCACAAAATAGTGGTATTCAGAGTTTTTTTTTACATACGACTTGACAGCACTACTTAAAATTTACCTTTGACAATAAGTATTACGCCGTCGGCGTACGCCATGACCTCATAACCTTTCTGTGATAGCTTGTACAAGAATGCGTCGACCACCAGTGACCAAAGCAAGGGGAAGAGAACTCCTCCTTGAGGACATCCTTTGATCGCTGAGATCGTGATCGATGTATCTCCCAATGAGGCTGTGATTTTCCTGCTAGAATCCAGCTCATTGTCGGATGGTCAGCTCCTTTTTGTTAAGGAAAGCCATATTAATTGAAGCCAAGGACGTGTTGTCGAGAGCGCCTTCAATGTCAAGAAAAGCACAAAGTGCCCTCTCTTGGTATTGGAGTGACTTTTCAATCAGCGTCAAGGCAGTGAAGTGTTGTTTCCCTAGATTTACCGCGTTGGTTAGTTGTTGATTGTTATACAGAGGGGAGTTCTTTAAAAACTGCTTACGGATATGATTATCCGTGATTTTTTCATCAACTTGAGAAGCGTTGATGTCAGAATAATTGATCTGAAAACTTTTGGCATGGTTTTATCCTTTTTGACCTGCCTTAAGTATGAACAGATCACCATCTTTCCTTTTGGCCTTGCGAAGCTTTGCGCTGTATTTGGTGAGAGATGCCCTGTAGGCCTTCCGATTGGACGTGATTTTAACCCTGTTGAACGAATACGTAGCCTCCCCACGAAGGCTGCTGAACTATTCATTCCACCAGGGCACATCACGGCAGACTGTCCGCGTAAATAACGGACAGTTAGCGATAAAAGCAGTAATAATTCCTACTCTGTAGGTTATTGGCTGCAAATCCAGCTCAGCTAATGTGCGTATATTAATATGACAGAAATTCCGAGAATTACCCAGATGTTCTCTGAACAAACATCAGCTAGTTTTCTTCGAGATTCTGTATTGTTCTCTTCTGAAAGAGTTTTGACCTTCTCAGCTATAGAAGTGCTGTGTAGAGTGAGGTCAAGGACCCCATCTCTGATAGCATTAACAAAAGTGGGACGACAACAACTTTGTCTAAACATTTCCATGACCTGTTGGGACGAGGAAACTGTTCCTTTTCTTCTGAAATGGAAATAATCAAAATTGCAGTCAACATATGGTGTTTGGAATTGTCGTCTCTACCTGTAAAATAAGTCAATTACAAAGAAGATGGTCGGAAAATTTGATCTTGAAACTGCTAGTTATAATAAAAACCACAAAATTGTTACATCTATTATGAATCAATTAGGGTGCAAACTAGCAAACTTTGTTCGGAATTGGCAAAGCTATTAATTTAATATAATCTCGCACTAACGCAGGCAATTTTTGAAACCATCCTATGAATAAGATGATTACTTGAATCAATCATTTTATTTGTCAATGGCCAGGCTAACGGCGCAGTATGTACCGCAGAGAGAATTCCAAAGAATCAAATGGAACAAGAAATACGTAATTCAAATAAACTCCTTAAAATCAAGGAGAAGGAAGAAAGCGTGGACCTCCCGTACCAAACGCTTCCCACACAGATAATGATTTATTTACAGTCGTTGGGAGTATCTTTGCTAATAAAGGTTAAGTGATACTCTGGAACCTCGGGGATAAACTAATGGCATTTAGATCAGGAAAATAGAAATAGAAATATCAAAAATATTAGTTTAAATAATTTGCCTAAAACTACAGTTGTAAGGTTAGGAACTGAAAAGCACACGACCTTGGCTATTTGATTATACACATTGGAGTATTTCCAGGTACGAGCGCGTGGAAGCGCTAGGTAGAGGTTTGGGATGGCTAGGACTATATTGGGTGCTTTTTCCTAGTTGCCTTCTCCATTACCTACCCTTTGTTAGGAATTGACAAAGCTATTAGTGTTTATACTCTTCCTTTTTTTTGGTTTGTTCATCCAGTTATCTTGAGTTATCTCTTATCACATTTTGAATTTTACGTAAATTAGAATCTTAGTTTCGAAAATCCGGAGTCGATTACGAACCTAATTTTGCAATTGATTAAACTTTCCTACTTTCATCAAAATTTAGACCCGACCAGTCAGATGCTACCTATATTGTTTTTCCTTTTACTTCGGCAAGTAACACAGTTTTCGCAACTGATAATCTGCGCAGATTAATTGTGCCAAATTTCCCATTCGCTGCTCCCGTTTCTTTGCAGTGATTTTGCACTCTCTCGTTAGGCACAAAAGGTTTCAAATCGAATAAGCAAACAGCTACGTCAGTCAGGTTATTTTATTCACGCTTTGTCATTTTAAGTGGATTTAACTGTGTGATTAATTACATGTCAAGTGTGAAAAGCGACAATTTTTTTTTGGCTCGAATCGATTGTCTATAATGAAGCGCGATTTGTTGGCGCTTCATTATAGACAACGGTCGATTTGCGGTATAAAATTTTATCATGCACATCAAGGGGTGCAACTTTCGATTGAATTTTTTTTTGATCAACTGGTTCCGTTTTTCCTCGTTGTCACATTTTGTTACTCGCAGAAGATATTTTCTGTTAAAAAATCATTAATTTGCAGAATACATAACCTCATCTTCCGGAATTTCGTTCAATTATTATTTTGTTTGATTTGAATTTTTCAGTGGCTTCGATGCAATTAGGTCATTACACTTTACTATTATGATAACATTCAAAACCGATTGAGGCACATGACGTTTGCAATGGTTGTTGCACCGCCAAGAGTGTGTGCATTCTGTGACGCGAATTGACAAAAAAAATCGTTGCTTCGTTCATCGGTTTTAGATCATTGAACTCTCATGCACGGCTCGGCGACGCATATATGCAGCAGCAATTAATGCAAACGAATCGGCAATACAACTTGATAATTATAATTTATGTAACTGCCAGGCAAGGGTGGCACACAAATCACCGCTTTGCAAATGTTGCTGGAAGCCATGGATCGTCATGGATTTCCTTAAATGGCCAAGATTGTCGAGTTGGTGCACGCCAATGTGCCGCCGCGCCGGTCACTGTGACGTGTGTGTGACCCGCCGACCAGGCACCGATTCGGCTGATGGGAAACGGTTTATGCTGGCTGGCAGG
Source organism: Sabethes cyaneus (assembly GCF_943734655.1). Classification (NCBI taxonomy): domain Eukaryota; kingdom Metazoa; phylum Arthropoda; class Insecta; order Diptera; family Culicidae; genus Sabethes; species Sabethes cyaneus. The sequence goes on from NC_071355.1 coordinate 7,156,468, forward strand.
CAGCGGTAACCGACGACGGACGGCCGTTTGGTGAAGTCCGATTCATTGTTCAAAAATAGAATCCCGCACAGACACCGCAGTGATATTAACGGCTGTGTGACTCACGTCGCCTGCGTGCTGCCCAGGTGCTGGCCGGCATTCCTTGGCGATTTACAAGCTTCAACGAAAACGATGCCAGGTACCTACCGCTGATGGAGAAAAATTGATCCGTAAAAGAGAAAGTTTGTGTTTTGCAATACGACCTTCCTATTCCTATAGAGCACGGCTCATCTCTGTTGGAGTCGAAAATTTGCCAAAAAATCCCACTTGCGTTTAATTTGCGTCAGACTGAACATGTGTGTTGTACGAGGGAACCCTGCAATCGAAACGACAGCGCCATTCAACAAGTGGTGTTTTTGAAATATTAAGATGCTGTGTCCAAGTGTTCGTTTCAATGTCTATAATTCGATGTTTTTTTTCCGCCGCAGGCTGCACGAGGAGATTGAACAATTTTACGCCCACATGATACCGACCCCGACGGAGCATGCGCTGAGGGTACAGGTGGTTGCGCGGATAGAAGCTATCGTGCTGAATCTCTGGCCAATGGCCCGGGTGGAGATGTTTGGTTCATTCCGTACCGGGCTCTACCTTCCAACGAGTGATATAGGTAAGTAAGGTTTTGTCATAAATTGCGGAACATTTCTAACGGTAATATTCTTCTAATTTGTAGATCTGGTCGTAATTGGCCGTTGGGATAAGCTGCCGTTGCGAACTCTGGAAAACGAACTGATCAATCGCGGTATTGCGGAACCGATGTCGGTACGCGTGCTGGACAAGGCTTCGGTGCCCATTGTCAAGCTGACCGACCGGGAGACGCAGGTTAAGGTGGACATCTCGTTCAACATGCAGTCCGGCGTGCAGTCGGCCGAATTGATCAAGGATTTCAAACGCAAGTACCCGGTGCTGGCCAAGCTGGTACTGGTACTGAAACAGTTCCTGTTGCAGCGCGATCTGAACGAGGTGTTCACCGGTGGTATTTCGTCCTACTCGCTGATTTTGATGTGTATCAGCTTCCTGCAGCTGCACCCGCGGGCCAATCTGCACCAGACCACCAATCTGGGCGTGCTGTTGCTGGAATTTCTTGAACTGTACGGTAGAAAGTTCAATTATATGAAGACTGGTGAGTGCGATTTTTTTTAATGTTATGGTGGGAACGTTTAATTTCAGTATTTTTACCCCGTAATCCGTGTTGGATAGGATTGTTAGTCTTACTTGTTTCATTCTTTCTAAAAAATAATCGAAACTACACATCCTCCAACATAATAGATATTTAGATATGTCTATTGCCTAAAGCCTATATGCTACAACTGCGATTTGAAAAGAGAATTTCAGAAATACCCATTTATAGCCTTGCCAAATTTATTCTAAGTTGTTTTAAATATCGCCATGGAAAAACGACTGGAAGGGGCGATTCATATTTGGTTTCCCTAGCACACTAGCTTAAAAAGTACCCTCCTGAAAAAGATAGCTTCCCTTGCTCGGTTAATTCCCAGTGAAAAGCTTCTTTGGAAATTAGGTTCCCATAGCGGCAATCCTAGTGCGGAAAAAAATCAGATCAAGTGACATCACTAGCTGGAAATTTCAATTTATTGCAAACCCAGCACTAATCGAAGGAAATTATATCAAAACCGAAAGGCGTGTCTTGATTGATAATTTAGCTCAAAATATGTGAAATATAGATCCAGGGTGGCTCTTACTGTATCAAGAATTTCTCTCCAGTATGGTCGGTTCTAGGCTATTTGTACCAATTCGTATCGCCGTACGCAAGCTAACTTCAAAATAGTTGAACCATCTGTTGTTGAAGACAACAAATCACGGCTCCGATACCAGTGAATAGTACAATGACCGCAGACAAGATTCCAGTCTTCCATACAGTCAAAGTCTTTGTATAAATACCTAAGCTTCTGGTTGGATTGAGACTGGATAGAAGTGAGAAGTTTAGCGTGAACAGTCGAGTACTTTTTCAGAATGTAAAATGGGATGCCGTTAGATCTAGTAGAGCGCTTTTCGGCACAAAGCAGAGCTCCCTAGGCTCTAATAGGCCCATTCGGAGATTTCGAAGATGATATTTGCTCGGACATTGCCTTGTCATAAGACCCTTAAATGTGCACTCTCATTGAGGCACAGCAAATTTAGAGTGACTTTAATATACGGCGTTATATATGTTTCTGATTGGTTTAACGATTGTACGACTTTCCAGTTTGCTATGACGACGGCTTTCCCATTGCATTGTTACAGCTTACTCTTCAGCACATAGTCAAAGATTCCGCAGAATGGTCCTGGACCAGTGACTGGAGAGTTACAGAACTACATCGAGCTAGGATCTCCGCAAGCTTATTCTTCCCTATATCGCAATGATCAGAAACCCAGCACAAATTTTTTGAGTTTATCTGGCTTAATTGCCATAAGCAGCAAGCGCAGAGAATTTTTGAGGAACACAAAATTTTAAGGTCTTTAATGCTGTTCTGTTATCACTCAAAACGCAAATATTCGCATGTTTGTGTTTCCTTTTACGATAGATGTCGGTGCATTCTATTAGAGCAGCTATTTCTGCCCTGTTACCCAGTTGTACCCCGTTAAATGTTTTTGTTTCATCGTTTAAGTGTTAGTAGAGCGCTTTTCTTAGCTTCTTACTGAACATGTTGATTCAGAGTTAGCAAGGGGAGCATAGCCTTTAGTACCTTTGAAGGTGTGCTTTTCATTGCTCCTGCTGTTGCCATGCATGCTAATCGTTGAAATTTGTTCTACTTTTAAGTAGCTATAGCTTTTTTAATATTTGGCTATCATACCAAAGAACTATAGACTATTCTAGGCCGCCTGAGAATCTGAGTGTGCGTTTCAAGATTGTTTAGCGCCTAGTATTACTCCAAGATATTTAACTAAGACTCTACATTTGATTTCCTCTTCTTCAAGGTGTAGACACTGCAACTCAGTCTCTTCTTCTTAGTGAAAATTTTATAAAATTTGATAAACATTGATAAATAAAAAGCAAAAGCCCCTTCGATATCGAGAAATGCACCTAATGCTGTTATTTTCGATAAAAGAGACCTGTGATTGTAGATTTACCAACCTGGTATGCAAGCCGGTGTTTAGATATTCATATAATACTTTTTCCACCATTTCCTACAACACTAAGGATAAGCTAATTGGCGTGAGAGATTTGCAGCTACTACACTTAACAAGTAGTGTGACTCCTACCTTTTGTCCAATACTAGAAGGTGCATAGGTCGAACCAAACTATAATCAGAAATTATAACCGGATTCGAACCCACAACACCCGCCAGGGCATGTGGCTCGCTGGTACTAATGTACCATTGAACCATAGAGGGAGAAAAGGAGACTGCACAATCCCCTTATTAAGCGTGGGCCTCATGGACCAGTACCCGAATTCGCTTTGGATCTGGGGAGAACAGGAGCTGGATTCGTGTTAACTCGCTTTTTTAACGGATCTTACTGGAGTTTCGTAGGCTACTAGTAGCAACCGCTATTTTGGTACCGTTTGGCCCTGGCACCGTCAGACTGACAGGATCCATGAAATTTCACCTTCGAAGAGTCTTCGCTTTACCTGAATCTCTTATTGGATCCCTTTGACCATCATCGTGGGGAACCAAATGTATGGTAGCACTGGTCCAATGGTTGATTTGATTATCGGGGTTCTTGAAGGTTTGACATTTAGTGCCAGCGGATCTCTGACTCTCTTTGACTTCGCTAATACTGATCTCGCAAGTTTTTTCTTCCATCGCTGGCTTGCGATTTGACGTTGCTCGGATTGACTCTCCTCGGCACAATTCGCCAAAACGAAACGTTTGTGATAAAATTTCCAATTGTGAGTTGATGCATAAAAACTTCATCGACTGTTAGCGAGCAATTCACATATATTCGAGGCGGATTTGATCGCTGCTGAATTCGCTATTTGTCTGTAACGAGATTATCATTTTGAATGTCACACTTTGTTGGAAGAAAGCATGGATGTTGAATTCCTGGACGCAGAATATTTTTTTTTTGCATCCAAAGCAACGAGTCTTACACCTTCCCATAAGGGTAAACTGGGAACCACCTTCTTTAACCAGTCCGAGGATTCTTAACAAGAAAGAATGGGAATGGGTATAACCTGCTCATTTCGTTGGTGTTTTAGCGCTATTAATTGGTATCTGGTTATTGGAATTCGGTATTGAAACCTTGGTCAGTTCAGTGCTGGGATACTCATCCAAGAGGACAGCCTCTCTGTAGGAGACACCAGTAGTGGTGTCCATGGGACGCTTGCGGGGTTCACTAGAAGCTTTTATTATACTAATCCCTCCTCCATGAGTGGGATGCTCTGTCTCGCTCACTCTCGGGCAAATAGAGTCCTCTTCTATTTTCTGCTTCTTGGTGGTGATTTTACATATTTCAAATGATGAATATGTGTATTTCCCTCATGGAGTTTGTAAGCAGGACTAAGCAGGCCGTGGATCGGTCGGGTTGAAATTACCGAAGCAGCAAAGCTGTTCTTTTGTGACTCTCATTATTGTACCTTAACAGAGATTGGTCACTGTGACTTTGATTCAATGTTTCAAAAATTAGAGAATAACAAGCTTATCTCTGGCGCCAGATTTTCCGCAGTAGTACAATCGCATTTCAAGACGGAAAAGGCGTTTCCCAACAACTGCAGCTAGTAAATTTTTTCGTTAAACTAGTTTTCTTTTGAGACGATTATTTCGTTGTCCAAATCTGTCGCTATGGTCATAAATCGACGGTTTTGGTTCGGAGTCCACGTACATTTAGGTAATAATCGAGCAGTTCACGACTGGTGGAGAGCACGTGACGAAATGACTAATTGGTGACTATTAAAATCCGTAAAATGTATCGCCTGGGGAGAGGAAACAAGTCACACCGTGATATTTGCCACGGATTGTGTTCAATCATGGACATAACGCTTGCTTCATTTAGAATTGGAACAAACTTTTGCTCATATTGTGGCGCTTTTGGTGGGCGGATTTGGAAGTTCTTGGAGCCCACATGTCGGAAATTTTGTTAGCTTCATTTATGCATTTTTGACATTCCGCAAAACGGCTGTATTTTGAAAACAAACAATATGGAAGCCGAAAGAAAGGAAAAAATTGTGCACAATTATTTGGAAAATCCTTTGTGGTCTGTTTCTAGGCTAGCTAAACACCTGAAATTGCCCAGAAATACTGTACGGCGCGTTATCAAACAGTATAACTCAGTAGATCAGTAACTTAATTGGTTTATTTATGATGCCGGCATGTTATTTATCTGACAAAGTGATTCGTTTTTAATATGTAATACGGTATTTTGTGTTGTGTAAAATACGTCATTGTGAAGATCAAGTTTCAATCTACTCACTTCACTAATTGGACAGGGGACTTAGTGCTCAAGTGTTGGATTATTCGTGTTTAAACGCTATCGCTTTCCTGAGCCAAGCCGCTGCGACAATAGACAACACAAGAGCTGCAAAAACCCATCTTGCTGGTCGGGGGTTGTGCGGGACTGCGCGGCGTCGCTATGACGTCGGTTACTTGCAGTGCGTGTGCTCACAGAATTAAAGAAGAAAGTGATAGAGTGTACTGCTTCGGAGGATGTGAACAAATTCTTCACACACGCTGCTGCTCGGAACTGAAAGCTTCGGATGCCACCGCTTTGCGGGACTGCGTTGCGTTGAAGTACATTTGCTTTGACTGCAGAAAACAAATGTCTTGCATTAACGATATTCAAAAGAAGTGTACTGATTTGATTATTCAAATGAATGCGCTGAGCACTGTCGTATTGAAAAATGAAGCAGCTTTTTCTCGCTTCGAAAAAGATTTTAGTCGAATAATCGAAAATAGCTTGTTGCCTCGTTTACTATCCGTGATCGATGCAAAAACATCTGCAACAAGTGATGCTTCGAATCTAAATTCCCACGATAAATCAAGTTCTACAGCTGCGCGTGGCTCGAAAACTACGAAAAGATCATACGCAGATGTCACCGCAGAAGCGACAGTCGGTAGCAACACCAAAACGGTTGATTCTGAGATTGAGGGTCTCTTACGATCAGGAAAGCGACGTAGGATTCCTACGTATAATGATAACACTGTCAATAATTCTAACGTTATCATAGCTAGTGATGGTGGAAATAAAATTGTTACGCAAGATGAGCGAAACAGCACAAGCAAGTCTGCAACTGTTATTAAAATTGAGCAGACTGTTTTAATTAAACCAAAAGTAGCACAGAATCCTGACGTGACGAAAAGCGATATCCGTGGGAAAATCGATCCTGTGGCTTTTTGCGTTAAGACAGTACACTACAAGGAGAATGGTGACGCTGCTGTTAGATGTGAGAGCAAACAGTGTGCCCTAAAACTTGTCGAGGCTGCATCAAATTTTTTGGCGGGGAGTTACGATATCGCAATTTTGAAGCCGCTCAAGCCTAGGGTCAAAATATTTGGACTTTCTGAAGATATGGCTGCTGAGGATATGCTGGATAAACTAAAAAAGCAAAACGATTTACCCGACTCTGCTGATATAAAGGTAATTAGGCTGTTCAAGATTAATAGCCGCTCTGCTGGCGCTGTGCTGGAAACAGATGCGTTAACATTTGAGTGCCTAATTAAGCGGCAGCGTATCAATGTAGGATGGGATCGCTGTAAAGTTGTGGAAGAAATGAACGTGAATCGATGCTACAACTGCACTGAATTCGGACATAAAGCTGCTAACTGCAAAAAACCAGTTTGTTGCCCAAAATGCGCCGGCAATCACAGCGCGAAAGACTGTGATTCAAATGTCGAAAAATGTGCTAACTGTGATCGATCAAATAAACAGCAGAAATCAACTCGTGAAGAAGATTTAGACACCAACCATTCAGCTTGGAGTATGGATTGCCCAATATTTAAAAAACGAGCAAGGAATGCCAGACAAAGGATTGATTACACCGTGTAGCAATCAACGGATCTCACAGACGCTACGTCGAGCTGGATCCTGGACCTTTTGGGTGATTCTTCGGTGGAGCACCGCTTTATTCGTCCAGGTAAAATAAACAATGGTATATGTTTAGCCGAAGTCACACTAGATACTGCACCTCTGTTCACTGAATCTCGACGCTTCCAGTACTACCCTGAACCGCGAAGCCGCACATCTCTAGCCAGCGCATCGGACGCCGAGTCGATGAAATCGCTTAGACCACCGCGTGACGTAATTGTTAAGAGCTATGCTGAGCCGGCCTTATCATCCCTGCCATTTTCTGAGGAAGCAGTTCTAACCGTTGCAACGCTTCCTCGCCTTGATGCTTCTGACCCGCTTGATCTACGTGGTGATTCTTCGGTGGAGCACCGCCTTATTTGTCCAGGTAAATCACAAAACGGTATATGTTCAACCGAAGCTTTGCAAGATACTACACGCCCGTTAAATGAGCCTCGACGATTCCAGAACCGTACTACTTCCGTCGACCAATTTTCTGCTAAAGTCTCATCGCCACGTATTGAAACAGAGTCGGCTACGTTGTCTCTACCACCTCTGGTAGTCGCTGCTTGCTCCAGACATGTGCAAGTACCATCACCTGAAAGCACTGTAATCAGCTTTTACTATCAAAACACACGAGGTTTGCGAACCAAAGTGGAAGATTTCTATGTTGCTGCTTGTGACGCAGAGTACGATGTTATTGTTCTTACGGAAACTTGGTTAAATGACGAGATTCAATCACCTCAGCTCTTCGGCCATGGTTACACCGTTTATCGTAAAGATCGTGATCCCATTCGTTCTGGAAAATTAAGAGGTGGTGGGGTTTTGATTGCCGTCAGTAACCGATTAGCCTCCTCGCGTTGTACAATACAAGTTGCCGAAGATATTGAGCAGTTGTGGATATACGTAGATGGAGACGGAAGAAAAATTAATGTTGGTGTGGTATACGTTCCTCCTGATCTTGCAGTTGAGGCAAGCGTTATTGGAAGGCTAATTAACTCTGTCGACGAAGTTGTAGACTCCTCAGGAATGTCCGATATGCACTTGATGTTTGGCGATTTCAATCAACCCGGTTTGGCATGGTCGTGCCCTAGTGCCTCTAGTTCCGTTTTCCCAGATCCGTATAAATCAACATTCTCAACTTCCAGTATTGCCCTACTAGATGGATTAGCGGTATTGAATCTAAGACAACTGAATACGATTAAGAATGCAAATGGTAGAACGTTGGACCTTCTCTTCGCCAATGAAGATGCAGCAACTTGTTGCAAATTGTCTGAAGCTGTGGAGCCTTTGATCCAAATTGATTCTCAGCATCCTCCTTTCACCGCCGCCCTCCTTTGTACCGGCCTCACTCACTTCGAAGACTTCGTCGACGACAGGAAATTCGACTTCAAAAGGGCTGATTTTGACTCGCTTAACGAAGCTATTTCGGCTGTTGACTGGTATCCGTTATACGAAGCGACGGATGTTAACGAATCTGTGGAATTTTTGATTACAACTTTGACCCGATTGTTTTATATACATGTCCCTGCTCCTCGACTGCGGCAGAAGCCTTCTTGGGCCAACGGAACTCTAAGAAAACTAAAACGTGAGAGAGCCACTGCACTTCGGAAATATTCAAGAAATCGAAACTGCTTCACACAGAGAGTATTTGCTATAGCGAGCACTAGATATAAAAACTACAACCGTGCCCTCTATGCTGGTTATGTTCGACGTACACAAGCTAATCTGAAGCGCAACCCAAAACGTTTCTGGGCGTTCGTTAATGAAAAACGCAATGAAAGTGGTCTTCCATCGAGTATGTTTCTTGGTGATGAATGTGCAGACTCTGTTGACGGCATATGCAATCTATTCGCGAAGCATTTTTCGAGTGTGTTTGATGGAGAAACTGTTAGCAATCACCAAGTGAGAAACGCGTTGCGAAATGTGCCTTCGGATGTGCTGAACTTCCGTGTGGGGCAGTTCACTACTACAGATGTTGATGCTGCTATCAAAAGAATTAAATCGTCAGCTGTTGCAGGGCCTGATGGAATTCCTACGCTTGTCTTGAAAAGGTGTGCGAGTGCTCTATGCGAACCATTGCGTTTCATATGCAACAGTTCTTTGAGCCAATCTACATTCCCGGACCGCTGGAAGAACTCGATCATGTTTCCAGTGTTCAAAAAGGGGGAAAAGAGAAACGTCGCTAATTACCGTGGCATAACTTCGCTAAGTGCTGGATCAAAACTGCTAGAAATGCTAGTTAGTAGGCAACTGATGCAAGCAGTCAAGTCCTACATCTCAGCCGATCAGCACGGCTTCTTTCCTGGAAGATCTATCTCTACAAACCTACTGCAGTTTACGTCGCACTGCCTTGTAAGCATGAGCGAAGGTGCCCAAATTGATACCATCTACACGGATCTGAAAGCAGCATTTGATAGAGTCAATCATAAAATTTTAATCGCAAAAATCGAACGTCTAGGTGCGCCAACTTGCTTTGTGAAGTGGATAGCGTCATATCTTGCGAACCGCCGACTGTGTGTGAAACTTGGGTCCCACGAATCGAATGGCTTTGGAAACCTTTCTGGTGTACCACAAGGGAGCAATCTCGGACCGTTGCTTTTCTCCATATTCATCAACGATGTTTGCATCTTAATACCCGAAGGATGCAGACTGTTCTATGCAGATGACCTGAAAATTTTCTTGCGGGTGAGATCCGTCGAAGACTGCAAGCGGTTACAATGGATGGTAGACTTGTTTGCAAACTGGTGTAGTGCAAACCGCATGGTGATCAGCGTGAAAAAATGTGCCGTAATTTCCTTTACTCGTAAAAAACATCCACTGCATTGGCAGTACAAGATTGAAAATGAAGCAATTGAACGAGTTTCATCATTCAAGGACCTTGGAATTTTGCTTGATACACAACTGTCATTTAGGGAGCACTACTCTTACATCATAGCGAAGGCTATTCGCAATCTTGGGTTTATCTTCCGAATTTCCAAGGAGTTCAACGATCCGTACTGTCTGCGAGCACTGTACTTCTCACTTGTGCGGTCAACACTTGAAACGGCGGCCGTAGTGTGGAGTCCATACCATGATGTTTGGATTAAAAGAATTGAAGCTGTTCAGAAGAAATTCATTCGCTATGCTTTAAGATTTCTGCCTTGGAATACCCCAAGCGACTTGCCACCCTACGTGAATCGATGCGCGCTGCTTGGTATGAATACTCTATCGAAAAGACGTGACATTGCCAGTGCTGTCTTCGTTGGAAAACTATTGCTAGCTGAAATAGACGCTGCTCACATCTTGACTCAGATTAACGTTAGCATTGCCCCAAGGAATCTTCGACTTCGGCCGTTTCTTAGACTGCATTTTTATAGAACCGATTACGCGCAGAACGAACCTGTAAGAAGAATGTGTTCAGTATTTAATCGAGTGTTTGACGAATTCGACTTTAATGTCAGTATAAATGTATTTAGAAATCGACTGAATTTAATTGATTTGTGACAGTTTATGTAGTTTTAAGTCATTCATGTAGACCAAAGCGTTCGATGAATTATGTTAATAAATAATAATAAATAATAAATAATAAAGAAATCATTGGCGACGATTCGGAAGCCTCAAGCTAATCATCGGAGTAGAACTGGCGACCGGAAATTGCGTGGTACGATTTTGAAGACCATCAATCCCAATCTGTCGGACCGTGATTTGGCCAGAAAATTCGGTGCTGCCAATAGTACCGTGAGGAGAATTCGACTCCGGGAAGGAATCAAGTCGTATCGAGTTAGCAAGCAGTCAAACCGAACCATAAAACAGAATAGTGTGGCCAAAATCCACACGTCAAAAATTTTACTTGGCAACGGCTCGGCCTCGGGGGGATGTTGCAAGCAAATTTAAATGCTGCCATTACAGCAAAGTCGTTCAAGAATGTTATGCAGAGAAAGGGGTCCAGTTTGTTCCAAAAGACCTTAACCCACCCAATTGCCCCCAGTTCCGCCCTATCGAGAAATACTGGGCAATCATGAAGAGGAGACTCATGGCAAAGGGAAAAGTTGCCAAAGACATCAATCAGATGAAGACCTGGTGCAATAAGGTAGCCAAAACGATGAACGAAGAAAGAGTGCGCCGCCTACTGAGTCATATTACAGGAAAAGTTCGAGAATTCCTTCGAAACCGTGACGAATAATTTTATCCGTATTTTTTATTAAAAGTTTGAAAAAAACATGCTACAGTTGTGTAAGAAATGATCTTGAATTCAATGATAAAAAACTGAAAAACACGCAATTGTTTGTGTTCCATTACTATCTGAAGTAAGCTTTAGCAGTTTGTTTGTTTTTATGGACATTAGTGCTAGGAAGTGCGGAGACTACTTATAACACTAGTTAACAGCATTTATGAACTCAGTAAGCTGAAGCTGATTTTTCATGTAAAATTGGTCGCTGAATCCGAAAATGTGGTCAGAAAAATTTAAAGTAGGATAGTTTTTGCGATATGCAATAAAGTTGAAATTTTGCTTAAAGAAAAAAAGTACATGCATATCAACACAAATTTCTCCGGCTGCGGTGCACCAATTTCAAATCTCTTTTTTTCATATTAAAGAGGAGAAAATTTGCTATCGATTAGTTGAACTTCATTTTTCTGTAAGAATAATAGTACTGTAGATATTTGAGAATTTGTTCACAACAAAACAAAAAAGAACGCATTTTTTGGCATAATTTCAACTGTATCAAAGGTTTTAGACAAGATTAACGCATTTCAAAAATTTCGTTTAATGTGGGTCTTGAAGGCAGATAAAAAACAAAGAAATCATGGGGTTAATGATAACAATTGGTTGAAAATTGTAGAAGTTATGACCATTTTACTAAAACAGTAATATTTGAGCATTTGAATATCATGCTCTTGCAAACAGCCCCTTACTAAGCTTTTCCCTCTTACTTGTCCACATACCACAAATATACTTCTCTCTCTCTAGCTATCTTTCCTCGCTTTCTTTTTCAAACACACACGCATCAACATTAAGGTCGGAGCAAATTTTCCAATAATGTTTAACTGTATTTTATTATATGTAGAGCCATTTGACTCATGCTTAGGGCTACGGGAATCGAGGTATTTGTATCCCTGATGTAGTAATAGGATACCAGATGAACCATTACTTTTCAAGACATGACGCTTTTCTCAAAATTTGTCGGTTATCTATGTTTACCTGCCTTAACAATACCTGATCTAATATTATCTAATTTTCATAACCTGCCTAACTTTAATAAAAACAAACTTTTCCTATACCTCTCCATTGCATCTTACTATCACTCTTCCGTGAGCCCGGGAAGTTGATTTTGATACCGTGCGAGAGCCGGGAGCTGAATATTTTTGCGACATTTCAATTCAAAGAAATTAAATTTCGTGACATGGACGCGATAAACAAAAACAATATTTACCAACTATTTGTTGGTTCAAATGTCAAAGGTTATAGAGCCTTTAACGGTAAACACAAAAGAAACAGAGATGAAAGAGAGAGTGCTGTTGCCAAGCTGAGTAAATTTTTTGTTGCGCAAAATTGGGTTGTTTTCAATATGTACAATATGCGTTACCAAGCAACGACATCGGTTGCATTCAACAGGGAAACATTAACAGTTTCAAGCATATTTTCACACATGACGCATGATGAAACACTAGTGCCAACTTCTGTTATTTATTTTCAGAAACTAGAGGCGGTATCAAAGTATACAGTCTTCAAACTCTGCTTAATGCTGTCTATGAACAAACGCCATTCAGCTGGGTCATAGGGCTCACCAATAGCCCCTTTACATCCTAACAGTAACAAGTATTGTCTTCATTGGCATAACATTTATCGAATTGCTTGGCACGATCTATATAAATGGACACGCAAATGGAAACGCAATTTGCAATGAAGCAGTGAAATTAACCGGTGTTGTAAAAATATAGTTTCCACAGGCGTAACAGAGTTTCTGTGGATTATTTCCACGTTTAATTTCATGCTTTGGTTCGCTCATTTTTCTTACTGTTCTTACTATTTTCACAATTCTTACTATTAAGAATTCAATCACTTTTCAAGCATGATCATGAGCATGATATTCAAATGCGCAAATTTTAGTAAAATGGTCATAACTTCTACAATTTTCAACCGATTGTTATCATTAACCCCATGATTTTTTTGTTTTTTATCAGCCTTTAAGACCTACACCAAATGAAATTTTTGAAATGCGTTAATCTTGTCTAAAACCTTTGATAAAGTTGAAATTATGCCAAAAAATGCGTTCTTTTTTGTTTTGTTGTGAACAAATTCTCAAATATCTACAGTACCATTATTCTTACAGAAAAATGAAGTTCAACTAAACGATACCAAAATTTCTCCTCTTTAATATGGAAAAAAGAGATTTGAAATTGGTGCACCGCAGCCGGAGAAATTTGTGTTTATATGCATGTACTTATTTTCTTTAAGCAAAATTTCAACTTTATTGCATATCTCAAAAACTATCCTACTTTAAATTTTCGGATTCAGCGACCAATTTTACATGAAAAATCACCTTCAGCTTACTGAGTTCACGCTTTTTGTTTTATTTTGTTAACTAGTGTAATTTACCCTTGGACAAGAGGCTTCTTCCGCACCTCGAGCAAGTATCATGCTCATAGCTAGCCCCGGCTAGTGGCTTCATGGTAGGTAAGGCAGGGTTCAACACAAAGTGAGGCTGTGTAGGTGTCTGTGGGTTTCTCCTTACTACCTTTGCGTTACTAATCTCGTTCCTAGAACCAGGTAGTGGAACAACTTATAATTTGCCCTTGGATAAGAAGCTTTATTCGCATGCCCTGTCCATAGGTTTCATTGTTGGTAACTGCAGAATTCAGTAGAAAGGAAATATGTGGAGGGGTCTGAGAATAAACCTATGCTAAAGTCACTTAACATCGAATGGTCTGATTCTACTAAGATTCGAACCCACGACCACCCGCTTGTCGAGGCAGACTTGGTAACCTAAAGCACTCCGCTTTGTCCCTCAAGGCAATCATAACAGTCAAATTTAAGACTCCTCGATTTGCAGTGTTTACGAGTGTTTCTGGCGTTCCCCATGGGAGTACTCTAGGATCCCGTGTGTTATCGCTGTTTGTTGATGAAGTTTCTTTTTAATTCAAATATCGTCAGGATGCCGCTTATTCCACAATATCACAACGAGTGCAACGGTCGTAGTGAAAAATAAGGCTGATGTGATGATCATATCATCTCATATCTTGAAAATGGGTTTCATGGGTTTCAACAAAAGTATCCACTGTTGCAAGGTTAGAATTATTTAATATATGTAACTTCATTTTATTCCCGCAGGAATTAGTGTTAAAAATGGCGGCCGTTATATACCCAAAGAGGAGCTACAGCGAGAAATGATAGACGGCCATCGGCCAAGCTTGTTGTGCATTGAGGACCCTTTGACTCCCGGCAACGATATTGGGCGATCATCTTACGGTCAGTTAGTTGGATGTGATGTGCTGTGAATCGAAACTCATGCAAATTTCTCTTTTTCCTTTCACAGGGGCCCTCCAAGTGAAGCAAGCGTTCGAGTATGCGTACATCGTACTGATGCAAGCTGTATCTCCGCTCAACAAATTCCTCAACGACTGCAATCGGCAAAGTATCCTAGGGAGAATAATCCGAGTGACGGACGAGGTAATCGATTACCGCAAATGGATCAAGGAAACGTTCGAATCAAGACTGATAGCGACGCAGACAATTGTGCCGACGATATTGAACGACCCGCTGAATCCGCATATTCCGTTGCACCTTCAACCACAGCAACAGCAACAGCAGCAACAACAACCGCATCAACAGATTATCTACACTCGACGGCGCAACAGTTTGTCCAGTGTAGATACCTCGGAGGAGAGCATGGACAGTGATGCGGATTCGAACTCCGTGTCGAGGGATATTTCACCGACCAGTATAAACCGATCGCCGGAGCTAGTGCGCGAGATGCAGCAGCATGCCAACGGCACCGGTGGGACGGTGGTTGTGCTCACCTCACATATTCCACAGCATCCGCATGAAGTGCTGATAGAGGAGAATAATGTTATAAACCTGGCGATGGCCCAGCAGCAGACTCTGGACGGCATCAACGAAAATCAGATGATTCCCTATAATGTAAGTTGACAACTTGGTTTTCGGGAAAATGTTGTACAACCCCCGCGCTATCATAGCATGATGATAAAAAAATAACGTAATTTGTTTTCTCCAGATAAACAACCGCCGCAGTACGTCTTCACCGCATCAGATCGTCAGCGGGGGTAAGAATGCACCGATGAACATCTATACTCCTCGCAGCAGTTCGGAGCGAATGGCCAACAACAATAACAACCAGCAGCAACCGTCCGGCGGTAACACTCTGGTGCGGCACCATAGCAAACATCGACGGTCAGTGATTGGTTTGCTGGGCCACTATATGATTAATCCGAACGCTAATGCCAATCTGATGAATCTGACCAACAGCAACGCCAACAGTGGTGGCAGTAAGGAGGACAATTTGCACCAGAGCAATAACAATGGCAAGGAGCCGAAGCAGCAGACGCCAAGCCAGCCATTGTACAGTATGAGCAGCAAAAAGTCTGCCCAGCAGTCGGCTGTGAGTGCTGCATCGTCCTCTTCGAAGCGCAAGAAAACTATCTCGCCAACGGACAACAAGAAGGGCGGTCCACTTGGCGGCGGTGGTAGCAACAGTGGCAGCGGCATGGATAGCCGATGATAGCATGCGAGGCATCAGCATTGTGCACGGTACGTGCACTACTGCTTTTAATCTGTAACGCTATCTACCACTACCCCCAGTTCATTGACGGAACGCTACTAGAAATACAGCTAGTACATTTCATTCGACTCTGCAGACCGGGAAAAGGTCCATATTAACGGATTGTATAGTGGTTCAGCTATACTGCTGTATACAGAATATAATAGGTGTGTAAAATCTAAGAGATTTCTTTCGTCGCGGACCGTCTTTGCCATCGACATCACAATGTCGCGTTTACTTTTTGTCTCAGTGTACAGTTGCTCTATTTGTATGGAACTTTTATCATTGATACCGATCGTAGTGCTGCAGCAAGGGGTAGCTAACTCACCCGAATTTCGCGTGTGAAGTCGTCACTGCCCTCCCTTTCCCCTTTGACTACAGCGGATGCGCATCCCCGTCGAATCCCCATCACAGTCAGACGAAAAAGAGAATAGACTATCAAAGTTAATACCAGTTAGAGAAAGCTAAGCTTAGTAATTTTGCGCTATCGCAGCTGATACGCGTGATAGGCCGTGTGATTATCGTTTAATAATTATCCATAAAAGTCATAACTTTATGCCCACTACACATACCTACTTACATAGACACACATTCGGAAGATCTAATAACCAACGACTGTTATAGCAAATATTAACTAACATTCTACGTAGCGGCAAACAATATATATCATCCTTCTCAAACACATACACACATACACAACAGATACACTCGCACATTCGGCCGCCGCCGGCCGTTTGATCTGCCCAGACAGGGCTGGCCAATTAGTAGAGGGTACTTGTATAAATGAAAACAACAATCTTAACCAACGCAGTTCGGAGTAATCGCTGTAGATCTATCGTTTTAGCGAAGAAACAGATTTTTGGGTATCGTGATTGTTTGAACATTTTTGTACTCGCCACACAACTGGTGACACTCTATGCTAGTAAGAAATATAATATATACCACGATGGCAGACAGGAGAGCTACTACAGGGCAGAAGTTTAGTCTAAATTAAGTACTATTATCATTATTGCGTTGTTCTATCGCATTAGAGAAGGTTTTATTTCTCGCTCACTGTTGTGCATCAATCATATCATGCGGTGTTGTTCGGAATAGCAGGTTGAGGCGGTTAGGAAGTGAAACCTAATGATGCGGACAGGACGTGTTATTACACGCAGTGTTCGAAATAATCAAAATATTAACCATAGAAAACTAACGTTGGTTGGAGAGGAGCAGAAGCATGATGCCATCCGGGCGGCCAACAAACGTCAGCTTTGTTTGTAAGTACGGACAATTTTTTTTTGTTATTGTCAATCATGAACATGTTTAGCGAAAAGTTTGCTGTTCAAAATTTTTCACATTCCCGATCTCATGTAGTTTTGATGACAGATACGACGTTTGATAAACGATTTCAAGCTCAATAGTCCGGTGCAGTTCGTTTTTTTAGTAAAGATCGATTGATCAGGTCTGTCAGGCAGTAAATTTGTTCGACACAAGCCTTGATTCGTTCTGAGAAATGTATCAAAGTTGAATTTTTATTCAATTCTTTTCGCTGGATATTGTGCCTCTGCAAGATTCAAACGTGCAATAATTTTTGCAATTTTATATTAAAATACACCTACTTATAATTTTCCTAATATTTTCCACCAGCTGATTTCACAGATGCGAAGAAAAACAAAACACGTTAAGCGTTAAATTTATTCACTGATTAACCGTATTTACATCACGTCATAAGAAAATGCTTAATTATTTGTATGTAACTTGCTTCCCGAATATTAGGTAGGTACACACGTAGGAGTAGAAAATCGTCAATCAAGCAGAAGTATAGTTCCGACCAAGAAGATGAGTAGCTAATCCCCAATATTATAACGACCAGCTGGAAAAGTAATCGTTATCGAACCGTTTTTTAGCTGAAAAAAGCAACCAACTCCTGAAAAACAAAACAGATGAAGAACATTCAATCCAACATAGATACTATATGGCTTAGCTTGTTTACTAAATAACCAACAGAGAAGAAAAAAAGTCCAGTAAGCTTAAGAAAGTTACGAGAAATTATTTATACATATGAAGGTCTACCTATACGTATATAATTTTTGTTATTTTTAACGTGTATTTTATAGGATGCTTTCTCCAGCCTTGCAGTGCATATTACATGCAAAAAATGTATTTTTAAGTAGTATTCCAATGCTAGAGTTATTTTGTACATCGGTTTGTGAATAAATTTTTTTGTACGCGAATGTGTGAAAGTTGTATCAGAACCACGTACGTTTGGTCAGACCAGCCTTTGCAAACATCAAGCATCAGCGATGAGCTAATCCTTATGATTAACGTTATTATTATCACATACTTATTGCAAACCAGTTTCAATAGCAGTTCGGTTATTTAACACTAGCATTTGCACTAAACCACTTTAAAGGTAGATCTTTGTCGAACACGAAATCGCTTCATAAAAAAAGACATCCACAATAATGCTACCAACCGCCACCCTATCACAGTGTTTGCGCCTAAACAATGAAAAACCAACGTTACTTTCGTTTTGTGAATGTACATTTTTCTCGTCTAATAAAACGATAATGATAATGATAGTTAATTTACTACACGAACTAACCGACAGCAGTCCTGTTGTGTTGCAGCATAGCAGGAGCGGCGGAATGCGGGACTAACAACAACAATAAAATCGATGGTAAAAAAAAACACAGTCATTTTGAGTACAAAGTCTAATTCAAGTAGTGAAGATATAGATGAAAATTATGTAATTTATCTGTACCATAATATTTAAACTATAAAAAAGCAAATGAAACAAAAAAATGTAAAATTATAGCTGTAAATAAAGGAGAAACAAAAAAAAAAATCGAAAACCAATGGCAGTTGAGCCATGAAGACACAAAAACAGAAACCCCTGCCGCGTTCGATTTGTATGTGCTAGAACAACCGAATGCCATGTGTGGCCTTGTCCGCTTGACCAGAAGTGTCTTGGCATGGAATCTACAACAATGGAATCTGGAACAAGAATAGGCGTTCTTGGTGGTCGCTGTTCTTTGAGGATAGCGCAAGAAACGGCACAAGAAAAGCAAGGACCGAGGACCACAACCAGTACAAGCTGATAAGGGGCCATAACCAGCTGGCAGGTGCACTAAGGATGGATTTCGGCAGACATCGCGCAGCATTGAAGCACAAATGTTTAAGAAGGTATGAAGAATTTGGAACAATATTATGCAGTTTTGAGTGGAACTATTTTTCGTCGGTCGAGAGAGAGAGGAACCACGTGCTTTTTTTATTCGTTTCATACAACATTGCATCCAAGTAGGTAAGTAGGTCATTTTGTGTCAGTAAATTGGAAGGTCTCAGGTGACTCTTAATCGATTTTAAGAAGTTTTTTAGTCCTTATATTTGACATAGGCACCCACTTAACAGGTACAATATTCAAGTTTTTAATTTTTTTAAAGACCAGAATAAATTGAAAGCAGTAGGCTGTGACTGCCAATAGACTAGACTTTCAGAACCAGACAGTTAATTTTTCTGCAAATTTTTCTAAATTCGGCTGTGAAGTCTGTCGATAAAGAAGGGTCAAGTCTTAGAAAGACATTTAAGCCCAAGGATTTGCTTTTTTGTAACCTAAAAATAAGGAAAACCTTCAAGCACCTCCTGCAACAGTTATTTTTCGGTGATATTGAAAAATATGTTTCTAAAGTTCTATACCTATAAAAATGGATTTCTGTCTGTCTGTCTGCCGGGATGTTCCTTATAGAATCGAAAACTACTGAACCAATGCGGCGTGAAAATTTGCATGTAGAGGTTTTTGGGGCCAGGGAAGGTTCTTATGATGGTTAGAGACGCTCCCCCCACTAAGAGGGGAGGCTCCCATATAAATGAAACACAAATTTCTGCATAACTCGAGAACTAATCAAGCAAATGGAACCAAATTTGGCATATGTGGGTTTTGGAGGCAGGAATTTTTTTTTTGGTGATTTGAGAGCCCTCACCCCTGTGGTAGGGGGTTAAGGAATCTCATACAAATTTTAGACTCTTTCATAAAACATTGGTCAATAACTAGACCACCAGATACTATCAATACATTAGATGATTCGCGGCAAGACGGACACAGACCGCGAATGTCGCCAGGGACCTGCCGTCAGAAACGCCGGCCACCGCGGGGGGAGGGGGGAGGGCTCGTTTATTTTCCTAGATCTACTGACCTCTATTGCTTTCCTTCAGTTGGGTCACCCCTGCGAAATGGTACCTACGAAAAGATTTTCCGTGAAATCCCCCGCAAGGTTTTTCGCGAAATGGTATTCTGCGAAACTCTACATTCCGCGTTATAGTCAACCGAGAATTGGTGTTCCGCAAAATGGTATTCGGCGAAATGGTTTGTAATGATGGCGAATATTTAAATGCTATCCGCTTTATTTTATCAGGCTAAGCAATGGGGGGAGTTGTTTTCTATTTTACTGTGAGGAAAGTTTGTACATTAAAACACCCATGAACTTCTCAGAAACTTGTCAAACTCGAGATTGTGATAAAGGTCATCCGAGATTCAGGATTTATTTACAACAAAGTTTAATTTGTGGCAATACGAAGTTTGCCACAAATACGGGTCAGCTAGTGTAATAATAAATCCTAGGCGATTCTTGCAAGTTGAAATTCAAATATGTATGTGCTTGGCGGTCTTTGGATGTGATCGGTAAAATAAGTCTTTGGCCTATTTTGAAAGTCAAAATAGGTCCTGGGCGATCCTTGTATTTTATTGACCTCTATCGGGTCCTCTGCTTAATATTGTTTTCACTGGCCTCTTATCTGGCATCCTTGCTATGTAGTCTGCTGTATTTTAGTCGCTTCACAATATACGCATCTCTGTATACTTGGTATATTTAAAGATTCATGTGCCTGCGCAGCACTCCTTCGTCTAATATGCCGCTTAGAATTGATCGCAGGATCTACCCAAGCAACCAAAAGTTCGAATTTTACTTAAGGAACGAACTTCGGCTTTCAGTAGGCTCACAGCTTTCAAACTACTTAAAAGCTGCTTAAGGGTGTTAAAGTGGCTTTACAAACTAATACCAAGCTTTCATTCGGTACACAGCACACATACTGTCAGATCATAGAATTTCGCAATTCGACTTGCAGCAAAAATATATGTCAGTTATCGACATTATCGATTGCTTCAAGTGTAAGATTTTTTCTCTGTCTGTTCTGCAGATGCAGATGGGGCGGATCATACGGTGAGTGCTTATGGATCAGAAGATGGTGGTTTAATTCCCGAAAGATAACGACATGCATTTTTAATTAGCTTGTATATACGAACTACAGTTATTCGAAATTTAAAATATATAGCATACGACGCCATAGCAAAATAAATATGACGCTTTCTATTTTTTTTTTCAATTAAAAAATAAATTACTTTTTGGCTGCAAAATCATTGCAAAACTGTTTCTCGTTCTCAAAATAGAATTGACAGCATTGCGCAAATTGGTTATTTAAAAACAAGTAAAAGCCTCTATTAAGCTCCGTTGCAGCTTTGCAAGCAGCTACCCAAGTAACAATTTCTGGCTGATCAAACGTTTTTTAGCTGAATTTATTCAACCTGTGTGTGATCTAAATCTAGCTTCGGGCTTGCTAATAGCTGCTTTGAAGCTGTAATGTAACTTAATAGAGGCTTTTGTGCGTTTTTAAATAACCAATTTGCGCAAAACTGGAAACAAGGCGCACAGAGGCGATATAACCACAAACTATAGTTTGTGATATAACTGCTTAACAACTGTTTTTTCTGCCTCAAACGAAATAGGTTGTATAAGTTCTCCAATTTCGGCTGAATAAGTATTGTAGAATTGTTTACGTAAATTTTATTCGATGTATAGGGCATTGTCGTTATCGTCGGGCCACTGTTATGGTCGGGCCATCACGATTTTACAGTTTTAGTAACTCCAGATATCTATGATACAACCATTGTAAAACTTCTTACTGTGATAGCTAACTTTTCACAATATTGTGAGTTTCAATCGTGTATCCAAAACACCCGTACTAAATTCAGTGACTAAATCTTACAAAAAAGTTTTCCAGGCGCAAAGAACTTTTCTCCTAGAAATGATTCATGAAATGCAATTATCGAGATAAATTTTAAAAATATATTCAGTGTGTTGTGCTGCACACGAAGACTATAGCAAAATCACCCCCAGTAAGGTGTTTGCGAAGGCTAAGGTGGAATACTAGAAAAGCGCTATTTGTAAAGGTCGGGCCACTTGAGTAGTCATGGTTGAGCCACCATAATTTTAAGCGCAGAAGCGCAATAATCGCTATTGAATATCAGTCACGTAAAATGTGATAAAATAAAGCCAAATTAATACTTTTTATCGTATTTTTGTTGTTTTTTTCATTGTAGATGTAGGGTAACCAACGTATTTTGGACCCCCTCAGCAGCTGTACATAATTTGGACACTTACAGCAAAATCAAATGCAAGTGTCCAAATTATGTACAGCTGCTGATGGGGTCAAAAATAGGTTGGTTACCCTACACTTCGGAAAAGGCGTTGATGTAGCAATATTAATTTTACAAGATCGCCAAAATCGGAATTTTACAAGATCGGAAAAATGCAATTAAAAATAGGGCATTAGTACCTATATGAGCCGTTGTTTACGGAATTCATTCTTGTGGCCTCATTCTTCGTAAATGCCTATAACTTTTTTGTTTTTCGAGCAATCAGTTCAAAACTTTCCGGAAATATACCTT
The DNA here is from genome assembly GCF_943734655.1 of Sabethes cyaneus. Classification (NCBI taxonomy): domain Eukaryota; kingdom Metazoa; phylum Arthropoda; class Insecta; order Diptera; family Culicidae; genus Sabethes; species Sabethes cyaneus. Next base: position 7,178,905 of record NC_071355.1, read on the forward strand.
AATCTTAGACCTGTGTAACGATGTATTTAGATTTCCAAAATTCCTTTTGAAACGAGAGATATGGGCGAACTCCAAAACGTGGCCCAACCACGACGACACTCCCCTATTCACCTATGGCTGAATAATTATGGCTGCTAAAATGTTCAATCAGCGCATAAAAGTTTCTTGGAATACTTGGAAGTGTAAAATAGATTCGCGAATACAGGAAACACGTTTTAATAAATGTGGAAGTTTCAATGGGAGAAAACAGGATCGCAGCAAACTGTGACCGCGAATGGTCGAAATATATTTTTTCGCGTCATGAATTATTCACTCCGAAAATTCTTAAATAAATACTTACTTGGCAATTGCATTGCAATGTGATTAGTGTTAAACGGATAAGTTTTAAGTGAGTGAGTGACCGGCTTGCCTTTTGGACGCGAGGCTCGATCCCGGATTTTTGTTTGGAGCTGGAAGGAGTTTACAGGAGGATTGCTAAGGAGTTTGCAATGCTGCGGAAATTATCACGGAAAAATACTGCAGCTCAAGATGCAAGGGATGAAACTAATTGTCTGTAGACATATTTTTTTACATGAATTCCTATCAACAAGTATGTGAACGACGCATTTGGAAGCCAGCTTAGAAGCTTTGTTTGCATGGAGAGCAGCTTTCTCGTTACTATCATATGCATTTGGATTACGCAAGATAAGTGAAGTCATTTAGTATTTATATTGTACTCCTTAAACGATAGGTATAAAAAATTAGAGAGTACTATTCGATTACCTTCCCATTTGAATGTTTTTGCACTTCTGCAGACGTTGACGGGTCGAATGGGAGTTTATTTTGTATGCTACTCCTGCAGAAAAGAACTCTTACTCGGTTAGTTTGCGTCTGCGGATAAATTTTTGGGTAATGAGATTAATCTATTTTCAGAGAGCGAAATAACCTTGGTCTATTGTAGCCTGACTTTGGTTGATGCCATAAGTTCATCCCCGAGGGTCCGGAGTATCACTTAACCTTGGGGGGCTCCGTAGCCGCAAGGTTACCGATTCTGCTTTGACAAGCGAGTGGTCGTGGGTTCGAATCTTAGTAGAATCAAGCCATTCGATGTCAAGTGACTTTAGCATGGGTTTATTCTCAGGCCCCTCCATTTACCCTTCCTTCGTGCTGTATTCTATATTTAACCCTCTGAAGCCTCTTGAAAGTGCAAATGTCCCTCCTATAGTTAAGTGTACTGGGTCAGAGGTACGAATGAGTCCTCGCCAGGGACGGCTATAATATGGGATAGTGCTGGCAGCCCAAGTAGCACACGTTGTCACAATTGAGTCGCAGCGGCTGATATGCGACAAATTTAAATGTAAGACTTCGGTTACAGTAACCTAAAATATAACAGTTGTGTAACCGAAATAGCGCAACTTATGTAACTAAATCTGGTTGCATTAACAGTTACTCAATAACCAATATGTAACATGTATAGTTACAAAATGGTTACTATTGAAGTTACACATAAACTGTAAATTGACTTTCAATTGGTGGCAAATTAGTTATCTTGTAACTTTTATTGCATAGCGAAAATGTAGCAGGTTTATTATTTCAATCTATGGCTGTCAATGTCAAGCAGTAAATTTAACTGTTGAATATAGAAGAGTGTATAAATTATTATTTCAACACAAATTTTAATGCAGTTTCAAATTTATGGTGAAATGCATGATTCTAGCTTTGAAAAATTCACGCGCTCTTATTTAATATAGCTTTTCGTTACTTACTTCTTTGAAAAATTGATGTTTTGTAAATCAAATATAAAAATTTTAATTTTAATTTTTTGATTTTTTAAACTTATTCTTAGCAATAATGAATTAGTGGAGCATTCACCTAGAAACCATTAAAAATCAAGTTGTTTTCGCTATCACTTCTATCACAGTAAAATTCATAGCCATTTTGCCTTTGGTTCTAACTACTACACCATCGTCCTTGAAGTTTTGTATCGTTTTCGGCATATTGCATGAAATGATTTTAAGCAGCCATTGTTCATTGTTCACATTGTTGATATCGGGAAAAGTTATTTTTTAGTGATTGTTGTGAAAAGAAAGTGTTAATTTAATATCAAAGAATAGTTTCAGTTTGAATAAAACAGTTACCACCAGTGTTAATCATAGAAGGTTACATTTCAGTTACATTCTAGTTGTACGTAACCTTAGCCTTCGACCTGGTTACGGTATCGGTTATACGGTAACCAATATTAAATCTGTTGTAGTCGATTATTTCTTATGTCGTCATTTCTAAGTTACACTGTAACCTATTTTCATTGCCGGTTTCGTTTCGATGTAACTTGATCGTTTTGACGTTTGAGAATAATCATCATTTGTTCACTTAATACCAATGTCTGGGCGGAGAAGATTCCAAGTACCATCAATTAAGTAAATAAACGCATTTACAAGAGCATTTCACAACCCGTGTACCAATTGTTTATCTTTACCATTAGCAATATTCTTCAGGTCTAGTTTTTCCTTAATCCGTTGTGTTTACAAGGAACAGTGAACAAATTGTTGCGAAAATGTTACTAGCCGACTTTTTTTGACTTCGTAACTGCTCGTAACGGAAAATTAACTGTTTTGCGACCAGCAAGTTAATGACAGTTCGAAAAAAAGGTTTCAATTTGGTAATTTGGTAACTACCTGGTAACTTTTTGAGATTTTTGTCACTAGAAAACTAAAAAGTAACTATTTTTAATTTTATGTAACCTAACTCGTTACAAGTATCCTAAATGTAACTGCTGTGCAACCTTTTTGTATTTTTTTATTTTTATGATTAGTTACAAGTGCTACTTGGGTCTTACTCGGTTAGTTTGCGTCTGCGGATAAATTTTTGGGTAATGAGATTAATCTATTTTCAGAGAGCGAAATAACCTTGGTCTATTGTAGCCTGACTTTGGTTGATGCCATAAGTTCATCCCCGAGGGTCCGGAGTATCACTTAACCTTGGGGGGCTCCGTAGCCGCAAGGTTACCGATTCTGCTTTGACAAGCGAGTGGTCGTGGGTTCGAATCTTAGTAGAATCAAGCCATTCGATGTCAAGTGACTTTAGCATGGGTTTATTCTCAGGCCCCTCCATTTACCCTTCTTTCGTGCTGTATTCTATATTTAACCCTCTTGACAGTGCAAATGTCCCTCCTATAGTTAAGTGTACTGGGTCAGAGGTACGAATGAGTCCTCGCCAGGGACGGCTATAATATGGGATAGTACTGGCAGCGAGGAATAAGTGGGTAAAGTAGATCAAGCATTGAAGGAAGGGTAAACCCCAATACACGCAAGCACGCATACAATTTAAAATAAGCATATCGCTCATTCAATAGCGATTATAGCAAAAAGAAATGCAGTGCAGGTCATACAGCAAACACCCGGGCGATATTACAATAGATCAACTATACTGGTCGCAGTAATGAGTCCACACATGGAAAAAAAATCACTTAACCTTTATTAGCAAAGATACTCCCAACGAAACAAATGTACAGTTAATCAGAAACGGTTGGTACGAGACGTCCCCGTTTCTTCTTCCCTCGTTGATTTTGAAATGCATCTATGTATGAATAACTTATTCACACAAGATTTATTTCTTACAATCGTCTTTGCGGCAATACTTCACAGTTGGCCTGGTCGAATCAACATTTGCAATATATCTCTGATATTTTGCAAATGTTAATACAGACAAGATAATAATTTGAAATATTTCTATGATTAGAAATAATTAAAATTATTTCCAGGAATCCTTTATTGAAGCTGTGTTGGTATTAATAAGAATAAGAATGTGGAAGTTTCAATGGGAGAAAATCGAAAGATTGTTATAAAAAAATAGTTGCTTTCAGTAAGTTTACAATAGTCTGTCATCTAGTTTACCTTTGTTCTTTCGTAGTCTATCTTTCGATAATGTGCGTGTTTTGCCCCTTCCGGTTCTTTTGCATTCAAATTCAATCTGAGCTTGCGCTTTTTAGTATGTAATTAAAAAATTCTGAAGTCTGCCCGTAACAAACTGTAGTGGCAACTGTCTGGTAGAGATGGTCGGGTTTCACATTTTCCAAGCCCGAACCCGACCCGGGCCCGAAAATTTTTTTGCTGTCAAACCCGGACCCGACCCGAACCCGAATTTTTATTTTTTGTCAAACCCGAGCCCGACCCGAACCCGAAATTTTATTTTCAGTCAAATCCGAACCCGACCCGAACCCGGATTGATTCTCTTCGTTAAGCCCGAACCTGACCCGAACCCGAATTTTTTTTTCGGCCAAACCAAAACCCGATCCGATCCCGAATTTTTATATTATGTTAAATTTGATCCCGCCCTGAACTTGAATTTTATATTAATTTTCATAAAACTCACACCTCGATTTAAATCTCAGCAGTTTTCTTTTCGTATTCTCTATAACGTTCGAGCTCTAAAATTCATTTGAAATTGTAGGTTTTTTTCACCCTTCTATTTCTTTTGAAACTGAATTGAAAAGTCTAAAAAAATAAAGTATACACTAAAATATAAATATATTAAAATATATTAAAATAAACTTCGCGGGAATATCTCTTAAGTTTTGTATGAAACCTGTAAAAAGCGAAAAGCAAAATTTACATGAAAAATTATTTTGAAATGCTTGGATCTTGTTTCATTATGTTATACGGGTATCTAATAGTCGAAAGCTAGTTCTTAGTCTAAAGCACTAGCACCTTAGCTTAAAGGTAGCAAACATAAAAGGGATTGATTTCAACACTAAACATACCGACTTCACTCTACGAATATTTTTCGCGAGAAGACCGGAAATCCCGCGATTATCAATAGATTAGCGTTAATATTTTTCTCGATAAAATAAGAAATAGTAGAGGACCAAACTTTGCATTATGTTTTAAATATATTTTCTAATAAAAGTAGCTAAACACAATTGTGTGCCGTGAAAATGAACCCAAAAAGCAATGGGTCGAATGACCCCTTCACGGCAGAGCTGCCATAAATACAGATATTTGTGCATGCTTAAATTTGAGTCCCTATCGTTTTATCCGCAGTATTTTATTTTCTCGATCTAATCTTTTAAATAACATAAATAGTTTATGAAATACTTTAAAATTCAGGAACATTAGTAGAGCCAGAAATCACAGCAACTGAAATAATTGATGGGTCCCAAATTTATGCACGCACAAATATCTATATTTGTGGCAGCTCTGCTTCACGGTATGTTTAGTGTTAAAGGCAGCTAAACTTACAACTATTCTGAGGCACGAAACTTTTTGGAAATCGGAATAGAAACCAATAATTTATGATAGCAGACAATTCTAGTCTTCTGCCAGTCCACCCAATCACTAGTTTGGGCGTAGTTATGACATGATTCAACTAACGAATTCTGGCGAATTCTGGAATATATAACTTTTGGTATAAACTCGATCTAAATCAGTCCAGTGTAGCTGATATCTAAGTCATACTAAATATCATTAAAGTACTGCTTATTTTATTATGTTAAAATAATACCTTTACAAGAACTGAATGTGGAGATGGTTCGATTTCTCATTACCCAAACCCGAAACCCGTACTTATTTTTCTCGCTAAGCCCGAACCCGACGGGCTCGGGTTTTTTTCGGGTTTCGGGTCTGAAAACCCGAGACCCGACCATCTCTACTGTCTGGTACAAAAGTTTAATTCAATTCTTGCTATGATGCGACTCTGTATGAAACAGTGGAAAGGCGACAATGAACTGATATTCGCTTAACTTTTCCGAACAAATAACTTTACTAAGAGAGTTAACTTTTTCGTGGGTCCACTGTATCTCTAAAATCTATTGGAAATTGCTGAGTTATAAATGTGCAAAACGTAACCATTTTTCGTTACATGTTCATTTATCGCAATTCTAAATTGCACCTCAAAATGAAAAACGTAGTACTACTTTAAAAATTCATCTGCAGTGGCGGTGATAACGCGGTTTGTGTCTCCACAAAATAAAAATTTTTGAGTATGTTTTTGACGGGAAACAATTGATTTGGTAAATTTTCAAATATTAAATTGCTGTAATCGGTCGTAAGCTTATCTTTTTCTAGCTAGCTGCTATAGCACCTGGTAGAGAAGATTGCTTACGCAGGTTTTTACGCTTGTCGATAAGACCTATGCAAACAAAAACCAGGCCAGAGTTTTTCTTCATGCAGTGTTCAGATAGCGCTTTACACCAAGGGAATAGTGTGAATGTGACTGAAAAAGCGGCAAAGCTAAGGTCGTTGACAGAGCAGTACCGCTTGCCGCTTGCACTTACACAACGTTTCGAAAAGTACCAACGCACACGTGGTGGCAAAAGTAAACATCCTCCCTCTGTAAGTCAACGCATGTTTTTCCTGGTTTTTGTGTGAGTAAAAGAGGGAGAGACATATTTTTGCTCCTGCTTTCGCGTACACGTGGCCCATTTAGAATAGGAATTCGTGTAAGTGTGAGCAGGCTGCAAAATCACGTTTTTTTGAATCCGTCAGCGAATATCGGCAGTCGTCATCGGGAATTTCATCACATTGTTATTTGCGTTGATGAAAGTAAAAAAAAACAATCTAGCCTGTTCGCTCTTACACGAAATCCGATTCTGGATCGTTGAAAGTAAAAGTAGAAATACTTCTCACCCTCTTTTTCTCATACAAAACCGAACGAATGAAAATATCAGTAACAAATATTTGCTCTATTGAATAGTTTAAAATTGATAACTATTTTCCGGTTTGATTACATAGCCAGATAGCCCATTAATTTTAAGTATAATTTTAAGAGCCAAAGGAATGTGTTGAACATATGCATTCTGAGTTCGTGTTATTGAAGGGAAGCTCAAGCTAGTGGTTGTGATCATAAATCACTGTTCCCCAATGAGAGTGGATACACAAGTGAGGAGTCTCGGTTAAATTTGTGCAAATGTTTTTTTTTCTTCTAATGAACAACGCGAAGAATGAATAGTCTGAAGTAGAAACCATTTTTTTGCACGATTGCGGCAAAATTTTAGCCGTTCGTTCGCTTCAACCAAGGAAAGGAAAATTCTTCACCTAGTCATTCGTTCTCATTGTAGTATATCTGTCCTTTGGTTGCATGTCGGCATGCTTATTTGTAGGCATGAGTCTCAGTCTATCAGTCTGTTGTAGACCATCGCCCGAATAAGCGAGCTGAACGTAGAAGGTTCATTCATTCCAGTCGCAGCTATGGAGGAAAATGGTTGACTAAAAGTAGTGTGACAAGCATTTGATTGAAATAATTGATTGCAACGGAAAAACATTGGTTGCATAATCGCCGGCGATGAAGTGAACAGTGTAATTATTCGCCAAAACGGTATTTTCTGGAATGGCAAGCAACAACTGAACACAGTTTTCGTTGGAAAGAGGGTGTGGAAATTTTCATAACCAAAAAAATGGCTGCCACGACACCTGCTCTCGCCATATTCGGTAAGAATTCGTAGCCCAAAATTGGTTTCAATTTGGGACGCTCGCTTAGTTTAAACCAACTACAAAACCAACCAACATTATGTTAACAAGCTTTTAAAAGCATTAATAATTAATTATTTTTCTGTTATCTTTGCAGTTCTGTTTCCTCTGGATAATTGCAAGAATGTCTAATTGGTACGACTATCAAAACTTTCCACTCCGAGGTAAGCCAAATTTAATAAAATACGATATTAGAGTTAAGTTAAGAAACTTACTAATTTCATTTTATTTGATCTGTTCCGTATGTAGGATTTCAAAACCCATTTTGTGGAGTCATCGAAATGTGACACCGTCCAGTCCGCTGCGAAGGAAGGAAGCAAAGAGGGACAAAAGTAAGAAAATCAATTGCCGTGCCCTTATCAAGAGTATTATTATCAGCAGCGACCGAAATGTGTTAAGGTTTTCCGAAATGGAAGATTAAAGACCCCATGTGTGCTACTCTTCGCACTTGATTGTGAAATTGCCAACACCACGCTAGGAATGTATTTCATAATTGTGGAGTGGCGCCGACACGTCAGCCAATGCATTGTTGGGTGAAACGTTTGCAAAACGAAAAACAAACCTTGGATGTACGGGACCGCTCAACCTAAATTAAGGTTCAACGAACAAAGGTAAAAGGTTTTTTTTTTTATTTTTGCAACCGTTCTCTAATATCTTTTAACATTTATTTGGTTCTCCGCAGAACTTTACTGGAAACGTTTGTGGAACAAATGCTCAGTCATTCAATGTACCTGCACTTTGGATTGCTGTTTATGGTGAGAAATCAACAAACAACAAACAAGTAAATTTAGTTGTAAGTTAGTTCATAAGGAGTAATTCAAGCTAGAAAGCTGTGCTTTCTAGGACGATTCTGCAGAAAGTTATAGGTGGAATGTTTGATTCGATTCCAGTTAGCTAGATCACACTCAAAAGAAAAAGAAAGGGATAGCTTTATTGTATATTAGGAAATGGTCACGGTTGTCGAAATGTATGGTTGGGTTGTCGAAACGTATCTTACACCGATAGGAAAGTAGATTGCACTCAACATTATTTCGAATTTTCATAAATACTCTTGGAGGTGTACACAGTTTACGTAACTCAAGCGAAGTTAGTTGATACTTTGATATATCATCAACAGAACATAGAATCAATATTATGGATATTTTAGATTGCGATTTCACGGGACCCCCCTTAGGATTCTTCGGAACTGCTTTGCTGTATGCCTTTCTTCGACAAAACTACCCAATAATTTGGGTGTTCAAAATGCTTCTTTCTACCTTGGAATATACCGGCTTGCCCGCAATGCTTCTAAATGCATTGCGACGGGTTTACGGTATAGATTCGGATGACCTGTTTTATCGCTAGGAAATTTCTTTTGCTCACACTTACGGCACTGATTAATTAAATTTTCTTTTTTTGAAACGTTATTTACTAACAGTCACGAGACTGATTATTTTATTCTCTTTTTTGTTGGAATTGTTATTGCTATTTAACTTGCAATTCATGACTCTGTGGGGGGAAACCGTATACTGCTAGTATTGGCAGCAATAGCACTAAACCGAGTAACAAGTCCAGTTTGTAGTTCGTGTTGCCGTGTAACTCTTCATGTAACTGTAGCTGGTTTAGTACGTTCACTTGGGCTTCGCCCTCTTGTTTAACTGTTTTTGACAATGGTATGGAAATTAAATGACCTAAATAAAGCAACTCTGTTTTTGAAAAAGCTGCATTTCTGCGGATTCAAATTTAAATCCACCTTACGCAGTTTTTCAAAAACCGCTTTCAGATCAGATTTTTAATTATGTTCCACCACAGATTTTCCAAAGATGATAATGTTATCTAGATAGACCAGACATTGAGTCATATCCAGTCCCGACATTGCTATTGTCATTAGACGTGAAAAAGCTGATGAACAAATTTTTAATCCCATGGGTAGCCATGTCATTTGATACTGCCCGGATGGTGCTGAGAATGCTGTTATGAGTCTATCTTCTGGCCTTAATTGACACTGATAGTATCCCTGTGAGGGATCTAGATGTGAAAAATATTGTGCACCTGCTAATGCATCTATTATATCATCAATATTTGGCAGAGGGAACTTCTCATCCTCAATTACCGTATTAAGCTTTTTTTTTATCGGCAATAACCAGTCTCCATTTCCTACTATCTCCCGAACTCTTCTTAGGGACCAGCAAAATGGGACTATTCTATGCGTTAATTTTATCCTTTGTCGTCCTAGAAATCCGCCTCTCCACCTCTTCTTTTTGAATATGAGGCAATCTGTAAGGCTTGCAATAAATCGGCTGTATATCATTCTTAACCCTCACTATAGAACTATAGGCGTAGCCTGAGTAGCGGAAGGATATGGGACACCCACGGTGTCACTATCTAGACGTTCAATCTCTGTCTTTCTTGTTTAACCATGCGACAGACATGACTTGGCGATCACTGAAACGGAGTCACTGATTAAGCTACCGCGCTTTAGTTTCTATTATGTCCTTAACGAGGGCCGGCTCACCGAACGTTTCGGTGCGAATGAATGGATTAAACCGGGAACCATCCGGCAGAGAGACACATTGCAATGCTGTCTGCCCGTTAGAATCCCACTAACCTCATTTACACCATCTTTTAGCAAGAATTAGGGTCACATAAAACGTACGAACTAACTTCCGGTTTTAACACTTAACGGTGGTTAGCGTCGGTCTGACAGTTAATGGCTTCTCTTAGTTGTTCTTGTTGGTGAAGTAGGTTCCTCACATCGGCTTCCTTGCGTAAAACCTCCTGACAATCAGCGCACCTAGGGACCATGAACGCCGTGATAAAGTGCTCATGCTGCCGTTGCACTCCGATGTATGCTGCATGATATGTTTTGTTACAGTACTCGCACTTCCATGGGAGCCGGTCTTCTCCGCTATTTTCAGTTTGCCGAGGAGTAAATTAACTCTGTTCTGAATATTTTTCACAGTCACTGTTTTTTACCGAGTCACGCTACGTACGCAATTTGTAACGTTATTTAACCGTACATCACTATACTTTCGTGATCCGAACTTTCTAGCTCGAATGTTACATGTCGCCATGAACTATATGTGGACAGTTAGGTTCCCATATTGTCGGAGTCTTTCGGACTTCGGAACGTAAGAATGACTGTGACAGCGTGCAATAATTAGTTTGGCTATAGATGGTCTTAGCCGGAAGGTTCTGCTTCCCTGGCGCATCCAAATAAAAAGTGGTTTTGAGTGGCGTCCAGTGAATTGGCTGTTAGTGACCTACAATTTATTATAAATTCAATTTCTGCCAAAAGTTGTCTAAAGACGTGCTCAGGCATTGTTTCACTGGGCATTAAAGTCTTTATTTCGTACACTTGCCTCTCCCAGCATCCACCTTGATGCGGAGGGGCTGGAGTATTAAAATGCCTTTCAATTCCTCCCGTAGACAATCGACGTTGAAGTTTTTTCCAACTCGTTATCTGCTCCGACAAAATTAGTTCCGTTATCGCTATAAAGGTACTTAATCCTACCTCGTCTAGCTTGAACTGCATTAAGGCATAATAAAAATGCATCTGCACTTAAGTTCTATATAAACAGCTCTAGTTGTCATACACGTAAATAGAGCTCCCCATCTTTTCTCCGACCGTCTGTTAACCGATACGTTATACATTTTTTTTATTCAGTTTTGCACAGTTTTATTCAAATTGTCGGGAATTCTATCATCCCATTCAAAACCAGTGCACCACAAATCTTGCATTATTAACTTTGACTCTATCGTTATGGGTTTTCATTGTTTTGTGCTGTACCGTGCAACTTATCCTTAATTTGTGTTTAAATGTATCGGCTGGTGTATTCCAATACATGTCCACTATTTTCTCGAAGTTTTGCTCTTCATCAAGAGAGTCTTCTTTTATTGGTGATACTCTATCAGCCAGCAATTTGCTGAGTAGTTCTTTAGAATTTGAAACAAAACCTCTTATTTCTCATCTAAAACTATTCTTGTCGCATTAGTTACATCATGAAAGCTATCTACATAATGATTTCTGGTAATTGCTTCTACTGCATCAGGACTTTCGCTTAAAAAGTTTTTTTGCGTTTGTGTTCTTCACGAATTGTGCACATGCTGGCGTGCATGTTGCACCAAGCGTCCTTACTTGCATCTCGTAAACGTTCAAACGAAACTTTTGGAACTTTCCCTAAATAGGATTCGTTGGGTTTGCGCATATATCCCTTTTCAACATATTCTTTTATAGTTGGCTAGAGGACGGTCACCTCCTATCTTGATGCTCCATAGTTGGAATGCACAATAGGCAAGACTAGGGAACTTCTTCGCTGATGCTGATTCTATCTGGGAATTATACCCGAAATACACATTGCCCTGGATTATCTTGGCATTGTACGAATCTCTTAGTGTTGGATCCTTATCCATCTTTCTTTCTTGTATTGGAAGACGTCCCAAGGCAGCTTCACGTCTTCATGCTTCCACAACAGGCAATCTCATAGCCTCGGTTGGTTTTTGTTAACGTATTCTCCGTTATTTTAACCGTCGGGAAATTCTCTTCGAAAATGTATATTAATAACGGATGTAAATGTATATATGTATGTTTATACATTTCCAAACTGTTGAAAATATCGCTTTATACTTTCTTTTTTAATAATATCTCATTGTGGCTTTCTGGTAAAACAAATTTCGTAAGCTTCGATAATTTTAGCTTATGAACCAAATTCTGTAAGCTATAAACTCTCTTTGAAGCTTTGTAAATTCGATAGAGCCTATGAATAGAATATGACTCAATACGATCGATGTATCACTTCTGAGTTATTATTAATTACTTAAGTTAGCTTAACCTATTTCGCTGTTAGCGTTTTGATGTCAAAGTTGATGTTGATTAGCGTCTGACATGAGCTGCAACACGGCAATAGATATGACTGGGGATCGATTTCTTTTGTCCCTTTTGCGTAAGGAACCACGTTGAATCGCCGCTCCCCCCACACAGGCGGCATGGTAGGATCGTTGACAGCCGGCACAGGTCCACATTATCGAATCCACTGCAGTGTTAGGCAAACAAATTTCGAGTCTTCGACTCTGTGGCCATCCCTTTGCCTCAAAATGCGTAACAACCTCGGCAGGCATGACAAAAGAAATCACTATAAATTCGCTAAGATGTATTAACTATTCTGCTTGATCCTACCAGTAATAAACGCTTGTCTCAAAGGTTAAGCCATGCATGTCTAAGTACAAACAGGGATGCCGCGATTGCTCGTCGTAACAATCCCCCATCCGTAAGGACCGTTGATGATCCGCAATTCCTAAAGATTCCTCACAGGCTTCACCATCAGATCCAACGTCGAGCAATGCCAGTTTTACTACTGGCCTTTTATACACACCCGATGCCGTGCGTACTAGCGCCTATTCTTCTATCCACCCTTTCCAAATCGTGTCCGTAATGTGTTGCGCAAGATTTCAACTGCCACGGAGGATGGTTCGATGGTCTACCGGGGCCGATGGCGGCTGTTTTACAGCTGACGAGCTCCCGAGTAAGAAATGGTTCGGGGTCAACGATTCCTTATCAGCTGTTTCAAGCGGCATGTAAGTTAGGGGTCTAGAGTTGTTCATCGACTCTGCATCCGAAAGAATTGTCGCGCCAGTGTTTCGTCGTTGTGTTTGCGGAATGAGTCGATTATTGTCCCGATGGCTTGCTTAACCGACCGCACCAGGCGCTCCCAGACACCACCCATGTGAGGGTGGAATCTCTTGAATGTCACCTGAAATCGCGAATGGTACTTCTCTAAAGCGCATCTTGATTCCTAAGGCTGATTTAGTCATGGACCCGATAACATTTCCTTTAAGGCTTATTTGCAAGATATTTAAATTTTATAATCAGAGAAATTACCTTTACTCGTGGTTTCAATAAAGGTTTGTTTAAATCTGGGCCAGAGATTATTAGACCCGTCATCGGTTGTTAAGTGCTTTTCAATATTCCGTCTATCTCTTGAATTTTGTTTATGATTTCGTTAAATGCCTCAACATGCGTATTCATAGCGGCTTTGTCGAGATTTTCAATCTGACGAATCTTCTTGTCCCTGACAGCGATTACGTTATACATATTTTTGCATTTAAAACAAATCCACAAAACATCCCAGGGGGACTCCTCAAGACTGCGGGATACGTAAGGTCCAGTTCCGGGCCCTCTAACTAAGAACCTAAGAACGGATTTCCTGAAAAGTTTCACGTGCGGGAAACCTCTCTTACAGTTCCGCTATCTGGTGCATGATGCACTTTGTTCCAAATGTTCACGAAACTCTACTCGGTGATTTCACTTAGCACTTTACACTTTTAATTTACTGTTACACTGCTGGTTCCTATTCGGGTGCCAGCTAAGAATTCTCTTTTGGAGAAATCCAAAAAATATCTTTGGGAGTTACGTTTCGCTTTTATTGACTAAACTACAATTCGTTCTTAAACTAAGAGGGAATTCTTTGTTAACAGTTCTGATCGTGGGAACAAAGCCGATTTATGTTGATTTTCTACTGATGCTGTCTTAGCGTAGTGCTGCGGATGTTAATGTTGGATAGGTATCTGGGCGATTGTTGACGTTTTCCGACGATTTAGACAATTTCCAGCTTGCTGGAATTAGTTTTTGGTCCTTTTGGGCTGCACATTGTAATGCTGTCCACCCATTCGCGTGTGTATAATCTCATTCACTCAAGTCCACAGCTGACTATAAGCATTTGCTAAACATGCATTGTCTGGCAAAGATACCAACCCACTTTGCTGAATATAACTTTTACCAATTACCGCTTTCTGGTGCCGGCACGGCACTGTCAACCTACTTGTTCTTCCGTTAACACCAAAGGACTGTGTTAATGGTAAGAGCAAAACCCTGCCAACAGGCGATGAACAATGCAAACAAAGATTGGGCTGCGTTGTTTCACTTTGTAAATTTTGTTTTTTACTTGCTGCACTAAATTTGTTTTCCTCCGGTGTTTGCCTCTGCAGGTCAAATAATAACAACTTTTCTATCGGACACCTGCCGGGTCGAATAATCGGATCAATCACTGGTGACCCGCGTCCGCGGTACTTCACAGTGCAATGCTGTGTTTTTTTTTGAGTCCATTGAACCTCATTTAGGTACGTTCTATTTTAGCATGATCGATAACTATCCCTCCCAAGTAACAATTTGGGTTTTATTACACTCTTATGATGGCATTTATGGCCAAAATTGGCCATGAAAACCACCATAAGAGTACAATAAAACTCACATTGTTGCTTGGGCAAGTTGCGATCGAGAATTGACGCCATTGAAGGGACAGGTGACTTTAATAAACGTTCATTTTGATATCTGGTTCGTTAAAGACTGTACTTTATTAATCAAGACTTGCATTTCCAGACAAATCGATTCTTAAAAGGAACTCTTAATATATTTGGTAGTTTGTCTTTGACCATTGAATTTTAAACATACGTTTAGTTATTCTCCCTTCAAATGGCATTCCAGTGTTGAAGTATTGTATTTGGTTTGTTTGTGCGTGTAGCACACCTCCCCTTCTTAAAAGAGTGATGTAGTGAAATGATGTCTTGGGTTTTCACAATTAATCGTCTGTAATTATTATTTTGAATATGTTGCTGAATGACTCCCGGATCAAATAGAAGTGTCCACTGCGGACGGAAGTTACTGCTTGGTTTATTGAGTCAAACTTACTGTTTTATACATGAAGTTTGCTGACTTGCACCAATCGATCGGGGATAAATTTCGTGATCAGGCTATGTTGATAAGAGAACTGGGCGTCGAATAAACGGATCAGTTTCCGGCGGCCTGTTTTCGCAGTGTTTCACATTGTAATGCTGTGCATCCTTCTGAATCTACGTAACCTCATTTACGCTCTATTTGAGCAGTATTGATACCTGCCTCAACTTGCGAACGAGAAAACTCCGGCTCGAATAAACGGAGCAATTTCCGGCGTTCCGTGTCCGTAGTGCTTCACGGTGCAATGCTGTGTTTTCTTTTGAATCCACGTTATCTCATTTACGCTATATTTTGGCAAGATCGACACCTGTCCCAACTTGCGTTGGGTCAACAATGGCGTTCATAGTGCTCTGCATTGTAATGCTGTGTGTCCATTTAAGTCCACGTAACTTTTGCTCGTAATATAATTGATCAATAATGTAGTGCTGAGCTGGACCACCTTGGACTAACTTACGGGGCAAAATGCTCAAGTATTGTTTCACTGCATTTCTCACCCGCTCCCATATTCCGATTGAATGCGGTAATCTATTCAACAGATTATCATTATCGTAATTGAGTCCGTTATACTTATTGTCAACAATAAGAATGCGACTGCACCTAAGTTATGCTTATGAAGGTATCGGGTTCAGAGGATTTAGCGACCGCACAATTACTAACGCTACAGAACCGATTGAGTTTGGTGGACCAAATTTAATTTCAGCTACTTCTCGGCCTTTCCCGTCTCCTGCTAGTTGCCTTGCTACTATGAGGGCCTATGCTTCTGGAGAGGAGAAATAAGTTTCGCAATAATTGCACGTAATAAATTATTCCAGGGCCTGATCAGGTCTTCTAGCTAGTGTCCTCCCTACTTGGAGGTCTATGCACCTTGAAGAGAGACTAAAGGAATTACCTGTATAAGCCACGCGAGGTTCATTCGGCCAACTCCAGAGTGATTATTAATTACTTCTACTAACTGGACTTGTTCCGTAGTTTGTGATTTTAAGACAGTAGTAACATTTATAAGAATTAGACACCGGCAGAATCCGACAAACAGACCCCGCAGTTCATGTTCACGAAACCAAACTAAACCGTAAATCTATTTCTTTTTCTGTTTTAAAACGACCTCTTTTCCTGTTTCCCGTGGCACGGCTCTATACTGCTGCACACTGTAGTGCTGTCTGTCCATTTGAATCCACCTAACCTCACTTACGTCATGTCTACGAAGCAGCATGACCACTCGGTTCAACGTCTTAAGCTAAATTTTATGTTCAACCTTACGTTTTAACTAAACTCTGTTACGATCCAACATTCTCTAACATTCTCTTCAGGCAAATACGCTTGTGATCGACGTAGTCGAGAAATTCTGCGCCAGTTTTCGTCGCAAACCAATCATGATGTCCTGTCACGGTCGCCATGTAATGAGCTTGTCCTAACAACACTCTCGACTGAGAGCTTTATATTTATTCTTTTCTTTCTCTCAGGTTTTGTTTGATTTACTGTATTTTTGGTGATTTCAATAACCTGATAAGATCTGATTAATCTAATTCTAATCTAATCTCGAATTTCTGAAGCCGTGTAGAAGGATGTCATGTCATCCTTCCGAATAAAATTCCGGTTAAGGTTATATTGACCAGAGAACTCGGCGTCGAATAGAAGGATCAATTTCTGGTGGTGCATGTCCGTCGTGCTTCACAATGCAATGCTGTCCCTCCATTTGAGTCCACGTAACCACATTTACGCTCTATTTGAGCAAGATCGTTACTTCCGTTGGGTCGATCAAGGAAACTCCGGGCCAAATAAACGGTTCAGTTTTCGGCGGCCCGTGTCCGTCGTGCTTCACATTGCAACGTTGTGTTTCCATCTGAATCCATGTAACCTCATTAACACCGTATTTTTGCAAGATCAACACCTGTCCCAACTTGCGATAGGTCGATCAGGAAAACTGCGAGTCGAACAAACGGAACAGTTTTCGGCGGTCCGTCGTGCTTCACATTGCAACGCTGTCCCTCTATTTGAGTCCACGTACTCACATTTACGTTCTATTTTTGCAAGATCGACACCAGCCCCAACTTGCCATGGGTTAATGTTGGATAGGTATCTGGGCGATTGTTGACGTTTTCCGACGATTTAGAGAATTTCCAGCTTGCTGGAATTAGTTTTTAGTCCTTTTGGGCTGCACATTGTAATGCTGTCCACCCATTCGCGTGTGTATAATCTCATTTACTCAAATATCGTCGATGGAAAAAGTACAGAGTCCACAGCTGACTATAAGCATTAGCTAAACTACTCCCGTAGTTTGTGATTTTAAGACAGTAGTAACATTTATAAGAGCACCGGCAGCCCGGTGTTGTGATTTTGCCAGCCCGTTTCTGTTCTATTAGACGATTTTCTGCTTTCATTTTGGCTGCCATCTCCTTCGTATGGGTTATAACAGTACCGCGACAGGTCGATAGGCGCCAACGTTCCTCCTTTTTCGTGCTCATATAATGTTTTATATTGTCGTAAATTTTGAATTCTATCACACGACTCTTCGAAGACGGGGACGCCGTTCCTTTGTATGTATACGACATACCGTCCCGATTGGCATAAATAGCGCAAGATATTTTGCCATTGTTCCGTTGATAATTCACACATTCTCTGAAGATGTCCTCGTCTTCGGAGTCGCTCATATCCCTGGTTGAAGGCGCATCGGCACTGACTTGAGGTGAATGTACAACTGTGGTAGATGTGGAGATGTCCAGACGCTTGGATTTTACAGGCGGTTCCGATGTCTCTTCCTCCGAAGCAATGTCCACAATCGATTCCGTCGATACACGTCTCTTGTTCAGCGTGAAATCCGATGATGATGGATTTCCGTCCACTTCGCTCCGACTTTGCGGCTTGAATAATTGAAGAAATTGCCGAAAAGTCGACATTGAGAGCGATGTCTCTAAGCCAACGGTAAACAGGTCTATCAATTGGTCTTGTATTTGGCCGTCGGTGCAATCCTCCAATTCCGAAATATGTTTTAAATTCAGTTGCAACTGGGTTACTACATTCCGTAGAGTCGGACTCCTCGGCTTCTTGATTGTACTTATCCATTCCAATAAAGTCGTAATATAACCACCTTCGATTATGGTACGCGCAAATGCTCTAACATCAAATACTTTAGGAATTGATAATGGAGCTAATACACTTAACAAAGAAACCATTTTAACAACAAGTGTTTTCACAGTGGAAGTTAATCGTGGACTGGTAACTTGTCCACGGTTCAGTTTTCGGCGGCCCGTGTCCGTCGTGCTTCACATTGCAACGCTGTGTTTCCATCTGAATCCATGTAACCTCATTAACACCGTATTTTTGCAAGATCGACACCTGTCCCAATTCGTCATTGGTCGATCAAGTAAACTTTTGGGTCAAATAAACGGATTGGTTTTCGACGGTACGTCGTGCTTCACATTGCAACGCTGTATTTCCGTTTGAGTCCATGTAACCTCATTTACGTTCTGTTGTTGTAAAATGAGCAACTGTCCCAACTTGCGACAGGTCGATCAGGAAAACTGCGGGTCGAATAAACGGAACAGTTTTCGGCGGTTCGTGTCCGTCGTGCTTCACATTGCAACGCTGTATTTCCATCTGAGTCCACGTAACCACATTTACGTTCTATTTTTGCGAGATCGACACCTGTCCCAACTTGCCATGGGTCGATCAAGTAAACTTCGGGTCGAATAAACGGATCAGTTACTGGCGGCCCGTGTCCGTCGTGCTTCACACTGTAGTGCTGTGTTTCCATCTGAATCCATGTAACCTCATTAACACCGTATTTTTGCAAGATCGACACCTGTCCCAACTTGCGACAGGTCGATCAGGAAAACTGCGGGTCGAATAAACGGAACAGTTTTCGGCGGTCCGTGTCCGTCGTGCTTCACATTGCAACGCTGTATTTCCATCTGAGTCCACGTAACCACATTTACGTTCTATTTTTGCGAGATCGACATCTGTCCCAACTTGCCATGGGTCGATCAAGTAAACTTCGGGTCGAATAAACGGATCAGTTACTGGCGGCCCGTGTCCGTCGTGCTTCACACTGTAGTGCTGTGTTTCCATCTGAATCCATGTATCCTCATTAACACCGTATTTTTGCAAGATCGACACCTGTCCCAACTTGCGATAGGTCGATCAGGAAAACTGCGGGTCGAATAAACGGAACAGTTTTCGGCGGTCCGTCGTGCTTCACATTGCAACGCTGTCCCTCTATTTGAGTCCACGTACTCACATTTACGTTCTATTTTTGCAAGATCGACACCAGCCCCAAGTTGCGATAGATCGATCAAGAAAACAAATGAACGGATCAGTTTTCGGTGGCCCATGTCCGTCCTACTTCACATTGCAGTGTTGTGTTTCCCTCAGAATTCATGTAACCCCATTTACACCGTATTTTTTGCAAGATCGACACCTGTCCCAACTTGTCATGGGTCGATCAAGTAAACTTTTGGGTCAAATAAACGGATCGGTTTTCGGCGGTACGTCGTGCTTCACATTGCAACGCTGTATTTCCGTTTGAGTCCATGTAACCTCATTTACGTTCTGTTGTTGTAAAATGAGCAACTGTACCAACTTGCGACAGGTCGATTAAGAAAACTGCGGGTCGAATAGACGGTTCAGTTTTCGGTGGCGCATGTCCATCGTGCTTCACAATGCAATGCTGTCCCTCTATTTGAGTCCACGTACTCACATTTACGTTCTATTTTTGCAAGATCGACACCAGCCCCAAGTTGCGATAGATCGATCAAAAAAACTTGGGCCAAAGGAACGGATCAGTTTTCGGCGGCCCATGTCCATCCTGCTTCACATTGCAGTATTGTGTTTCCCTCAGAGTTCATGTAACCCCATTTACACCGTATTTTTTGCAAGATCGACACCTGTCCCAACTTGTCATGGGTCGATCAAGTAAACTTTGGGTCAAATAAACGGATCAGTCTTCGGCGGTCCGTCGTGCTTCGCATTGCAACGCTGTATTTCCCTCTGAGTCCACGTAACCTCATTTACGTTCTATTGTTGTAAAATGAGCAACTGTCCCAACTTGCGACAGGTCGATCAGGAAAACTGCGGGTCGAATAAACGGGTCAATTTCCGGTTGCGCATGTCCATCGTGCTTCACAATGCAATGCTGTCCCTTTATTTGAGTCCACGTACTCACATTTACGTTCTCTTTTTGCAAGATCGACATCAGCCCCAAGTTGCGATAGATCGATCAGGAAAACTTCGGGACAAATGAACGGATCAGTTTTCGGCGGCCCATGTCCGTCCTGCTTCACATTGCAGTGTTGTGTTTCCCTCAGAATTCACGTAACCCCATTTACACCGTATTTTTTGCAAGATCGACACCTGTCCCAACTTGTCATGGGTCGATCAAGTAAACTTCGGGTCGAACAAACGGATCAGCTTCCCGCCGTCTGTGTCCACATTGCTTCACTTTGCAACGCTGTGTATCCATTTAAGTCCATGTAACCTGTCCATATAACATCCCGATAGTACCAACTCGGGGAGCCTGAATACGGGACAGTTTATATGAGACAGGTACCCTGAAACGCTTGGGGAGGTTACCTTTGTCTCGAACCATATAAGCAAACCACATGTCTGCTGTTCACGATTGTCCGGGTCCGCTAGCGATCGCGAGCAATCAGCAAGGAAAGAATCTAATTCCACGGGAATTTCTTCCTCGTCATTACGCGAAGTCTACTTGGGTTCTTGAATTGGGCCTCGAACTCTGCTCGAGTTTGAACTGCGTCCAACGTTCCAACGTATTGCCTCGATCTTATGAACGAAGCCATCCTGCCAAACTGGTGGAAAAC
This sequence comes from Sabethes cyaneus, assembly GCF_943734655.1. NCBI lineage: Eukaryota > Metazoa > Arthropoda > Insecta > Diptera > Culicidae > Sabethes > Sabethes cyaneus. The sequence continues at coordinate 7,199,868 of NC_071355.1, forward strand.
CCACTGGCCCTGATAGTACATGTCTTAGGGAGAAAGCTCCCTAGAAATGAGTCGAATTTCTGCGCTAGTGTGGTTCTGTAGTGTGCCCGCAGTTCGCTACGGATCCGATTTGGACTAAACAATAAAAGGAGCAACCCCAACCTCTCATTCCGGTGGAGCCCGGGGGTGTCTACGATCTCCGAAAGTCGATGGGTTGCGTCTTCGCTTGTCAACAAGGTTTGAGGAATGACTACCAGATAATCTCGCGTGGCTGTTTACAAACCTTATCCGGCCTTATTATCAGATAGTCGTTCACCAAACTTACCGCTTGATACAAAGCACAATCATTGTTTCACCGCATACCTCTTGCGTTCCCATGTTCCGCCAAAATGCGGTAAGCTCTCGTAACTCAATCATCTGTTATTTGATTCTATCTAAATACGTCTTTACCTTCGGCATTCTAACGGGTTCTTGGCGTCAATTTGGATACCGAGAATCAATGTCTTTTTGAATCGTAATAGCGCCCTAATCAGCGCGCGAACATCTGACGTTGAAAACGGCCTTTTCTTACCACGGTATATCAAATGCAAACAAATCGCCTGCCCTGCATTGGCTAAGGAGCGAACAAAAATTGTTGAATCATTTCGTTCGTTCGTTCGGTATTATAACATGCTCGTGCAGCTCGGGCCTTTTTTTTTGTTCTTCCACAACAGCTCAACGTGTACATATCGTGGGCTACGGATTACGAATTTGTATTTCTAACAATGTTGTTCTTAACATGCTACCGAAACACGTTATATGAAAATGAATATGTTAAAACACTGTAAGCTGCTGTGCGTTGTTTGCGCGTTATTTTTTTTGCGTTTTCGCAAGATTTTTCAACTCGCGTAAATGTTTTGTATTAGGAATGATATGTTTCGTTTAGTTTTTTGATGGGAGTGGTTCTATGGTAATTACCTCTTTAATGGACCGTGTAGACTTATTTCGTGGTTACTTGTGATAACGAAATGAATAGAAGCTAGCCAAAGTAAAGATATACTTGCAGATTATTATTAAGGATCCGATGGGGGATCTCTCTCTGGTGTCCGGGGTGTCTGCGTGCAGATCCCAGATCAAATCGATAACTCTGCTTTCTTTATTAATTCAAACTTGCCTTTTTATACATACTTATTTCTTAGTCAGCATAATCGTCTAAATATCAATACTCGATATCGTAAAAATAAAACATCGTCAATTGCTCGTTGAAATATAGCAGGAGCATTTTTAAGTGCTAACAACATACGTGTTAATTCGTATTTGCCGTTATTAATCGTAAAAGCAGTGTTTTCGATGGAACTCTCTTTCATTTTTATCTGGTGCACACTCGACTACGGTATTGCTATTCAATTATGATTCGGGTATATGAAATGCTTTTTCATGTTCGTTTAGCACTTCAAGTAACTGTGTTTTTACAGATCTTTCTAAAGGTCAAAGATTCCTTCGACATCGGTCATCCAACATATTAAATCTGCTGGCTCTCCATCGAACCACTTCTTATATTAAAACACTCTTTAATTAAAACACCTTTATATGAAATTAATTTAAACACTTTCATATGAAATTTATATGAAATTATATGATTATTATTAGAAAAAAATGTAACTTACATAAAATAAAAGGACCGTGTCCTGGGTCCGGCCGGCATAATATGAAACCGCCAAACCGGTCTTCGTGGTTGGCTGTCCGTCAAGTTGGGAGAAAGGCACTTTCGGTGGTTCCGGTTTGCTTGGCTGGATGCCTTTGGTGTTTGAATCGAACATCCAATCACCACTAGATGATCTATATAAATATAAGCATGTTCAGGTGCTAATCCTATGGCGTCATTGCTATGGTCATCATACGTTGAAAACTGTTCGGACTGTTATATTTAATCCGAATCATCCGAATGGTAATCGAGTAAATTGATAATGACCCGAGTTGAAGTTGAGTTGAAAATGCAGTATTTTTCTTAGAGTTTTCCGTCCAAGGGAATTTGATGGAAATCAGACATGAGGTCTGGAGTTGTGAAATATTTAGCTCTATCAAGCTGATCCAAAATAAAATCTATTCTCGGTAGAGGAAACTTATCCGAAATAATTTATTTTATTTAACTGGCGAAAATCAACAATTAGTCGCTTTTCTTGTTGGTTTTTGTTGATTTCTTAGGAACCAATTAAGGTAGTTAATTATTTCTATTTATTATTGAGATTTTCAAAATTTGGCGTGTTTCGATTATTATTTCTGAAATTTCCGCCACTACCAAATTGTGGGGCATATCTAAAATTGTCATTATGATATGTCATATTGTTGAAATTTCCTCGTCTCGTTCCTCGTCCTCGTCGTCTGTTATTACATTACATTTTGTACTTGGTATTTTTTCTGTCAGTGTCTCACAAGTCGAATTATAGTCATGTATTGTTCTTTCCAGGGCCCTATCCCCATTTTGTAATTCCCCTACCGGGAATCTTACCTTCAGCGTGTACGATCCCATTCTAATAAGCGGGTCGTCCAATTTTTCCATAATTAACCTCCCTGCTATTTTTGGCAAGGTCAGTACAAGGATGTTCCCTATGATCCTTCCGTTTACTCCGGCCATCATGCCAGATATCACTGCTCACCAAAATTGCTCTTAGGGGAATTTACACAGTATTGTTTTGATTAATTTTGATTGTTTTGAATGTACGAAACTGCTGTCATCAGAATGTACGAAAACACTTGTTTTCTAGTACCCTCTCCGACCTGAAGGGTCCGAAAGGTGATTAACTAAGTTCTTTATTTTCGGCAATTACAATGAGTTTTGTACTAACTCTAACTTTGTTCCTAACTCTATTCGTCCTACTCTATTGCACGCTGAGTGCCAAGCCTAATTCTATTAATTCTGGCGCGGGCGAAAACTCTCTCGCCCTTGCGCATATTTACAGAGGCTTAAGAATTTGTGCGGAGCAGCGCGGAAGCCGCTCGCGTATCCAATTCTCCACGGCCACACGGAAGCCAACGCACCTCGCGGTCGTCGTTGCCTTCCGTGGTTACAAAACACAAACGCAAAAATGTGCTGACAATTAAACCACATCGCGCCGGTAGGTTACGGTACCTAGCCGAATCTGGGTCATCGTGAAAAGCGAAAAAAAAGTCATGGTTTCGAATTTATTGTTTTCGATTTTTTTAAATCTGGTAAAGAATCTTCAAATTCTTTACTAATCTCCACGAATCGCTTTCTTACACCCTGTAGATTATTTCCTGCGTTTGGGTTTTCCTCGTCGCTATTGCTTAAATTTTCGGCAATCAAAGTCGACGATAAAATAGATTCATTAACTAATGAACCTCCCCCTGGCGAAGAACCTGAAGCAATAACTTCCCGATTTCGTAATGAAATTATTCGATCGGTCATTTAATTTAATGAACACAAATCAGCTGAATAAATAGTCCTCATAAAGAAAGAGAGAAAAAAAAACTATTTAATCCTATTCGCCGTTTCTATTCAATATCCGACGGAAAACCTTCGTCGCAAAATTCTGCGTCTAGCAAGTTTTCAAATTGCGCTTGATTTAGCTCCAACTCTACTTGAATATGATGCTCCTCGAGCTCGCGAGACCAGGTGTTTAGTTCGATTTCTCCTAATACTTTCTGGAATGCGTAATTTAGCTGGACTCTAGTAGCCTCGCAGCGAGTAATATTGCATGCTAACACGCCAGTATTACAAATTGCCTCAGCTATTTTCAATTTAGCAAAAGATTCTTCTTCACTAATAATTTGTTGGTTGCCATTAGATTGCTCCCAATCAATGGCTTTCTGATTTAAGGAAATTATACATTGACGTGCTAATTCTTCTTGAAAATTAATTGCGTCCATGTTTCCTAATCAGTAAAGTGAAAATTAGCGTCGATCAGTGCTGTTAATACCCATTAGCACAACGTTCAAACTACTGGATTATCCAACTGACATTCACGCTTGTGCAGTGAATATTAAATAAAAATAAAAAAAACCTTCTGGATTTGAAAATTAACTTTTTCCTGAAAATTAACTTTTTCCAACCGGCAGTTGTTAAATTAACCGTTGGTTACAATCTCGAACTTCTCTTGGTTGGCCCGGTTGGAGTCTAGAAGAACCTGATTAACGTTTAACGTTTGTTAGTTCTATGTCCAGCGTCTTAAGCTCTCGCTTATCCTTATAGTAGAGCAGTAGGACGGTTTTAATCTCTATCCAATCACTAACAACATTGGTTGAGTTGAGTACATCAGACGCTTCTCCCACAATTTTTCGTCTGATGGACCTTGCTAACAATTTAAATTGTATGGAATCGCGAGGCAGATTCTTGTACATTTCGTAAATGCCTTCCACCTCAGTCAGCCAACTGAATAGTTCGGTGGGTTTTCCATCGAAATTATTTAATAATTTTACGAAATCTGGAAGCCTTCCGACAACGACAAAAGTACGGACGGCTTCGGCTTGTAGCTCAGCGTTTGCCATGATGCTACCAAAATAAATATCTAGCCAGCTTTTCTTAATTTTCAGGAAGAAAAAAAAGGGATCAATGAATATGAAATTAACTGCACACTTCTTTTTTGAGCTTTTATATTAACGGATTGCACTTTTGTAATAAAAATTAAAAATTCACTTTTTTGATAAAAATAATATTCACTTTTCTGTTAAAAATAAAAATGTAAACTTAGAGTTCACTTTTGCCAGCTAATCTGGACTTTTTCTATTTTTCACTTAGAGAAAGAAAAATTACTTAAAGTAAGTAAGCCAGCATCTTCTCGATCTGGACTTCGTAGATCAGTACGTGTCCTCGCTTGTTGTGGGGGATCAGTCGTACCCTTATTTTTTATGGCCCCTAGCTTGGCCTTGATGTTATCCGAGCTCAATTTTGAGGCGCATTGGGCTTTTAGTTGCGCCAGTGTTTGTTCCAGGGTATGCGCCCCTGGTATGACTTCTGGCGGGCGGTGCCCGTCAACAATCTGGTTCTTATGAATTTCAGAACGGTTTCTTTTCCGGCTTCCTTCTGTGCCTCGCTTGCGTCGGCATATTCTTCATCGAGGGTGTCATTGAACAATGCCACCGCATCGAGAAAAGCGTTTAAGTTATCCGGGTTGCCGTCATAGTGTGAACTTTTACAATGTTCTCAAAACGAACGTATAGTTCGCCTTTGTGGTAGAATGTTATCGGGACACGTATTGTGCCCTTCTTATTTCCGAAAGTAAATTTTCCAGGGATAATTTTCCTATCCCTTTTTAAGGCATTGTACCAAGCTTGAAAATAAGCAAGGTCATCCTCAAAACTTTCCCATTCAGTGCTCATTATTTTATTTGAGAAAGCAAGAATGTTTTTTCTTTTGTTTTTTTATAACTCTCACTTCACTGCAATTCACTGTGTTTTGCCCATCACTGTTCAGTGTATTGTCTTCATGACACCAGTTCAAATAATTTTGGTAGTTTACGTCCTGTCACGGTCGCCATCTAACATAATTATAACACGGTCTGCCATCTAACATGATTATAACACTCTCTGCACTCGCGGTTATCTTTGTGCGCAACGAGGCGGACTACTCGCGACAGATTCCTGCCAGCAGGGCCTAAGCACTCCAATGACAGCCCATGGGTCCGAAAGGCCTAGGGGGTCATTGGAAGCGGAATGTCATCTATTAGCACAGCCCGTAGGTCCGGAAGGCCAAGGGGGCGCAATAAGAACTTCCTAGCTTAACGGTGGATAGGAATCAATTCTCCTCATTTATTCAAAGACTGTTCTATTTATACTCGAATTGTGACATCGTCACAAATCGATATTTTGGAATCGATACTTGGTGGTTTACAATGTTTCTTAATGTTAAAACGAGATAGACTACCGAGACAGCAGGTATCGAAAAAAAAGGTTCTATATATTTAATTGTTCAATTGCGCTTTGTACGTAATGCTTGTAATGTGACCCTTGCCGAACACAGTTCGATGCCGGACCACCAGCAGCGTGGTCAGCATAAAATGTGCAGCCGATCGACGGTGCTGGTGCTTGTGCATCGCGGCGGACGGAAGAGTTTGGCTATGTTCTTATGACTCATTTCTTACTGTTTGTTTACTGTTTAAATGATGATCAATTTGGATGGCGTACGTATAGTACAGAGCTATTGTGTGTGAAAATTGAGTATTCGATTGCTGTGTGAAATGCTTCATTCTTCCAAGGGGGAGATAGTGAAGCATTTACAGCAAAGTCGTCTGTGCAGTTTGTAAAAAGTAAGTCCAAATAAGCATTTTGACTATTTTTGACTGCATTTATTTGATGCAGGCCAAATTGTGAAATTTTGTCAAAAATGTAATGCAATGTTTCATTTTCGCCTACTACTGGAGGCAAAATGGATTCATTGTCAATGTCTACAATGAAGTCCACATTGCGCTCATTGAAGTCGCCGTAAATATGTAGTTTTACTTCGGGTTCCATATTTGAAATAATGTTTTGAATGTTTATTAGCATGTTCGGGAGGAAAGTACACGGCTGAAAAAATGTGCACTTCGCCGTATATGGTTGCTTTGGCCCATATATTTTCAAATTCGATGTGCTTTCTAGTAATTATTTCTTCCGAAGTAAAGTCAGAGTTTATAGCTATGAGGACACCTCCTCCAGATTTTTTCTGACTTAGAGACAAATTACGGTCGTGCCGGAATACGTTAAATAGATTTTCCAAAAATTTCTTCGCTTTTTACGCTTTCGTCCCAGCAACTTTCGGTTCTGAGAATGACTTTGAAAGAAGATGATATTACATTTTGATGAATTTCCTTCATTTTGGCTGGACTTTTCATGCGGTTGAAATTCTGGCAATACACAAGAATTTCAGCCACATTCTGTTTTAGTGCAGAAGAAGTTTTTGGAAAATAATTACTACTTACATTTACGTTTACTAGCTCCAAAGAGCGCGTCGATAAAATTTCTTCTTCATTAGACTGGGCGTCGTCGTTTGGTGATTCAAATTCTTCCGTGTTGTGCGTCAATTGTAGAGAAAATTCGCGTTGTAAGATTTACGTGACGGTACAACGCTTGTCGAAAATTTATTGTTACTTTCGCGCAATTGCTGAAGGCGGTGAGTTCGTTCGCTCACTAAAAATTGTCTGTACGACTGCAAGTCAGTTTCTGTTTCCGGCGGTAAAAGTCCATATTCCTGGCAGACTTCTAGAAAGATGCGCTTTAGATGTTCGGGAGACGTCGGGAGTCCTTCGGATGCCAAAAGCATTCGAATGCTGGTTGATGTTAGTCCTTCTATACAGACTGACGGCTGCTGCTGTAGATATTATTACTGACATTGCGGTGTTCGCTATTGTTCTGAGTGTAGTCGTTATTATTGTGATGATTGTGACTGCTTTTTTGGACATATTTGTTGCAACTTCGCTAGGAATGCCTTCTCTAACGTATGTTTGCTGCAATTTTTCTGTTAAAGCTTCAACTTGTTTGAAGTCTTCGTTAGTCTTTATTTTTAAGTTTTTCAGATTGGCTGAGGCCAAATCTGAAGTGCTTTTGTCTGTGCAGTGGGTTTTGAGTTTTTCGATAATTTCGTCGAATTCTTGTAGTGGACCAGCAAACAGATTTCTAGCTTTTCCACTCAATTTTGTCATAATTAGTTGCAATGCAGATTCTTTATTCTCTGGTGGTATTAAAGATTTTACTAAATTTAATGCATCTATAAATGCATTGAGAGTTTCGGGTTGGCCATTGTATGCCGGAATTAATCCCGATAATTCTGAAGCGGTTTCTATGGATAATGCCATTTTGCTTGGAATTATGTTTTCTTTTAAATTAACAGTTGCGTCTTTTTGGATGTTAGAATCACTTTTTGCTCTTAGTAATGAGTCTTCGTGATTTGGATTTACTTGTAAAAATCTAGGTTTTGAATAACTTGTTCCCGGATCACTATCGTAATCTTTCTGGGTAATTTTTGTGTTATTTAGAATTTTAATACACTTTTCGTATATTGTTTTTAAATTGACATAATTGTCTACTATCTTATTCCAATTATCAGTTGATAATCTGAATTTAACTGTTTTTAGTATAGTTCTGTATTCTAAAAAATATTCCTCTAGTAATGTTCTTTTTGTTTCAATTCCGTGTAAAGTTCTTGATCGAGTCTTACTTTTTTCTAAATTGAAATATTCTCTTTTGATCAAATTTTCGATGATTTTCAATCTATCCATCAATACGGAATGAACATTCTAGTATATATTGTATATGTATGTTGCTATATTGTATACGATGATCGTTTTCCAGCTATTGTATAAGAACGTTGTTTTACAATGTTCATTTCACTCGTGGGGCGGACTTATCGCGGCTGTTGCACACGCGGGGCGGACTTATCGCGACTGTCGTAAACGCGTCAGATTCCTGCCAGCAGGGCCGAAGCTCTCTAATGACAGCCCATGGGTCCGAAAGGCCTAGGGGGTCACTAGAAGCGGAATGTCATCTATTAGCGCAGCCCTTAGGTCCGGATGGCCAAGGGGGCGCAATAAAAACTTCCAAGCTTAAAGATGGATAGGAATCAATTCCATTCGTTTATTCAAAAACTGTCCTATTTATACTCGAATTGTGGCGATGGTGACATCGTCACAAATCGATATTTTGGAATCGATACTTGTTGTTTTATAATGTTTCCTAATGTTAAAACAAGATAGACTACCGAGACAGCGGGTGTCGAAAAAAGGTTCTATATATTTAATTGTTCAATTGCACTATGTACGTAATGCTTGTAATGTGACCTTTTATCAATGGTAACAGTTGATAGAGCAATTTGTCTCCTAATTTCGTAGTTTGTGAAGACGTAATGGCCGGATGTGGTGAAAAATGCAGTATACTACCTAGACTCTGTATCTAATGGAATTTGATGGAACCCAGCCTTCAAATCCAGGGTGCTAAAATACTTATCACACGTCCTAATTGGTCCAGGATCGCATCTATTCTTGGAAGTGGAAATCTGTCAGCAATTTTTTTATTTAGCTACCTGTATTTAAGCAAATTCTAACATTTGACTTCCACTTTGATTCAATTGATGCTCTTGTGCAACAATTATTTTATTTTTCTTCATTATTCTCATTTTTAAAGCGCTATAATTCGTACTCTTTGTTTGGAAGTATTCCTTTATCAGTCCCTTTATGTCCCAAAAAAGTAAAGTAATATAATCTCTTGTTTATAAAAATTGTTGGTTTCTATCTTGTCATTAGGTAAGCACAATATATCTTCAAAATCTGTTAAGAGCTTGTAAAATTTATTTTTGATGTAATCTGGAAAATTTGTGGTTCCTATTTCCGTCAAATTGTGTTGTTGTCTAACAGTTGGGTTTGAATTTTGTCGTATATTAAGTGTTGTGTAGTTTGATAATGGTTCTATGACTGGGTTGAAATTAGAGATAAATACTGGTCTTTCTGTTGTGTTTATGAACTTAACAAAAGGTGAGTTGGCTGATATAATTGAATTTCCGCAAAATATACCTGGTAAAATTTCTTTTGAATGTATGACCATGTCCTCGTTTATTCTGAGGTTTGGTACTCTTTTAATTATTTCACATCTACTGGGAAGCATAAATCCATTGTTCAGGTTGTCCTCTATTGGAACTGAAATTAATTGTCCTTGGAGGCAAAAATTTAATAACCATGATTCATAATCGATCACGCATTTGTACCTTCTCAAGAAATCTCTCCCTAAAATGCCGTCTGTGACTAAAATTGAAATATCGGCTCCACAGTCGATAATTAGACTGCATTGCCTGTTGGTTATTTGAATACCAACTAAAATAAAATTTGAAGCATTTAAGTTAATGTTCAGCAGTGGGTATTTTACTGCTGGGTTACTCCTAAAAAATTTGGTTGTTGAAACATATTAGGATTTGTATATGCCATTGGTTGTACTTGAGTAATTTGTTATGCTTGAGCTTGTGGTTGATTCTGTCCCATTGTCTGTGACTACTCGCTGGCTTGCATCACTGTTCCTTCATTAGCGAGGAAAATTTGATCCCTTTGGCCAGGGAATCTAGGGTTTCCCCTAAATTGTCTGTTACCTCGTTGGCTATAATTTCTATAATTATTGGTGTAATTATTATTATAGTTATTGTTATAATTTCTTGGTTGATAATTGTTTCGATTATCAGAAAATCTTGGGCGATTATAATTAAATCTGCCTCTCTAATTGAAGCGATTATTACTAAAGTTTCTAGAATTATTATTGTTATTGTAGTTATTCCTATAATTATTTCTATTAAAATTGTTATTATTGTTAACAGATGATCTAAAAATAGATGCATTTGTTGAGTCATTATTATTTTCATTCATGCTTCGGAGAGGTTGTCGAATTTTCCGACTTTAAGCATCATCTTAGTATCTTCTTTTCTTGAAGCTTTAATGAGAGCTTGAACTCCTGCTTTCTTAGACATGGTTTTGGCTGTTTGGTCTGGAGTTTCGTCGCGAATATATGCTTGCGTTAATTTGCTGCATAGTTCGTCGATATCTTTTGTTGTTTCATTAAGGTCATTTTTATTCTTTAAGTTCTTTAGTTTAGATAAAGTCAAATCTGTGCTGGTTTTATCGACACAGTTTTGCTTTATTTTGTTTGTAATAATCTCGAAATTTTCAGGCGTCTCAGAGAATAATTCTCTGGCTTTTCCTGTTAATTTGGATAGAATTAGTTGAATTGCAGCGTTGTGCTGCTTTGCTGGCACAATCTGCTGTATTAAACTTACTGCATCAACGAATGATTTTTGCCCTGTTGGTTCTCCACCATAGGTTGGTATCAACAAAGATAACTTTGCTGCTGTTTTTATATCTAGCGCGATGTTATTTTTGAAAAGTCTCCTTAATAATATAATAATTTTTACCAATAGCTTAAATGATATTGGTTTAATAATATTTTTACTACTTAATTTTAGATCAACTCTCGTTCTGATTGAGTCGTTAGTTGATTTTGCTGTATGCATGTAAAAGTTAAATTGGGAATTGGTAAGTTCGCTTTGATTCTCTAATAATGTGTCGTTAATTGTTTTGTAAATAAAGTCTGATTCCTTTCTTTTTGTTAGTAATGTTCCATATTTCGTACACCTATTCAACGATTTACAAATAGAGACTAAAAGTTCAATTTTAAAATCCAATTCTTTCATAATACATTATAAAGTGAGACCCTTAATATTCATATTCATAATATACAATTTGTTTATAATCATAGGTTCTTAACTTATCTCTCTTGAGTGCTTCTGCTGGTGGCCTCTGTTAGCACGTTCGATAGTGACACCGCTCGCTGGATGTCCGTAAGCGCTCGTATCGGATGATTCCTCGGTAAATGTAATATGCTGCTCCAAGAGCTACTGCTCCCACGGCCAGATATGCCAATATCTGCGTCGCACTTGCCGTCTTATCTAAGTGTGCTGTTTGTTGGACGTTTGCGTTGATGATCCTAATTACGTCTTCGTGTACTGCTGGTTTTTCTTTTGTCTCCTGGTTTCCCATTGCGAAATTTTTTTTTGTCTTTTTCACTGTTTACCTCTTCCGTGGGCGAGGTAGTTGCCCTTCTTCTCTTTCCATTAAAACATTAAAAGTCTTCGTCACTATTTGTTCATACCACCGTGTTCGTTAGGATGTTTTTTTTTGAACAATTAACTTTTCAGAGAGTTAATTTTTCCGAGAGTCAACTGTATTTAACTTGTGGTCTCTCTGTAAGCTATCAGCAGGCGATTTTTTTTTCTGAAATCGCGTTCACTTCACTTGGTCCATTCCAACTGTCTGTTTTATTTTTTCCTTTAGCACTTGACGCTTCTTGAGTACTTGAGCGCCATGACGTAGATTATTTCTAGTTAAGTAGTGGTAACTACACATTTGTTAAGGAAAACAAAGGTTACTATAATTTTCATAATTTTGTCGAAAAATAACTGCTTTAATATACGAACGCTACTACTCTTCCTTCTACATTCAATTCTAACGCCTCCTCGTGCGTCAATATTCCTTTAGATGTTGTTATAAATAATATGGCTGTAATGGATTTTGATACTGCGCGCATCAATTGCACTATATCTTTAGCTCTTACATTAAAATTGTCCACAGTTTCGATATACTGTAGAACTTTATTTTTGATCGCATAATGACTACCTCTTTTACTCAATATTGCAATCATCTGTCGGTTTTCTAAGATTTCCAGAACACTCTTTTCCACTGAATTTCTAACCTGCAATGTTATCGCTGGACTCTCTACCTTTTGACCAATTATCCGACGCAAATCGTCAGCCAATAAATTAGCCATAATTAATTGAATAATTTAGATTCTGTTGTTAAAAAAAAGTCGTTTAACTATAAATTATAGGTAATACTCTGGATTGGTTAGAGTACTCTTGATATCAGCACTGATGTTCAATCTTCGTTTGAACATGATGAATATGATATCATAAATGAGTTTAATTGATAGTAAAAAGTTATTTTAAGCTGTATGTATCGTGCCACTGTCAATAGGTCGCCATATCGTAGATCCGACAACCACGATCTACCTTTACACTTGGCCGCTCTAATGGTGGCGTTACACCAAATCAAAAGGATTTAATATCGTACGGACAACTTAGCAGGCTGATTAGAAGAACAGTGGAATGGATTTCTTTTCTGGTGTCCGAGGGGGGTGTCTGCGTACAGATCCCAGATCAAAGTAAGAACTGTCCACTGCGGACTGTTCAAAGTTACTGCTCGCTTTAATAGTTCAAACTTGCCCTTTTATACATGATTATTGCTTACTTGCACAAATCGATCAAGCGTCGATTTGTGTGCGCGCCTTCGGACTCTGTTTACTAACAGCGCGTGAATCGTTCCGTTTTGTTTTTGTTTTACTTAAGGCAATCGTACGCTATCGTATGCTATCGTATGCTATCGTACGCTATCGTACGCTTTCGTACGGAACTATTTGCTCTACCTAGTTGGTCTAAAATATCGTCTATGCGTGGCAAGGGAAACTTGTCCGCCAAAAACTTTTTGTTTAGTTGTCTAAAATCTACAACTAGACGCCATTTTTTTGTTTTATCCGTTGATTTCTTAAGTACGAGTAGGATCGGAGAATTATATCGAGGATTTTGTTTTAACTTACAAGATTCGGGATCGCTATCATAATCCCTTTGTGAAACCGTAGTGTTGTCTAATTTTTTAAATACATTTTTCGTATGCTGTTCTTAAGACAGCATACCTTTTAACTGTCTCATTCCAAGTAGCAGTTTTTAATCGGAATTCAAAAGATTTTAATAAACGTCTATATTCTGAGAAATATTCCTGTAAATGGGATAGAACTCCTATAGTAAAATTTAAAATATCTTCTCTGCAATATCCATGCCCGATGGGCCGTCTATACCGAAACTGCTTACGCTGGCTGAGCAACACACGGCTGCCCAACCACATGTACCAAATGGGTTCTAGACCCCTTGACCATTCCAGCCACCGTCGGCTTCTTTTCCTTCTTTCCCATGGTGTTGTACAAGCACATCTGACAATCACCATCCAAATGCAGCTGCCGCTCTCTGTCAACCATGTCCCAAAAATCACTGTCAGCCAAAGCCCCACGCACACTATTCCGTGGGATCTCCTTGCTGCACGAACCAACCGCAGCATGGCTCTGCACATTTTTAGCATAGTCAAAGGACCCCAAGATCGGGGGCCTCAGCCCTCTCCTCTTGAACATCTTAACAAAAAATGTTTTGATGTTTACAAACAGTGCCAGCTATTGTATTGATCGTAATTCTGCGTCTCGCCTGTGTGTTGCCAGCGGCGCGTGCCTGTCAAGTGGAATTTGATGAAATCCGGACATCAAATCTAAAGTTGTAAAAAATTTCACTCTAGCTAGTTGAACTAAAATATCATCTATGCGTGGCAAGGGAAACTTGTCCGCTAAAATCTTTTTGTTTAGTTGTCTAAAATTTACAACTAGACGCAATTTTTTTGTTTAATCCGTTGATTTCTAACCATAATTCTGGTGGAGTATCTTAAAAATTTCTATATTATCATTTTTTCTATAGATCTTCTAGTGTTAATTACCTAAATTTTTGTATTATTTCTGATTCACATATATTTTTTGTATGGTAGATGGGCCTTGTCTTCCACATCTACACTGCACTTAACCGCTCTTGTGGTGGCGTTACACCAATCGTAGGGATACGGTTTACGAGCAGACGACTTAAGCAGGCTGACTAAGAATCAGCAGTATGGATTTCTTTTTGGTGTCCGGGGTGTCTGCGCACAGATTCCAGATCAAAATAAGTGTCCACTGCGATGGTTCTATGCTACTGCTCGAGTTTATTGACGAAATCGTTCTATTTTATATATAATTATTGCTTATTCGGCATTAATCGTTTGCCTATCGTTTACGCCCAAAATGTTTAATGTTTACAAACATTGGCAGCCATAATATCGGCATTGTTTTGAACTGCGCCTCGCCTGTGTGATGCCAGCGGCACGTGCCTGTTCGGAGCTGGAGCATATGCGCACGGGCAGCGATGAGTCACATCGTCATCGCTGCGAATAGTCACGGTCGCCATAAGATAGTTTTGAGATTGCTTTGGTTTTTTTCGCTGATCGGTGTCCGGGAGGGATCGATGTGAGTGTTTTCTGGTTCATTTGTTTTTGTGTAACTTGAAATTTGTTTGTAAGTTATGATAGCGTCCGTAGCGCACTACCAACTGTTTGATTACTAAGTGGACGATTTCCTCGTTCACTGACCTGCCGCGGTCGCCATGTGACGATTACATTTGTTCTCACTTTAATTGTTTGATAGTTCACTGCAAACGGGTTGTAATAAATGATTTTTGATTGCTGGTAAAGCCAGCCAGTGCAGTACGTCTCTAGTCTAGCCTATTGTCGTCCAACAATTTGGGCATTCTTTTCATGAAGTATAGAACAAGTTCACAGAGCAATCACTGCATTTTCTATTGAAGCGACTTTGGTTGTTTAGTGATACAAACAAGACGATAAGTAAATTGTGCGAATTCAAAAACTGTTTTGTCACGGATTTGTGTTGAATCCGGTTCGAAGCTGAATATAATTCACTTAGCTTTAAACCGGGTTTACTACAACAAATTCGCTGTGAGCGAATCATATCTCGTTCCCCGTTGAGATTAGCATCTTTCTTTTAAAGATGCTTCTTGGCTGGATGAAAATAGCAGTGTGTTTTCTTTCATATTGGTTATATGTTGTTCTGTACCACAGCGTAAATCGCGCGTGTTTACGATGCAGATCCCACGTACATTTCGACAAATTGCCATAGCTGACCTAAAACAATACCAAATCAGTCCATCATCAATAGAAAACTTGATTGTAAATACACTCGAAACGTAACAATTGACCCATTCTAGGCTTTTTGGTCCAATTCTAACAGTTTGTTTCAAACTGCGATAAAATTATGCATTTTGCGTGGTTTTATCAACGTTTGTCTCGAGCTCGTTTGTCTTTGGCATATAAGGCACTTAGGTATATAAGGGATGGATGGTATGTAAATAATGGTTTTCCCATCCAATAAAATAGTAGGGTACATTAATGACTAGTAATAGCTAACAGATGAATCTTTTTCGGTTTAATTTCACTGCCGGTGCGACTTGCAGGCTAGATCAATGCTAATTAAAAAGCCAATATCATCCCTGTTGACACAGTTATGTAGGGGATGACTGCTAAATTATAAGAAGATTACTGCTTAATATTAGGTAACACAAGTTTTGGCAATTATTAATTTGATTGCGTTTATAAAACTTTATTGGCACTCAGCGAAAAAAAAATGTAAAAAATTAACCGATGAGTGGAAATTATTTTCTAACTAATCGGAAAGCTTATAAGGCGATGTTTTAAATTAAATCCTACAACGATTACACTGTGGTGTAATGCGTTGTATATTGGTTGTATATTGTAATTCAATGCAAAAGATTAGACAACCTAAGTGTAGATAGTTCATGAATTGTAAATATGACTTTGTTAATCAAAGTTTTACCATCGGCGAATATATATTGTAATAATATAAGAAAACGAACGTGCATTTCACAGGCACGACTTTAAGGCGCACCCATCAGCGATAAAAAAAGATAGGAAGTAAGAATGTAGTGGGTTTAAATTCACTACCTCATAAATTGTACATTTTAAAGCAAACTGACTGTAAAAACTTTGCATTTTGACCAAAATTGTCCAGGATAACTTTACCACTAAATCCCATAAGTCCCATAGCGCTCACACCGCTTTATAGGGAGGGGTTGGGTGGTAAATAGTACTTAAGATTAGGTAACAGGAGTAAATTATAAAAAAAAAATTGTAAATAAATTTGCATCTCGACTACGACTTGCAAACTTCAATTGATTCATTGTAGAGCGAAAATCCCAAAAATCCCATAGCGATTATAGCTATATAATCGCTGCTATATAGGGAATGGGTTGTAAATAGTAGACAAGTAAGTTAATAATAACAATAGTTTAATGATAGGGTAAAGCTAATGATGTTTTGTTAGGGGCCTCAACAAAGGAACTTGTAACAAAAAAATCAAATTTGCTCTTCGAATATTTTTCTACAAAATAGAAACAGAAAATTCACCAACAGAACACACTACCGAATTTGTTTTACCAACACCCCTGACAATTTGTACAATTCATCATGAAAAATCTAGTAATCCAGTCGCTATAAAGTAGAATTAAAACAACGTCGTGAAACACTGACGCTAAACGAAAGTTTTTCTTTACTAATACTATTTGCTAAAACTACCGAATGCCTTTGTACCTACAAGCATACAAACATACTCTTCGTAGCTGGAAAATGTATTTCAACACATTTTGTTATTACACTGCGTACGAGCGTAAAGCAGCTCTATCAGGTAAGTTTTCAATGCAAAACATATTATTTATACTTTTTCTAAAGTTTGTTTTCCGGTGAATACAGTGTAAGTATAATCATAAGTTAACTTTTGTTTTTAGTAACCCAACGATAAATTTGCTGCTTTTATTTTTAAGAACTTAGCTCCATTGTGCTCCAGCTGTGGGCTACGTGTCGCCAATTCGTTGAGCATCTCGACACACGCAATTCGCCCCCTTAATCTAAAATGGTCAAAAGCTAGTCATTGCTTACTATAATGAAAATAAAAAAAAAACTTTTTTGTGATAGGAAATATAGACATAATTTCTTCAGCAAAGTTGTAAATAATGTAAAAACAAACAACTTTGCTGAAGAAAAGAAATTTACGAGCCTATGAGGTAAAATGGGGCAAGTGGATTTATGAAATCAATACTTCATCTTGAAGCTTAAGTCGAGTACTATAAACTTGTATGGGTTCCGCTTGTCCTCAACCACCAAAATTAGAGAAAGGCAAGCATACGTTTTATATGTTTTGCTTTCGCTATAGGCCCGATACACGTCCTTTCTTTTGTGTTAGTAAATAGACACCTGGTTTCTTCGGCAAAGTTATAGAAAATATAAAGGCAAAAAAACATTGCTAAATAAATGACATTTCTATCTCAATCGAGTGTAGAGCTATAGAGCACTTTCTTTGGAAATTCTTTAAAAATTAGTTTTCCATTCTCAGCATATGTTGGTTGCATTTTACAAGAATATATAGTTCTAGGCGATTATTGAACGACTCAAAATAGACGTTTTTGCAGAAGATTGTAAATCTATAGGACCTTGCCTTACAAAGTTATCGCTTTTGGGTCGCAAAGTCAAAGAAAAATAAAACTTAAATAAGCGATAACTTTGTGAGAAAGGGTCCTATAGATTTGCAATCTTTTGCAAAGCATGTGTTTTGAGTCCTTCAATAAACGCCTAGAACCATATACTCCTGTAATGCAACCAACATATGCTAAATATGAAAAACTTATTTTTAAAGAATTTCCAAAAAAATGCTCTATAGCTCTGCACTCGATAGAGATAGAAATGTCATTTTTTTAGCAAAGTTGTTTGCTTTTGTATTTTTTACAACTTTGCCGAAGAAACCATGTGTCTATCTACTAACACACCGTTGCCGTACTCTCATTTGGGCGGTTGGGGACAAGTGGAACCTATACAAGTTTATATTATTCGACTTGAGCTTTAAGATGAAGTGCTGATTTCATAAATTCACTTGCCCCATTTTACCCTATAGGCTCGTGAAGCTATGGAAATTTAAAGCTTGAATATGCGATAACTTAGCAAGTAAAGGTTCAAGAGATTTTCGGTCTTCTACAAAAACGCGTATTTTGAGTGTTTCGATAATTGCCTAGAACATTATATTCTTGTAAAACGCAACTAAGAAAAGCTAAGTATGAAAAACCAATTTTTAAAGCAGTTTTAAAGAATATATGCCCTACAGTTCAGCGCTCGATAAAGATAGAAATTTCATTTCTTCAGCAAAGTTACTTCTTTTTACATTATTTACAACTTTATCAAAGCAACTATGTCTATATTTCCTAACACAAAAAAGTTATTTTTTTAACATAAGAAACTAGGAAAAAAGTTCCACTTTTCGCCCTTTTGGACATCTGTGCGATGGGGTTCTTGAAGAGAACTGAAGTCAAGGCACAGCCGTCCCGAGCCTGCAACTCGTGGTTCAGACTGTCCGTGGAAGAGACCATGGCTTTCTCTGGAACCTTTTTCTACCATATATTTGTGTTTCGACGCAGTCTGGCGTAGATTGCCTTCATTGTCCAAGGTGTTTAAGGTTTCTAGTAATGATGTCAGTGTTGGTTGCGAAGGCTAGGCGATTAGCCTTCGTTAGGAGATAGCTGTTCGCGCTCGACTGTATCATGTGCTGCTCTAAAATCCACGCAATATGATGCGTGTGGGCACGTTTTACTCCCGTCATTTCTGGTGGATCTGTTGGAGAGTGAAGATTTGATCCGTTTTAGTACAGTCCTCCAAGAAGCTAGCCTGATACTGCCCTACGAAATCTCTTGCTATTGAGGTTAGATGACGTAACAAAATTTGTCGCCCTTTTTGTAGCTGGGACAAACCACACTTTCCATATACTTTTCTGGTAGTGTTTGCTCCCCCCAAATCTTTGAAATTATCCAGTGAGGGGCCATTGCCAGTGGTTCCTTAGTATTTTTGTTGAGTTCTGCCGGGAGTCGGTCCTTTCCGGTGGCTCAATTAATCTTTAGTTGAGCGATTTCCTGCCGGATCTCTTTGAGATCGCGAGCTACCAGCGGAGCTTAATTTTGTGGCTGGGAAAAACCACTTTGAGTAGAATGAATTATTCATTCTCAAAGCGGCATAAAAACATAGCATCTTTCAACAGCCCAAATTACAGAATATGAAATAATTACAAAATACAGAAAAACAACATAAATTAGCAGTATAGCCTAGCATAGTTTGACCGCCCGTGAGTTGTCCGCGATCAACTAAGATTGCACAAAGAACCATCGGAATGATGCTTGGGAGTAGCAGATCATTCTCAGTGTGCAACTTCTGGTGATCTAATTCTACGTGATGATCAATAGCAAAGCTGGTTACGCCCATGCAGATCAATTTGGGAGGGAAAGGAATGTTAGTCCGACACTTGCTGCTACTAGAGACCGAGGAAACCTCTGCATCATCCACAAGTGTCCAAGGAAGGAGTTGTTAGTAGAAAGGAACTGATCTGGATCCACCGAGGCAGGTGGTAGCGATCACTGTCATTTCCTCCTATCAATACTAATATGAAGACATATAGTGCCCTGCACGCGTAATAACAACATAAATTACAGAAAAAAACTGTCAAAAAGTAAAATCATGTCGACTATTGTAAATAGCAGCCACATGCCGGACTTGCTCATCCGGACCATAATTGGTACGGCGTGTTCTACTCGCAGAAGCTCTTGTTATCGTTGAGATCGGGAAGGGCAATGCAACCGAAGCGAAGAAAGTATAGTTGTACACAGTTATACACTCCTGCTAGAATTTTATGAGCCATCGCGGTTATGATGTCTTTCCGTCGTTGCTCCAGTGAAGTGACACCGATCAACAAGCAAAGGTCCTTATAAGGTGGAAAATTGTCCGCATTTCGCCACGGTCATGTGCGACACATACTCCAGACAAAGCGTTTTTGGATGCTCTCCATCCGCCTAGACCAAAATTCAAATTACGGAGTCCATATAACACAGCTTGTTTCAAGTATAGATCGCACCCGTGAGCAGTAAAGTGTACGCAGTGTAGTTTATTTATTATCAACGACCGTAACTCAAACATGGTCCCTGTTCACCGAACGAGACACATTACGAAAATGAAACTACGTCAGGTAAGACTTAAATCATGATGACACACACATGGTTTTAGTTTGATTGTATTAATTGTATATGCCGTTGCAAACCTTTGGCGGAAGGGTCCTTAGCGGTGGTAGCGTATGTTGGTGATGTTCGAGAAAACCCGGCCATCGATGAGAATATGGTCGATTTGGTTCGAGACTCGTTACGCCGCCGGCCGGCCTCGTCCGAATGTGAGTCCTGGTGGATTGGGAAGGAATGTTAGTTCAATACTTGTTGCTATTAAAGACCGGAGAATCCTCTGCCTCTTCACAAACATTCGGGAAAGAAATTTCTGTTATTAGAAGGTAAGAGTTAAATAAAGATCCATTTAAATGAATAATGTGATTTATTGAAAACTGCGTGCGGTTTCATTAAAACGTCCGCGAAGTCTCTTAGCACCGACTAACGCTGATATTCGATTATTTCAATCGAGTACACTCAAGTTTTTTTTAAACGGGGGTTACACGGCGCGTAGATAAAACCGTTTAAAAATTAATTAATTCGAAAAATGTTGTCAAAAACCACGTTAATTCAAAAATCGTCATAAAATAAACCGTGTTAATTCAAAAATCGACGTTAAAAACCGCGTTAATTCCAAATTATCGAAAAAATCGCTCGAATATAAAAATCACTGAAAAAATCCCGTTAATTCGAATGAATTACGCGCGCGAGACTGTAATATCACCGTGAGCATCGACAACGAGAACGAATTCGAAGGTCACCCGCCCGAAACAAACAATACGAAATCTCTCAAAGAATCGAACGCATGGTGCCAAAAGCAAAAACTTTCCTTCCCCGATCATACCTCGCGGTTACCAGCTTGAAATTGGACTAGATTCATCAATTCAGTTGTTACAAAGTTCTTGTGACTGTAACTATAAGTTCCTAATTATCGCTGCTTGGGACTAGAATGGTAATATAGTATCTTGACGGAAGCTCGCAAGGTGACCGATAAGTGGAAACAGCTCTTCGACCAATGGCAACAAGCGCGGATTTCAATTCCAATTTCCAATTTCAAGTCCAACTTCAACTAATGGGCTGTAAGTCCAAAAAAGCCTTTTAAAAACATAAAATCGATTTGCCTGAAATTGCCATTTCAGTTTCGATTATAATTGTAATTATAAGATCAATTTCAAATGCGCTTTTAATTCCAATTTCAAGTCTAATCATGTCCAATTAGATCCAATATTGGATGGAAACCCATATGACGCAATTATATTTCACTCGAAGGATTACTGGTGAGATTGTTCTATTTTTGCCCAAATATACTATATATACTTAATTATTGAATAAAACTTCCTCATGATCCTTATTGCTTGCCCTACTGACACGATATCCTCTGTTTTCCTGTAACATCTATGAAGGTCGTGTGGGTTCCCTGCACTTTCAAAAGGAACATTCAAGTTCAATTTTGATTCCAATTTCAAGTTCAAGTTCAAGTCCGCTTCCAGTTCAACTTCAAATGTCAATCCAAAATCTAATCTAATGTCAAGTCAAACGTTCTGTCTAATTTCAAATCTAGCAAAGCAAATCCGTGGGCTTAAACCGTCATTAGACATTACCCTTCTTTATCGACAGACTTCGCAGCTGGCTGTTAGAGTGCAGGAAAACTACGGGGCCAGTGTAACGATCCTACTGATTCTATCTAGCAAGCACGGCCTAGCCGAAATTCGAACATACGACGACCGGCTTGTTGTACCAGCCTCGTACCTCGAAGCCAATTGGGCATTTTCATGGGTTTACCTTCACACGCACTGACGAAACTACCCATGCAGCATCAATCATAGTAACCATGGGTGTGCAGAAAAAATTTGACAGCTCTATCAGTCGAATTCTAACCGTGATAGCAAAAACAATGAAGCTACTCCCTACTCTGTTCCGGTACCCCGCCGCGTCGAAAACGGACATCGTGCGGCACTTTGTGGCCCCTCGATACGCCCGTTCCGGCAACTACAACATCTTGGCATTATTGGACAACAATCAGAGAATCGAAAGAAAGCCCGGTTCCGGACGGCCGACAACCATGAGCGACAAGAAGCTCCGAAGGATGCTGAAGCGGAAAACCGAGGGAAAAGTGGCTACATCGCTGCGTACGCTTGGCCGGGGGGTCGGTACAACCGGCCAAACTGTAAAACAGTACCTGGCGAACATGAACATACATGTCAGGAAGCGGCAGTACCGTCCACTGGTCTCGGAGCTGCGGGCAATGACGCAGCGGCAGCGGCTGAATAAGATGGTTAAGACGATTTTCCCGGCGAATCACGGCGGTGGTAATGGACGACGGGACCCATGGCAACGACTGGCAGGGCACTTCGTATTTTGCTTCCCCACAAAGAAAGTGAGCTCCGAGGTGAAGTTCACTTTGCACTCCAAGTTCCCCAAGAAGGTGCTGCTGTGGCTGACAATCAGCGCTCTTCTTTCGCTCCGGACTGGCCGTGAACGGGAAAATTTATAGTACGAAGTGCCTGTCGGAAGGCGCGTCGTTCATCAAGAAATACCATAAGGGTGAAGAGGCGGTGTTCTGGCCGTATCTGGCGTCGGCCCACTACTCGAAGCGTGTAGTAGCGTTGGACAAGATGCAGCGGCTGAACATCGAAGTCGGGGAACTCGCCAAACGTCCCCCAGCTGCGTCCCATCGAGAATTTCTTGGCAAACCTGAAGCGTAAGATCTACTCCAACAATTTTGTCGTGAAAACTGAGGGGAAATTGATAAATAAAACGAAGAAAGAACTCAAAAACATGCGTGCACGCATGTTTTCGTCCGCCACAGCGAATGTTCCGTTTAACTTCCGGAAGGCCGCTCGCAAGGACGTAGATTTTTTTTTGCAAGTAAGCCAATATCAAACTCAATTAGCTGTCTTAGTTTTTGTTATCACCATCCGAAAAAAGTTGATTTTCTATTGCCTATGTTAGTTTCAAATCAAGGCATATTGGGGCACGTCCTCCGTCTTCTCCATGAAATTTAATGTCAAAAAAATCCTCAAAGTTTAGCCCAGCATTGCGAAATTTCTACTCCTATCGTCTGATATTTTTTCGAGACGTAAGTTTATTGCGTGAAAATAGATCCACCATTCTGCCATTAGGAACTTATTTTTCTTCCAGACTAAAACATGCGTCTGAAAGGACAGTGCCCTACATTCTGTTTGAGGCTGGACACAACAGTGATTTTCGGTAGTCGGAAAAGTTCAATATTATATCAGCAATTCTGAAGAATGAATTTATAAATATGTATCTATTTGTTATTCAATTGGCTCATTTTTATATATATATTTATTGAAAATGCTACATATATTTGTTACTTCGTTTCATATCTTTTACACATGTTTTGCGTATTTAATTATATTATTTTAGATTCTATGAAGATTATCAAAATTTACTGGGGTTGTAGTGTAGTGTAGTTCCTTTTTACTCAGTCCGACGTGATTCAAAGGCTCACCGATATTTGCGAATCACAGGGCCCAGGGAAAAGTTGAGTGCGAATCCGGTTATAATTGGCTCCCATTATACCTTGCGGATTTACCCAGCATTGCTCCAATGATGATTGTTTCCTCTTTCACGTCTTGTCTTGGCCCTGTAGATACTATTAAAACTTTTGTTTCATAACTTTCTTCTACTGTTTCCTCCATCTATTGGAAAGGCTGCCGTTATAAAAAAAATCAATTAATGCCTGGCCTCAGTACAAAGGTCAAGACAACAAAATGTGAGGTTGGTCTACTGAAATTAAATTTTGCAGAAAAGTTCAACACCAGCATCTAGATTTTCTCTAATTTTGTCCCAATCGTATAGGGTAGCTTCTTCTCCCCACTGATTTGTTCCGGTTTCGGTACAATATTCCTTCTTTAGGAACCTCCTTGCTTTTTTCTTAAAATATTCGGTTGGCATATATAAACTCTTCAACTTCATGAATGTTTTCTCAGCAGCCACATCATGCGCTGCTTTATAAGACAGTGCTGCATCAGCAAGCACCGAATACTTTGTTCCAGACGTCAATTGGGATGAGGGATTAATTAGTTGGAAGAATCCAGTGCACTCTCCGTATAAATCATGAATATTTTTCAAAACTTTGACAAATTCTATTGTTTGTTTTAAAACATTTGTATGGAAATGTAACTCTGTTGGAGGTGCCATAAGAAAACTGTGTATCATACTGAAAAGAGTCAAGTTGGATTCCTTCATTATAGTTTTTATGTGAATGCATGCCTTGTCACTCCCCATCAAGACTCCCCTGTACATTGCAGCCTTAAATTTAGGGTATAACGCCAAATCAGACTGTAAAGAATTTAAATCTTCCGCAGAAAATGCTCTTAGCAACTTATTTACTCTTAATGTAGTTCCCAATGTTGCGCCGAACGCACTTAATCTTACTTTAAGATACTCTTCATGACTTCCAGCATCTTCTGTTTTTGCCTTCATTGCCATTAATAACAGTATGTATCCTAATGCTAAGAGCTCTTCGTGTGTCCATATTGTAGTACTGTTTTGAGTTGCTAAAGCTGCACTACCGCGTTTTTTATTTAATTCTGTAATTTCGTTCATAACGATTACAGCTGAATCACTATCTTGAGCATAATTAGCAAGCACAAGATGGAAAAACTGGAATGGCATCAAGAGGGTGGCAATATTTGTCAAATCAATTGGTTTGAGCTGGTGTGATTCATTTTTCAATGGGAATTTATCGATGAATGGAACCATGTCGTGCATAGTTTTGCAAACTAATTCATCACCACAAACAACCTTTTCCGCTTTGATACCTTGGAATTCCACCGTGGATGGTTGGACAGACTTGGTGCTGGTTGGTTGAGTTAAAGTCCCCACCTCAGCGACGGTTTCTGAAATGGTCACAGTGTCTCGTTGAGACCGTTTTTTCTCTAGTTTTGGGACTTTCGGTGGTTCGGCACGTTCGGAATCAGCTTGCTTGGGAGGGCATTCAGGACTCTGCTTCGTGTTATCCAAGGTGTAGTGGAATAGTCCGGTTTTGTGATCTATGTCGATCTCCTTAATGTCCTTGGGGTGCTGATCCTTCGGAAGGGACTCGATGAAGTTTAATATAAACAGCTTCAGTTCGGTGTAAAGTTCGACGTCCTGGAGGCACGCGGCGAGTTTAACGGAACGCTTGATCATTTTTACTCTTGGATCTCCTTCCTTCTCGGTGCGGTTTTCTAGAATTTTCACTAAAACACTCCGTACTTATCACAAGTCAAACTAGGACTTCTTAGCCTTGCTTTTATTGTCATCACTTCTCTTCATTTTACATTTCGTTTATCCCTCTTCCATTTGTTTTACCTACTTTCTGTTTACCTGAAAAAGATACTGAGTAGTCGGTTCATACTAGAAAACACATTTTGTCGTTTGGATCTACCTGCCACAAGGTTATATTATTTGGACCGATTTCGTGCCAACTCGACCAGACCAGGACGCTTTCAGAATCAAATGAAAACGTTTTTTCATGTTTCGTCATCTAGATTTTTCGTTTTTTGTCTCTAATTTCTTATCTTTTTTGCTATTTGATACTCTGTCGTCGTTTGGTTCCTTTTTAACATATGCCTTTCGGGGACCATTCCTACACGTCAATGATTTGTTGTGATTTTTTGGGTGGCGGTTTTGGTTACTGTTGACGGTGTTCTTTTGTCGTCATTTGTAATCCTTTTGGCATTTCTTGTCGCTGTTTTGCCCTCCTTTTATCGTTTCCTAACCTCGTTTTCCTGCATCTATTCAAAAACTTTTTTGGTATTTTTGACATTTTTTGTCACTTATTTGGATTTTTTTGTCATATTTCTGTTGTCTATTTTGTTGCTCTATCGTCGTTCTTTTATCGGCATCTTGTTTTTATTTTTTCGATACCTTTTCTGCCATTTTTTCATGGTCCTTTTGCCATATTTTTATTGTCTTTTCTTCGTTTTTATTTGACAATTTTATTGCTTTTTTGCGTGTTTGTCGCCTTTTTTGGCGCTTTTCGTCGTTATTTTGGAGTCTTTTATTAGATTTTTTCATCTATTCATCAATTTTTCATCACTTTTTCGCTTTTTTCGTAATTTTGTTTGTTTTCAAGATAAGAAAACTGTTACTACTTTTTCGTCGTTCTTTCGTTGTCCACTCAAGTCTTTTTTTACACGAGGGATACAGGGCGTGTAAAAATAAACCGTTGAAAAAACGAGTTAATTTGAATAATTTGAAAAATGTTGTAAAAAACAGCGTTAATTGAAAAATCATCGCAAAAAAACCGCGTTAATTCAAAATTAACCGAAAAAGCCACTCGAATTTAAATCGCTGAAAAAATCGTGTTAAATTGAAAAATAATGTAAAAAACCGCAGTAATTCTAAAAATGATGTAGAAAAAACCGTGTTATTTCAAAAATCATAAAAAAAACGTGTAAAAGGAGACTTGAGTGTCTTTCCGTCGTATATTTGTTGTCTTTTTTGCATGTTTTTATGAGTCATGAAATTAAATAAAAAAGAAAACTTTCTAAGTCAATTCTACTAGGGTTTTTTTCTAATTTCCGTCGTAATAAGTAACTTACTTACTTAATCAGCTCCAGGCCGTGGTTTCCTCTGCTGTACGAAGAAGTCGTCTCCATTCTACTCGGTCCATGGCCGCAATTCGCCAGCCACGTAGTCTACGTAGGGTCCGCAGGTCGCCTTCCACTTGATCGATCCATCTTGCTCGCTGCGCGCCCCGCCGTCTCGTTCCAGTCGGATCGTTATTGAGAACTTTTTTAACCGGGCAGTCGTCCGACATCCTCACGACATGCCCAGCCCATCGCAGGCGACCGATTTTTGCGGTGGCAGCGATGGGTGGTTCCCTAAGCAGCTGATGCAATTCATGGTTCATTCGCCTCCTCCACGTTCCGTCTTCCATCTGCACTCCGCCGTAGATGGTGCGCAACACCTTCCGTTCGAAAACACTAAGGGCGCGTTGGTCCTCCATGAGCATAGTCCATGTCTCATGGCCGTAAAGGACTACCGGTCTAATCAGCGTCTTGTAGATTGTTAACTTCGTGCGGTGGCGAATTTTGTTCGATCGCAGCGTCCTACGGAGTCCAAAGTAGGCACGATTTCCTGCCATAATGCGTCTTTGTATTTCTCTGCTGGTGTCGTTGTCTGCGGTAACCAGTGAGCCCAGATACACGAACTCTTCTACCACCTCGATTTCATCACCGTCTAAATGAATCCGGGGAGGGAGGTCAGCATTCACTTCTTTAGAACCTCTTCCTTTCATGTATTTTGTTTTCGATACATTAATGACAAGTCCTATCCGTTTGGCTTCAGCTTTCAGTCCGATGTACGTTTCCGCCATCCTCTCAAAGGTACGTGTAATGATGTCAACGTCGTCAGCGAAACCAAGAAGCTGGACGGACTTCGTGAATATCGTGCCACTCGTGTCTATACCCGCTCTTCTTATCACACCCTCCAAAGCGATGTTAAACAGCAAACATGAAAGCCCATCACCTTGCCGTAACCCTCTTCGAGATCCAAAGGGACTCGAGACTGCCCCTGATACTCGAACAACACACATTACTCGATCCATCGTCGCCTTGACCAATCGCGTTAGTTTATCCGGAAATCCGTAGTAGTGCATAATCTGCCATAGCTGATCTCGATCGATCGTGTCGTACGCCGATTTGAAGTCGATGAATAAATGATGCGTGGGCACGTTGTATTCGCGACATTTCTGCAACACTTGCCGAAGCGCGAAAATCTGGTCCGTGGTGGCACGGGCACCCATGAATCCCGCTTGATATTGCCCCACGAACTCCTTTGCAAATGGTGATAGTCGACGACATAAAAGTTGGGAGAGTACCTTGTAGGCGGCGTTCAACAGTGTGATTGCGCGGTAATTGCAACAATCCAACTTGTCGCCCTTTTTGTAGATCGGACACACGATGCCTTCCGTCCACTCCTCCGGTAGTAGCTCATCCTCCCAAATCTTGACAATGACCCAGTGCAGCGCTCTAGCCAGTGCGTCACCACCGTATTTCAGCAGCTCGCCGGGTAGCTGATCAGCCCCAGCCGCTTTATTGTTCTTCAGCCGACCGATCTCTTCTGCTACCTCCTGGAGGTCAGGGGCTGGTATTCTGTCGTCTTCTGCACGTGCTCCAAGATCTATTGCCATATCGTCACCTCCATGTTCAGCTACATCGCTGTTAAGGTGCTCGTCATAATACTGCTTCCACCTCTCGATCACCTCACGTTCGTTCGTGAGAAGATTACCGTCTGAGTCTCGACACATATCGGCCTGCGGCACATGGCCTTTGCGCGAGCGGTTTAACTTCTCGTAGAACCTCCGTTTATCGTTAGCACGGTACAGTTCTTCCATCGCCTCGCGATCCCGATCTTCCTGTTGGCGCTTTTTCCTCCGGAAGACCGAGTTTTGCCTGTTCCGTGCTTGTTTATATCGATCCACATTCGCCCTCGTACGGTATTGCAGCATCCTCGCACGTGCTGCATTCTTCTCCTGCACTAATTGCTCGCATTCGCCGTCGAACCAATCGTTTCTTCGGTTCGGATTCATTGTACCTAGTGCCGCTAGTGCAGTGCTACCGATGGCGGTCTTAATGCCTTTCCAACCATCTTCAAGAGTTGCTGCGCCAAGTTGCTCTTCCGTTGGTAGCGCTGCTTCCAGCTGCCGCGCGTATTCCTGGGCAACTCCGGTGACTCGTAGCTGCTCGATGTTGGGTCGCGGCGTACGACTTCGACGCGTGTTATGCACCGTCGAGAGTTTTGAGCGCATGCAAACTGCAACTAGGAAATGATCCGAATCTATATTCGCACTGCGGTAGGTGCGAACGTTTATAACATCAGAGAAGAATTTACCGTCGATTAGAATATGGTCAATTTGGTTTTCTATTCGTTGGTCTGGTGATCTCCAGGTGGCCTTGTGGATATCTTTGCGGGGGAAGAAGGTACTTCGGACTACCATTCCGCGGG
Source organism: Sabethes cyaneus (assembly GCF_943734655.1). Lineage (NCBI taxonomy): Eukaryota > Metazoa > Arthropoda > Insecta > Diptera > Culicidae > Sabethes > Sabethes cyaneus. The sequence goes on from NC_071355.1 coordinate 7,228,984, forward strand.
AAGCTGCAAAATTTACGCATCGTTGGCCGTTGTCGTTCGTTGCGGCATGCAGGCTGTTTGGCCCGATTACCGGTCTATATATAGCTTCCCGTCCTACCTGCGCGTTCATGTCACCGATGACGATTTTCACGTCCCGTCGCGGACAGCCATCATACACCTGCTCCAGCTGCGCGTAGAACGCCTCCTTCTCGTCATCGGGTCTCCCTTCGTGTGGGCAATGCACATTGATGATACTGTAATTGAAGAAACGGCCCTTAATCCTCAACTTGCACATCCTTGCGTTGATCGGTTGCCAACCAATCACACGCTGGCGCATCTTTCCCAGTACTATAAAGCCGGTTCCCAGCTCGTTGGTGGTGCCACAGCTCTGGTAGAAAGTAGCCGCTCGATGCCCGCTTTTCCATACCTTCTGTCCTGTCCAGCAAAGTTCCTGCAGTGCTACGACTTCGAAGTTTCGGGGATGTAATTCATCATATATTATCCTATCGCAACCCGGGAAGCCGAGCGATTTGCAATTCCATGTCCCGAGTTTCCAATCGTAGTCCTTATTTCGTCGCGTGGGTCGACGCCGATTGTTCCGATCCCTATTTTCTTCTTCGTTGTTGGTAACTTTTAGTTTTCCAGGGCGGCTTGTTGGGCCTGCCCCTAACCCCCTGTCTCGCCGGAGGACCATCGTGCACAGCACTGTTTAGAGTCCCTGCTGGCATAAGGACGAGTATAATAATCAGCCGCCCCTAACATGGAGAACAGACGCTGTTTGAGCCGCACCTCCTTGGTGAACAGCCGCTCGTGTTTGACGAAGCATTTCCTCTACCGCCATGCTATGGTTACCGCGCCAGTATTCGCGTCGCACCTCCTCACTTCGCTATTGTCAGATTGACAACATTGCCCAGGCTACGCCGCATTTGGTATCATATGACTCGTGGAGGCGTGAGGCGGGAGCTTGTGAGGACCAGAGCTGTGTTTGACGCTCCTTCCAGGTTGTCAACTCACCATTTGAAGCCATTTGAAGTCGTAATAAGTAAAACCATTCTAATTTTCATCATTTGTCGTAAATAAAAAACAACAACAGCAACAATAACAAATCATTTGTTGGATGGATTTAATGAATACTCTAAAAGTTCTTGTGCTGATTTGACTAAAACACACTTACCTTCCGATCCGTGAACTTTGAAATCACTGAAAAGCGACTATTAAAGCATATTATTGAAATTACGCAACTGACTTTATTTCTAAAATCCGTCCATCAAAATTTTCCATCGTCCGAATTAAAAATCACAACAATGTTTGCGAAGCTCACGCGCATATATTTGTGAAGGACGGCATGCCAAATGTTATTCTACAATATTTCTGCAGGTCAGGCAAGTGTTCCTGGCTGTAGAATAACGACAATGCCTTTTTTCCTGTGTGGACTCATCACTGCGACCTATTTGATCTATTGTGATATCGCCCGGGTGTTTGCTGTATGACGTGCACAGCATTTATTTTTGTTATATTCGCTATTGAATGAGCGATATGCTTATTCAATTTTATGCGTGTTTGTGTGTATTGGGGTTTACCCTTCCTTCAAAGCTTGATCTACTTTACCCACTTATTCCTCGCTGCCAGTACTATCCCATATTATAGCCGTCCCTGGCGAGGACTCATTCGTTCCTCTGACCAGTACACTTAACTATAGGAGGGACTTTTTGCACTTTCAAGAGGTTTCAGTGGATAAATGTAGAATTAAACATGAAGGAAGGGTAAATGAGGGGGGCCTGAGAATAAACCCATGCTAAAGTCACTTGACATCGAATGGCTTGATTCTACTATGATTCGAACCCACGACCATTCGCTTGTCAAAGCAGACTCGGTAACGTTGCGGCACCGGACAATGCCTTGCGCGAGTTATTTTCATTTATGAATGACGGAAATTAAATCGATTAGTCGACATTTTCTTCTTTGTCGCACGAAAAGACGTAGGAAATTTGGCTGGTAGGACTTCTTTAATGATAAAAAGCATTTAAATAGATCTCAGCTCACTTTAATTGATCGCGTGGTATGATAGATAACTATCTAAAATATTAGGGAATAAATAGTTTTGCATTGTGTGTCATAAAAATGCTGAAATTTTTAATAATTTATGTTGGATAGGACGGGAATAGGCAATTACGACAATGTAGCAACATACCCTATGTATATTTATTTTTGACAGATACATATTTTGCCTACGACTTGCAGGCTTCTTCAGTGTCTGAGTTCGAAAACAGACACTGAGGAAGCGTGCAAGCGTTGACGAAATACGTATCTGTAAAGAAAAATATACATAGTAGAATTTAATTGGAAAGTTTTCTTTTTAGTTTAATTTTAGGTTCCGTATTATACTAAGACACTTCGAAAACTTCAGTGTGTTTATTAAGGTTTTTCCCGCTGTTTTGACAACTTTTTGTCGTCCTTTTATCATATTTTCATTTTATTTCCGCTGTATTTTTGTCGACTTCCGTCGTCTTTTTGTCAATTTTTCGTTGTATTTTAGCCAACTTTACATCACTTTTTCGTGACTTGTTATCGCATTTACGTTGTCTTTACACCGATTTTTCATCATCTCTTTGATGTCTTTCTTTTCTGTATTATACTCATTTTTTCATCGCGTTTTTGTTGCGTTTTCTGGAGGCTTAAATATTCAATAGTTTTTTTTATTATTGAATAAAAAGTGTAAACAAGGATTCCAACTACAGCAATACCTAGACATAAGATAAATTAAAATTTCAAATTAATTGTTTTTTTTTGTCGAAAATGTTTTATATACAATGATGATTTTTTGTGTTCAAGTTTTTGTGGCACAGAGAAAGTAATCGATTTTTTGTGTGCAAAATCTGTCACTGGCGCCCTCTAGAAATGGTTTGCCTAATGCATAAAAAATATGCGTGTTCCTTTACATGCCTTCTTTGTTCCTTTACATTCCTTTTCTTTATATTCAGGGCCGGCGCTAGCCAATTTGTCGCTCCACGCAAATTCTCAAAATGGCGCCCCCAGAATAAACGAAAAACAGCCGGCGTTGCTGTGTGCAGAGATTTTACTACCTACACACTCGAAAACGCACAGTCTCCTAGCGTCTTTCTGCGTAACCACTCACGAGGCAAATAATTTGCAGCCAGCTGCCCTTGAGGGCTAGCGGCACATTGGGATATGGATTTTACATTACTTTTTGTTTTCTTCTTCATTTACACCCTCGATTTTACACGTGGGAGGGAGTGCGAGTCCTCGCGAATGATCAGTATCAGTTGCTCAGGCTGCAATGACGTGCGTGAGCGACGACCGTGGCTGTTAGCTAAATATACTCTCGCAAAAGTCGTTGCAGTGCATGAATAAACAAGAGCGGGAGTCCGAAAGGAATGTTCATGCCGGCGTATTCATTAGAACACAGTCAGAGTCAACCGCCATTTCTTTTGAATAATTGTCGGTTTCTTGAAACACATTATTAGAATGATAAACCTTCAAAAACGAAAAAGTTCGGTTCATATTTCCTTTTACTTCAGAAACTTTGTCCTCATACCTTGCTACTTCATCGAAGATGAATCTGCTGATTGCAGATTCTGAAGAGACTCGAAAATCTCTCCCGAAAAATTTCTAAGTAATTTAATATCATCAATGCCACTTTTCCACCACGTTTATCTGAGTGTTTTGATTGTTGTGTTGTGTTGCTGCAAATAGATTTTCATCAGGAGGAGGTGGAGCGCAAACAGAAAGCGAAGAATGGCGTAGGCGTATGAACCATGCACGGCAGGCACTACTTGGAAAGATTCTCAAAGTACACTTGTCGAAAATTGAGAGAGTACGATGGCTCGGTTTCGGTCTCGTCGAAAGAATACCGGATGACCGTGCAGTGAATCTGTTCTCTTCTAGACCTCCATTGGCCTTAAAGGCCCCATACACGTACGCATATGTTGAGTTGGAAACGAATAAAATGTTGGCGGGTCATTCAGGTCGAGCGGCGAGCCTAACATCTTCTTTTGCTAGCTTGGTTCTTGGCGCTCATACACAGGCGAGAGTGTTGATCGAACATGAATTTAGCAACATTTTCAGCCATATGTTAGTACGTGTATGAAGGCCTTTAGGGATAGAGAGACCCAACTTACTATATGGCTCGACCAGGTTGAAGCCGATTTGCTTGTGTCAAGTTGTTCAACGAATTGGCGGCAAATAACCCAGGACCCAATACATCAAAGAGTAACTCAATAGATATCACCACTTGCCATCCCGGCGTTATGCTGCTAAAGGAGAAGGAAGGAAGTTTTGAATTACCCACTTATTTAATTATCGCTATAGTTTTTTTAATGTAGGCGAAACGGCGCTCCCTCGAAGTGGCGCTCCAAGCAGCTGCATGTTTTGCTTAAAGGAAGCGCCGGCTCTGCCAGTATTAGTTTGTGCTGGAGTTACATAGTAGCGATGGCAGCGACATAATGTTTTAGTGTGCCACTTCTTGCTCTAAGGGTGCTCCATCGAAGAATTATTGGGTGAAAAGAAAACCTTTACACACTTCTCGTTCGTTGCCTGTTAGTCTCTTCCCTGTGGTTTTGCATTGGCGGTCGCCAATTTCGCCCTGTGTTATTTTATTTCATTTTTTATTTATTATCTATTAAGTATTCATTGCGCCAACAATTTTTTGGGTAATCTTGAGATTAATGAATATTTTTCTGACACCGCTTTTCGAATGAAATTTAGCTCTGGGGTCGTTAATAACTAGGGTAGTTGATCCAATAGTTGTGGTAGTACCAATAGTTGCGCTACTATTCATTATTAATGCATATTTTCGTCACCGTAGCATTTTAGATAAAACAATTACATTCATTATATAAAATAGGCTTTTAGAAGTATTGGTAGTTAGACTACACCATTTAAAATTAAAGCATTATTTGCTAAAATGCCAATTTTCCAAAATCTAACGCGCAGTTGGAGCGCACAATTATAGGCGCTCATCTATAGTTTTGCTACGATGTTTTTTCACTTAGCAACCTAGCAATGTATATGGAATAACACAATTAAAGGAATAACAAACTTAGTTAAGGAAACATTAGCGCAACTGTTGGTACAATATAATTGAATCGGAAAATTCAATTTTTCTTTATAAAGCTTCTCGTACAACGAAAGCAATTGTCTTGTCTTGTGACAAATACCTTGTATTTGATAAATTTATATCCCACAAGCATTAATTGAAGCATATATCTCAATAAACAAGCAAAATGAAGTTATATTGTGCTTAGTGGCGCAACTAATGGATCATCTACTCTATGTCAAATGAATTCGAGGCAAAAATAGTCTTGTATAGAGTTGTTCTATATTGATGTTGTTTTATGTCGAAGTTGTCTTACTTAGAGGTATGGCTGTACTTAGTAATAAAGAACATGCTTATTTGCTAGACAATAAAGGATTCTGAAGTTCCTTCGTGTCGTAGCCAGCCATTTTGATGGCAATTGAAGCGGTAACAAAACGGCGTCCAACCGTGTTAATCATAGCCAACAGAATGATCGTAGTTCGTACACCGGCAACTCGGAGACCATCGGTACTATGACAGATTACCTTTCGACAGTTCTCTGTACCGCCCACTTAACTTCGTGGTACGATGCTGGGCTAACAAGCCAGTCGTCGCATGTTCGAATCTCGGCTGAGCGATGCTTGCTTGATAGAGTCAGTAGGATCGTTACACTGGCCCCGTAATTTTCCTGTGCTCTAAACAGCCGTCTACGAAGTCTGTCGATAAAGAAGGGTAATGTCTAATGACGGTTTAAGCCTACGACTTTGCTTAGTTTGTAAAGTTGGACGCCGTTTTGTTACTGCTTCAATTGCTATCAAAATGGCTGGCTACGACAGAAATAGGGAAACATTTCCTGCTACACTTCGCACTACAGAATTTATACTAGGAACTGTCAAAATGTGCGAAGTAACATATATGAAATTACTTCCCTGTTTTCCCGTACTCCAACCAGAAAGATATCAGTACTACTTCTAATGGCAGCATACAGGGTGCGTGACGAATTTTTGCAGTAAATTTTGAATATCAATTTCTCATGCTTACGAAACAATACATTTGGCAGCACTGAATAGCTTATACTGGTGGGTGTCAGATGTAAACAAACAGTGTTGAGTATACTGAAGGATGTCGAAACAAGAAAGTAATCGGTTAGCCGCCGTCGTTTTATTGCGTGCCGGAGCAGGCGTAAAGGAGATAGTTCGGTCGGTAAAAGTGTCGGAAAGAACAGTGTACTATGCAAAGAAGGCTTGGGAAAGTGATAAGCTAAAAAAAAAGTGGAAAGAATGATTAAAAAGAATCCAGCAAGATCAACAAGGAAATCGGGTGTTCGGACTTCTCAATCTGGCGAGAAATGTCCAACAACCTTGGTTATAAGTCATTTGCGCTACGCAGAGGACAATTTATTAATGCTGCGACCAAACGACAGCGATTGGAGAAAGCTAAAAAACTTCTGAGTGGTTGAAGCAACCTCGCACGCTATACCAGAAGGCACTTATTAGTTAGCTCTAATGCACCTCAGATTTCTCTTCACAGCATGTTCGTATTGGTCAAAACGATTAATTTAAAAAAGATTTTTAAATATTCTATCTTGAGTTTTTTGTAAAAATTCAATTTTTAAGTTTGTATAGGGGTTTTTCCCTCTCAAGTGATCTTACCCATTGTAATCGACTACCTCCGATTTAAACCAAATTTGGATAATTGTTCATTCCGACCCCACATTCAAGCGTGCCTCATCATAATGGTTCTGTCATCTTTTTTCTGATGTAATAGGTTAGATTGAACAAAGTTAGATTAAACTTCTCGGTCGGTGGTTTCTACAGTAGGTGGAGGAAGAACACACATTAATAAGGAGGGTTGTGCAGTCTCCTTTTGTCCAGCACCTCTGTGGTTCATAGGTACACCGGTACCAGTGAGCCACACGCACTGGCGGGTGTTGTGGGTTCAAATCCGGTTATAATCTCTGATTATAGCTTGGTTCGACCCATGCACCTTCCACCATTGGACAAAAGGTAGGAGTCACAACGACAACTTGTTAAGCGTAGCTACCTATTATCCCCGTCCCCTTCCTTTCCACTTTTCCCCTACATTCCCAAAAAAATCTTTCTTCATTACTTTCCCTTACCGTCCCTTCATCAATTGTAGAACCATCGTTTCAAAAAAAAAATATACCTGTAGTAACTGTCGACGCAGATATACGTTGGTATCGACCGACGACTATTCGCGTTGACGAACGTAAGCTGCTGCCACCTCCAAAAGTTTACTGTAGGGGTGAAGCAGAATAGGAATTTGTTAAAGAGCGCAAGGGATCGCAACATTTTGGCAGATTTTCACCCGCACTCACCTATGGGAATTTTTATGCGTGGTGCAAGAGATCGATTAATACCGTCAACGCGAATCGATATATCGTTGCAGGTCGGTTGAACATTTCCCATCCCCAGTTCGAATTATATGCAGCAGTGGCAGTTCAGTGAATGACAGAGTTTTTGTCAGACAGACCTGTGAAGCCGATAGGCAGGCAGTAACTTTCTTCATTCTCGGAACCGGCAAGTTCATTTCGAACACTACTGCGAAGCAAAATGGTTGGCTGGTTGGTTGGTTGGTTAAGTCTGTGTTCACCGTTTATGTGGCAAAATTTAAGTGAAAAATGTGAAGATTTAAATCTGTTTTTCGACTGAATTATGCGTGGAAAATGTTACCAGACCAGTGTACGACGCAGCTAGTTGCCGAAGATAGTTATTCGAGGACTAAAAACGAGGCCCAAACTCGGGTGGCTGTGAAGAAAAATGGCTGCCATGGCTGTGATGGCGAATTTTCACGTTTTGGGTAAGTTTTGAATCTTATTATTTCCAGGTGTAGATTAGTGCTTTATATGGCAGCAAAATTGATAATTGTTTTATGTTTTCATGTTACGCTTGAATTTGTTGCTGTAGAAACATTTTTTTCTTGCCCAGTGGGTACGGTTTAATTTGTAGGGAGGAAAAGTGCAATGGAAAAGTACAATTTAAAGAGATCGATTAATGTGTGGTATTAGAAAATTTTCACGATTTTTGGATTATTTTTTTTCAATCTTGTCCAACCCAAAAAAAATTGAAGCACATCATATTGCATTTTTGTTTAAGTTTACGTAGTTAGATTCTTTAAACGCCAGAAAACACCGCATAATGTTACTATTTTAAAAACGGCTCTAAAATTTACTTATGTATATTTTACAGATCATATCAGATCAGATCAGATAGTTGGCGGCAGATTTACGCTTGTTTTCTAAACCGTTTTGCGAAGGATGCGGTCAACGAAAGGAAGAGAACGCAAAGCAAGAGGAAACATCCAGAACAATCTCCGATCTGAGAGGAAAAGTATCGTACAAAATGCGTGCGCTACCTGCGGAAAGGTTGATTATTGGCGCATTTTTCGCCATTGGCATGAGTTTTCTCACTTTGAGCGCTCAACCTCGTTTCGGAGGAAAACCAAAATCTGGATAATGGAAGTAACAACACACACACACACATACACAAATAGCTGATGCAGTTGTAGATTTTTGGCGTTCACGCCACTTTTACGACATTTGCAATGGCACAACGCAAAGCTAACCGTGGTAGCTCTCAGATAACGGCTGGTTATCTGGTATTAAGATTAGAGCAACTCGTTTTGGCGTTGTCATTGTTGAGAACACCATGCAAAGATCGGTGAAATCAGATGTATGTACACTGAATATAATTTAGTTTAACATTTTAATTGAGCTTCCCGACATGTTTTTACAGAGCCACTCTACCAGTTTGTTTTCGTCATCTACCATTCACGGCATGAGATCGGATGCTGTCCGTTGCTGCTGGAATGTCACCGTAACCGAAAGTGGAGTTTCGCAACGAACAAGTAAATTTAGTTTTAAGTTAGTTCTTAAGTTCCTAGAGGACAATCGTGGTTTCGTAATATGTGTGAATAGGCAGAAGGAAGAAGAGACAGTAGAGGTTATATTAACACTTCTTTACTAGACTGAATTCTTGAAAAAGATCATAGCATCAATGTTCAAAATGAATTGATTGTCCCTGCCAAGTACAAGTCCAATTTGTTATTCTAAGTTTTGCATTAATGTTGAACATTCAGAAGGGTGGATTGTAATTACTTGTAGATGTGCCTCACATGGAGTAGCGCGTGGGTTGATTATTTGACCAAAGCAATGCTTTCTGCTTGATTTTACGTTAAAGCGGAAATGATTGTAAATTTGATTTATTGATTCAAATATGTTTCTGACAACTAAGTTAATCTTTCCATTTTAAGGTTTGATTAACTCAATCTTTTTTGTCTATTTAATCTTTATCTTACAAGCAAACCAAAGAAGTGTGAAGCCCCAATCTTATATTGACACAAAAGGCTATGTTTTTTTTTTGAAAAAAGTCTCAATGTCATAAGTTTAGAGTTGCACGAGCCTTAATTGTTTGTAAATTGTTTTACACTTCCGTTCTTAACCTTGTGTGATAGGGGGAACCGTTCGATACCGACACTGTAATTTCTATTTTTATCGTCCTATTTTGCTAAGTTGCAGCTAAGTTCTTTTGCACATTAATTTTAAAACTAAACTGGTCATCGATTCCTACTTCTCACATAATAATTTTTCAACAAACCCACTTACTTTTAATCCCAACTATTCCATTCTGATCTGCAACGCGAGATTTGATCCCGCACCATTGCCATGTGTTTTGATAGTGGTCTGTACGACAGTTATTACACTTGAAGGGAACATTATCGCTATCTGTTTGGCTATTTTGGCCGCCACACTGGTTTGTTGAGAGAGCGTGTAACGGTGAAGTCTGACGCAAGCCACAACCGTCCAACCCCGTAAAGCATGGGACATGGAAAATGGGGAAAGACGGGTGGGAAAAAAATCGTTTTGTCTATTACTTGATCTTGGGGAGGCTTGGAATAATAGTTTTACCACACCTCCCCCCTTAAAAAGAGTGTTTCTTGTTTCGTTTGATTTACCAACCATTAATTCTGTTATTCTGAAGATGTCAACTTAATTTGTCGGGTTAAACGTCTTAGCGTAAAAGGGTAACTTTAGTTATACCGGTTAAACTTAAACTCCAAAGTGGGCAAATGATGGTAAACAAAAATCAGCAAGGCGGAGAACGTCTCTCTCGTCTCGTCACTTAACTTGCGCACTCTGAGACGCCTTTATCGCCCGTGCGGTTAACTCTAGAAACAGCTGTGTCGCTTTTCTGTAAGCCACCCGGAAATGTTCATATCCAGATGGAATTAACAAAAGGGCGAATGTCGCAAATCGAAACAAAACGGGCGAGAGTTATCCTTCGCTGGACCAGCATAGGAAAATCAACCCACACTCGGTTTGTTTACGTTCGCGAAATTCGTCCTTTTATTGGCTCTATCTTCGGAGGTTTAATTTTCGTTCTCCGCCCTACCAAGGCATGCGGAAGAAATGGTTTAATTAACCTTTTGTTTAATTTCAAATTCATTGCGCGCACCCTTGGAGAAACTGGGCCGCGCATTCCGAAGATGTTCTAAATTGCCAAGTCGGTCGTTTTACTTTCTGACTAACACGGCTGGTTTTACTTTGCATTTATTTATTAACTAAATGTAAAAATGTTAGTTCTCTGTTGAGAGCCTTAATGAGAACCTCAAACCGGGTCTATAGTTTGGGGCACTGTACTTTCTATTATGTACTTGGAAATTCCTCACCATTCAGAGTGAAAAATTCTACATAAAACATCTACGAGAAATCGCATTCCAGAACAAGTGCTTAAGAACAACCAAATAACTAGCTTGCCAGACGATTAGAGTATATCAACGATTTCATTTAACGCTTAACGTTTGCGTTCGCATGTAACGCAGTAATTTACCATAGTGTGACTCAAGCATTAAATTTTAAATTTTCATATACCGCACGTTAAACCGCCAAAATAGGACTGTGAATTGTCTTCAAAATTTCTTTATGATAGGTCGTATGATCAAAACAGTTTGCTTTGATTCTCCCGTAGGGTTTACACGGAGAAAACAAAGCAAACTGTTCTATTCATACGACCTAATAATGTCTTCAGCCTGACTTGGCGTGGGAGAAAATACGTCTTGTTCTTTTTCTTTTTTATCTCAGCCGAAGGTTATCTTCGGCTGGCACGACGCAAGCTAGTAACGCTTATTCAGATGCAAGTGACATTTGTACGACTAAAAGTTTACTTAGAAGGTGGGTCACCAACAATTTATGTCTGCTTCAAGTTTCTTACAAACTTTTACTTGAAAAGAACTTTTGGGTCACATTTTCTATCTCATTCTCGAACATTCTGACGGGACCTACTGACAGTGTTGCCTGTGTTGTGCTGCGTTGTTAGCCTTTGGGAACACCCAAAGCGTACGTAACAATTTCCTACCAAGCAGGAGACATAGAAATTGCATGTCTTTGTCTTTGATATTTGCAATATCTCTTCTGCAATTTCTGTTAGAGATTAGACTCGTTTGTACCATACTACAAAGGTGATCTCTACCGGGTTTCCGACTTAGAGGTAACTCTTCAGAAAGAAACACTTTGCAAAGAGACATAACACTAATAGTCGCTACATTTGGCTCAAAGCTGCTGTAATGTGAGCTGAATTAATTTTTGCAAAATGGAGACCCGTCATTGTCCAACCTAACTGTGATCGCCGTGGGTTCTGATTTAATTGTTTTAATTGCAGAGATTTCTGTTAGAAGTAGGTGCGGGGTATTCTTTTCTTTTCGGCTAAAGCCGTTGATTGTTCTGAACACTTGGAGTTCTTCCAGAGTTTGATTCTGCACACTACGCTTGATAATTGCAAGGAATTGATGAAGGTAGGATATACTACACTCTTGTTTTGATACCATTCTGAGAACTGAGTAATCTGAAAAATTGGGGAGACGTAAGTCGCCTCCTCTGTGCTATGCTCGGTCACCTTTTGAACGACTTCGCTTATCGTAGAAAAAGTGCCTGCCTTCAGAACTAATTTGGTTATGTCGTTTTTGATGCCATTTATTAGTGCGTCTATTCTCGATTTAGTGGTCATTGTTTTTACCACATCCGATGTTACCGATTCCGAGATCTTAATGATTTTTATTAATCTTTCCCAAGAACCTCCGAATTGTGACGCCGCAGACTTCGCATCTAAAGTCTACTTCGTCTAACTTTTTACTTGCTGAGCGAAAAGTCATTTTAACCACTATTACGGGAGGATCATTCATTCGTTCTGAATGGTCCATACCGATAGTTCAGCTTTTTTTTGAACCACATTTAACAGCGCTGATTAAATCTTCATAGACTCTTTAAGAGTCTTCCGATACGCTCTGTCATTGTTCTGCAAGTTACTAAGATTTTCGAAAGTGTTAAATGCACCTTCTCTAGTTGTCTCCTGTTTAAATTCCCTAGAATATCGACCATTCATTTGCTTTCTTCTACTTCATTCAAGGGGAGGAGCGACTAACAGTGGAACAACCTACCGTAGTGTGATGGTAAGCTTTATCATGTGGACCTCCTCTGCATTGATTAGGATGAGATCTTCGTCTCATTTGATCTTGATAAGGGACGTTGATTCGTTGTTTCCCATACTTCTCGCATCTTTGCTACCTGCCCTGCAATTTCTATTTGAAATTCCTATCGTTTTTCGGATTTTCGCACGGCAAACCCGCTGGGTTACTCGTTTATAGTTGCAATTCTTGAAATATAAACGGTACAGTAGATTCACTGTGATAAATGATTGCAACCTCTTGCCCTCATAGGCCTCAATTTGGATTCTATGAGGCGAAGAACGAAAGCGGTTCCTCCTGTCTGATCTTGGCTTTCAGAGCAGTTCATCAGACGCGTTCTGCAGTAACGTTTACTTTACTTACGAAATACTTTAGTAACGTTTGTGATAGTCTATTTGACCAGTTTAGGCGGTTTTAATTATGCCCGAGCAAAACTATGACACGACGTTCCGCTTGCTTCGATGCCATTTTGACAACTGAAAAGAGAATGGTCGGAATAAAATAGAGACTGGCAGAAATTTGCCGGGAGGTTTTCGTTCGTTTACATTTGCTCTTTTATGAGCGAAAGTTTTAGTATAAAAACAAAACAATATTGTGATTCGATTGCATGCCCTATTCGAAATATTATGTTAAATTTTTTCGATTTTACCTCATCTAATTCCGCTCGTAGTTCCAACCATTGTGGGTTGGTGGGGAGCCTGCTCCTATACAGCGTTTCTAACTCGCGACACTGGTTTGTAAATTACTCTGTGCCCTGTCCTTTCAAATCAGTTCTCCGGTTTTGGTCTTAACCAGGGCTGGATTTCCACTGGTGGGACTCCGGCCAGGGATTGGAAGTACAATACCAACTGTAATTTCTATTTTGTTTTTTAAAAATTTCTCACCATTCAGAGTAAAAAAAATCAGCATAAAATACTTCAAAATGCGTTTTACGACCTGACTGTATTTGAAAACAGACTTCGATATTTTAAAAATAAAAAATAAACAGCCTGGCATTCTGAAAAAAAAAACTTAACTTTATTCACGAAATTCACAATAAGTGTAACTTTTTCCTTTTTTAGAACTAAATTTTTTTTAGAACTAAATTTCAAATTAAATTAGTTTTAGGTTATTATGTACCTCGTATTACGTCGATTTTCATGTCTTTTATCCGTAGGGAGCCTCGCTGAACTTCGCAATTCATACTGTATAACAAGTGATTAATTTATAAACCGAGCGTGTACAACGAAAACTGCGTAAACGACAAATAAAACCAAACAAAAACGCGACGGGGTACAAGTAACCAAAAACACGTCTGTACTGAACAACGACCGACGAGGTTATGAGCGCCAAGTAGTCATGAACAGAGCCAGAGTAGAAAGCCAAGTAGTACAATGAACAATAAAGGTAGCGCCTTGTTTGTTTGATAGTTATTAAAAGATCAAGGCACTGCACACCTTCCCCCTTTAGAGGAGAATGGTGTGAACACAGTAAATCAGCCGAACTGAGTGTGCCATTTTTTTCTAAAAATTTTTTTAAATGAGGCTTGTTCTGGATTTGGTCTCCCAACCCGGCCCAGTTGAAATGCTTCTGGTGTGCTTATTGGTGGTCTCTTTCTCAGAAGCGGATTATTTATTTTACAAATTTTACACAGATACGGACTTATACATAGCTCTGTAATTAGCGACGTTAATCGGCTCATATTTTCGTCTGACTGATCTTGCTGTTAAATTCCGTTTCTTGCGTCCATGATTGCGTCGATGCATCAGTTTTTGCAGCATCGGTAGTATTGGTTATTTCGGCCTGGTGCTGAGCACGTAAATGACGCTTTCATACCGCGAACTCAGTGTGGATAGTGAAAGAATTTGCAAAAGTGTACTGCGCTAGTGGAAAACATATGTGTTGCATCTCGCGCTGTACTGGGCTTAATTTATTCACGATTTTGCTCTCGGTAACGGTGTGTGTCTCAAACAAGTGAGTACACTACACCATCCCCCTTAGGAGAGAATAACGAAATTGAAAATGAAATTATTCGAAAAGTTAAATGTCTGTCTGTAATCGTTTGATTGTTTCTAAAATAGGTATTTGTGATTGTTTACAATTTAGCGGTTCCGGGTGGAAACGATGGTACCTCCACGTTGTGGTTTTTATTAGCACTAGTATTTAAAGCCCCCGTTTTATTAGCACAATTACTAGCACTATTTAAGTTAAGCACGCGTTTAAATTGAGTGTCAAACTTGTCAGTTATATATATAAATTATGCCGTGATTATTTCGCGGAAGATAAAAAAAAAACTTTTATTCATTAGTTTAAACTTACAACTCTTCACTTCTTAACACTAACGATCGAACTGCGTTTTATTTCTAAATTTGCCAGAAGGCGGTTTGTTATTGTCAAAGTCTCTGGAAGGCCCAGGTTTATTGTACGCTGTTTGTGGTTTCACGTATGGTGTCGAGTTTGTGTTATTTGATATTTTTCTGTCCATTTTATGCCGGTACGCGGCGTTCGAGTACTGTACGGTGACTTCCAATGCATGTTCTAGAGACTCCGGTCTGCAGCTCCTCACGTGCATTGACATGTCTTCGTTCAACCCGTCTACGAATCGAGTTAAGGTAAGCAAATTAACGAACGAGTTGATGATCCGTGTATGTTGTTTATATTCATCCCTATTGGCAGCAGCTGATTTGATCGCTGTGTCAATTATTTTGATTTTATTGTAATATTCCGACAAAGTTTTCTTTCCCTGTCGAACATAAAATAATGATTGAATATGGCTAGGCAGGTCACGCCGATCGCCGAATGCGTTTAAAATAACTTCTTTAATTTCGGCCCAAGTATTGGGGTTTCCAGAGGCGATGAGTATTTCCCTCGCTTCTCCTGTAATTTTATTCTTGACAGCTCTAATGATCTGTCCGTAGATTGCTTGGTTTCGGTAGCTGTCGTACAGATTAATGGTTTGTTCTGCATCTTCCACCCAAGCATTCACTTCTTTTTTATTCCCGTTAAACGTAGGAATATTCCTGATTGGATCAGGAATCGAAAAATTGAGGAAACCATTATCCAGCGCAGGCATTCGTTTATGTATCGCGGTCATGTTCTAAAACTATTGCACCGGTCTTACGTTCCAGATTCTGCATAGCACTCGATTTGAATTACCGTTAATACCAATATAATGTTTAGCTTGGTATTATTATCCTCAAGTATTGATGTATGAACGGTTTGGGTTTGTACTAGCGTTACGTCGTTATTTCCATTAATTCGCGCACTGCGTTCTACGTTCCCATAGTTGTTCTTCGTTTTTGACTTCAGTCCATAACTTTGGTTTACTTTGGTTTAACAACCAATCTTTTTCGGGTCCACACTTTGGGGTTACTTCATTTGGTTTAAGAGTCAATCTTTTTTCGGGTCCGCACAAGACACACTTTTTACACTTCCGACAGCTACTCACATTTTTAGTCACTTCACTTGTACTTTTACTATTTTTATTCGTATCCGAGCATTGCGTGCTCGAAGTCTACGGTCGCCATTTCCTAGGTTTGATTCTCGGGATTTCTTTTCCTTTGAATAAAACTAGTTGGTAACGTTTTGATCGTTTTCCGTCTACGAACTGCATATATTTTTGCTTCAACTGGTTAGTTTTATTCTGTGCTTGGATTATTGGCCATTTTGTAACTATTTTTAAATGTTTATAAAACGTCTATAAGTTTATAAACTGTCCACGGGTCGTCGCGTCGGCTAACCGTAATTTACTTCTTTCGGTGTAGGCCACACGGAATGCAACATCTGTAAGCACTTTTCGTGTTATGCTTTGCCAGCTATGGCTAGTGCGGAAGGCACTTGCGTTTACAATTGCATTCTGTGTCAGCTCGGTTGGTCTGACCCAGAATAGGTTTCAAGTGTTTTCACGTTCACGTGTGGTCTTAATTTATGACCTACAAGAACATGTTAGGAAAATGCTAGAAAATGTTAAATTGCCTGAATGTATGAGAATATCATATTACATAGTGAATGTCGTAACGATTTAACGTTCTTCGCCATTCTTTCCCAAGCATCTCCGAAATGGGGAGAGAATGGAGAAATAAAATGCCTAAATGTCTATTTCTCTATAGACACGGTATTTAAGGTGGCCACGTTTTGTGTTCATTTGTGTGAATTCTAAGAGTTTACAAGAAAAATATATTTGTACAATTTATGCATTTGAAAATTGTGTGCAGCCATTAGCTACGAACTGTGCCAGTGGAAAATATAATCTTTAGATTCGTACGAGTGACTTAAACTAAACAACTAAAGAATTAATTCTACGTTTGTGGTTGTTCTTGGGCATAGTCAAAGCTTTGTGGTTTCAATAGAAAGCAACCAAGGATAGTTGAAACGTTTAAGTTGAAAACACTAGACTTCCTTTAGTAACTGGCTGACTAGCTCTTCTGAACCGGCCACTGTAATTTTTACCATTATCCAGCGCAGGCATTCGTTTATGTATCGCGGTCATGTTCTAAAACTATTGCACCGGTCTTACGTTCCAGATTCTGCATAGCAGTCGATTTGAATTACCGTTAATACCAATATGATGTTTAGCTTGGTATTATTATCCTCAAGTATTGATGTATGAACGGTTTGGGTTTGTACTACCGTTACGTCGTTATTTCCATTAATTCGCGCGTTGCGGTTTCCCATAGTTGTTTTTCGTTTTTGACTTCAGTCCATAACTTTGGTTTACTTTGGTTTAACAACCAATCTTTTTCGGGTCCACACTTTGGGGTTACTTCATTTGGTTTAAGAGTCAATCTTTTTTCGGGTCCGCACAAGACACACTTTTTACAGTTCCGACAGCTACTCACATTTTTAGTCACTTCACTGTACTTTTACTATTTTTATCCGTATCCGAGCATTGCGCGCTCGAAGTCTACGGTCACCATTTCCTAGGTTGTTCCTATATTTGTACAATTTATGCATTTGAAAATTGTGTGTAGCCATTAGCTATGAACTGTGCCAGTGGAAAATATAATCTTTAGATTCGTACGAGTGAGTTAAACTAAACAACTAAAGAATTAATTCTACGTTTGTGGTTGTTCTTAGACAAAGCCAAAGCTTTGTGGTTTCAATAGAAAGCAACCAAGGATAGTTGAAACGTTTAAGTTGAAAACACTAGAATTTCTTTAGTAACTGGCTGAATAGCTCTTCTAAACCGGTCACTGTAATTTTTACTATTAACCAGCGCAGGCGTTCGTTTATGTATCGCGGTCATGTTCTAAAACTATTGCACCGGTCTTACGTTTCAGATTCTGCGTAGCAGTCGAGTTAGACGCAATATCTATCGTGACAAGGGAAAGTCGCATGATTTCTTCATTGAGCTCTGACATTTCTGACAACATCTTTTGCATCGATGATGCTGCATCTTTATTCGACGTCTGCATTGCTAAATCAACTAACGACGTTAGGTGGTTTTTTCTTTTCATTCACAGGGCCAGTAGTACCAGCATTCCTGTACGCTGTCAGCTCTTTTTTACGTCGCCGAGGAGCGTTTCAACGCGATCCATCGCTTCGTGGGCTATGAGCACATTGGTTTACCGATTCGTGCGGTGGATGACGTCTGTGTTTTTGTTTATGTCATCACGCAGTTGGGTCTGTTGACTCCACAAAGTTTTAATATCGAAATTTAAGGTTATCAACGCTTGGCATGAGTTGCCGATCGAACGATCGATTGCGCATGAAGAAAAAGCTAGCGGTGGCGGTTCTACTGTAGTGTCGCGAAATATCTACGTTGTGAACGTGGGTCTGTTTTACTAGATCAGCGATCACACCGTTATCTTATTTATTTAATTAAACCGGACTGATTGCCTGAAGTGATTGACTGACCATCCTATTACTACAATATCCTCTAAGCTAACTCTGGAGTTAGACCTATTGGGGTTGGACCAATAGTCAATCCGAACGGCAATCTAGTGGATTGGTAATGACTGTTTTTGGTAGAAAATGCTGTAAATTTTCCAGATTCCAGAAGAGGAATTTGATGAAATCCAGTCATCAAATCTAGTGTTGAAAAATATTTCGCTCAGCCTAGTAGGTCTAAAATGTCGTCAATTCTTGGTAGCGGGAATTTATCTGCAAGAATCTTTTTGTTTAGCTGTCTAAAGTCTACAACTAAACGCCATCTTTTTTGTGTTTTTCATAGATTTCTTAGGTACGAGTAATTAATTTACTTATACTTTGCAGGCAACATATAGGTGCACGGTCACCTGAGACTTCTATCCTAGGTACAAACTGCTGTCCTCCAACCTCAAAGGATCCTATCTGTTACGTTTGATTTCAACGCCTTACTAAGCATTTTGCTAGTATTGTTTACAATTACAAGGTCGATAACTGAGGGAAAGGGTGAAAGGGCCCTCACGCGCCTTTGCGACTTTGATCTGTACCTGCAGAAGCAACACTTGACGCATCATCTTCTTCTAGCGTTATCTTGTTGTAGTTCAGAAAGTTGACGGTCGTATCAAAAATCGCCTGAACAGCAGACTCGACCTTTATTTCTACTTCAACGGCTGGTCTTCCTACTGGTTCGGACAGTTTTAATGAAGCTAAGAACTCATCTAGGTCATCGAAGCGACAGTAACTGTCGTGCAACTGCTGATTTCGGGCTTTCATCTGATCGTAATGTTTTTGGTTCTTTTTGCTTCGATACTTTTCAGCTTGTCTCCGGCTCCGTTGCGTCCAGGCTTTCGGTTCGTACTCTTGCATTGGAGTCGCAGGTTTCTTCTTAGTGGCAGCAACTTTTGCTGTTGGATTGGATGGCATCTTTCACGTCTGTGTGTGCTAGTATTGAATAACACGAATTCGATGTTCCTATTTACCGAGTATGCTAGTCCTAGTAATACGAATAGTGGTCCTACGTAGGCAAGGATCGTAGTTGCACTGGCTGTTTTCTCGAGGAGTAAAGTTTGTTCGACGTTTGCGTTTATAATTCGCATCACATCGTCGGGTATCGATTGTTTTTCGGTAGCTTGATTACTGCAACTTGTCTTGCTATACCAAAAATTGTAATATCTATAGCAAAATCAACATTACTCTCATGTCCTGTCACGGTCGCCATTTGGTGTTTTATTTTTAAACTAGAGGACCCGGCAAACTTCGTACTGCCACAAATTGGACTGAATGTTTCAGTCTTTCAGATTGTAAATCTTAGATGAAAAGAGAGCTGCTGATTTTCAGAAAAAAGAGTTTGCTAAAGATGTAAGAGAAGTTTTGTATAGACCAAACCTCGTGTTTTTAGTCTTGACCTTGAAATGCGGTCAGGCATATATAAATATTTTTTTGAAACGGTGGTTCTACAATTGATGAAAAAAAAATAAAAATAAAAAATTCCAAAAAATACAGAGTTTTGTAGTTTTTTAAAGAGTACAACGTTTGATGTAGTCGATTAAACACCGGATTTTCAGAGAGCGTATATATCTAAAAATCGTTTCTGACAATCTGGTAATTTGACAAAATTTCAAAATTTATTAGGGGAACTGTGGGTAAAATGAACACCCTTAGCTATTTCGCCATTTGCTGCCCCTGGAACCAACCAAATGCTGAGCGCAGTACATGAATTGAAAGTTGGATTCATATTCCACGTAGCAATATATAAAGATGTTTTAAAAAGGGCGATTTGTCATGAAAAATTCCTTATTTTCGAAAGCGTCACATTCGAGCCTGATTTTTTTCGTGTGGGTAAAATGAACATGCAGTGATGGCAAAATGAACATGTCATATGTCGAATTTGTTTATTCAATCCGGATTGGAACTGGATGAACTTTTTGTGTTCATTTGCTCCTATCTGACAGATAAAATTAATCCAGTTTCAACCCGGATTGAATAAACAAATTCGACAATAGAAAACTAAAGTTAACGTGGAGTTTGGATAAATTAAACATTTTTTAGATTTACATATCATTATCATAAATATTCAACAGGGCTGTAGGAATTAAAATGGGACTCCACAAAGTTAACATCAGTTCAACTCGCTTCATCGGTCATTTTCCGTCATTTTTCGAGAGACTCGATCATTTTTATTGCTTAAATTGTAATTAGGTCGTGGCTGCTGATAAATGGAAAATAAAACATCATTATACACACTGTTCATTTTGCCTCTTTAGTGAAGTGTGCATTTTACCCCCAAAACACGAATTGTTTTCAAGTGTTTATTATAAACAAACAGTTGATAAAAATATTTGGAATTTTCGACAGATTCGCAGGATAGTGATAAGCAAGCAACACTAAATAATACCAGTAGTCGAAATTTAATTTGTTTCGCCAAAATAGTTTATTTACTAATAGTGGAAATTACCATCGGCGTCAGATTTCAGCAGATATTTTTTACTTTTTCAATTTTTTTCACATTGGAAAGCTGGTGATCACCACAGATTGTCTCAAACAGCTTGAAATACTTCTAGGAGAAGATACCTAATGATCTGGAAAGGATTTTGATCGCTTTACTGGGAATTTGACTACCTGTTAATTTTACCCACAGTTCCCCTATTCGCTATACGTTGGAAATATGTCGGTGTAAAAGTTTGTTTGTGAATTTCCAATAGCCAACGGTTCTGTTGGCAGAATTAGAATTTAGGGTTATGGCTAATTATAACCATCCTGAGAACGGAACACTACCAACTATATTTTAATTGATGCTGAAATATATTATTGTACTACTTAATGCTCTCCAACACTTTTTATTTGCTTTAGTATATTCGTCCCATTATTATCTGCTCTGTATGCTGGTACTTGAGTTAGCCAACAGTTTTTGGACACTCGAGCATATTGCCTTCATCACAATCAAAGGTTCGTTTAAAATTCAATTCAGTATTATGATACGTATCAACCAACAGTCATGCAATTTTTATTTGCTTCCTAAATTGATTGATAAGAATTAGCCGAAATAGTTGCATTGCCCAATCTCGATAACAGTAATTTGCAAACCGCGTTAGTATTCATTACTGATCCAGATTCCATTATTCCTTAAAATTGAATTGTTAATTTTCGTTCTCTTTATTCCTTTGATAATTCATGGACTAAAATAATTTAACACAGAAGCGTCATTTTGTGAGCTTTTTTACATTTTTAAGAGATGCAATACGAATTGAAATCGACAATAAGTTAACTTTTGTAAAGTAAGTAAGTACTTTTAGAATTGATTTGTTAATGAATTGCTGAAAACAGCAAATGCAAAATATATTCTTCATTTGGCAATTGTGAGGTGCCAATTTAATCAATTTAGTGCTTAAACCATTTGTACGAATTTCATTTCTGATGCTTTAGGCTTGAGTTTGGGTTTATCAAAAATTATACCTACAACATATTACATCATGTTCATTATTCTCGGATCTTGCTAAACCACAAAAATGATTGACAGCAAGAATATCCCTCATTGTTACATGTGGTGATTTCAATGAAGCTAACACATGTTCGTTTTTGGCGACAACGGTGCTGTTAATCGAACGTGGAATCGGTTGATGATCGTAGTCACCACTGATATGGCGCATACAATGCGTTGCGGGTTTTATATGGAAAATTTATTTTTCGAGTTTTCCAATCTTTCCAGTAAATTTTCCGATTTTTCTCGCCGTAAAAACATTGTGGTGGTGGAAACGAACACAATAAAGAAAAGACGGCTCAAATCGGATGCTCCGTTCTCAAGTGATGCGCGGTCGAACTTTTTCACTTCCATTTTTATATATAAGATGTATTTTTAAAAAAATTATAAATTTCATTTAAACCAAACACTTAATGTCTACTGAGGAGCTGGATTGGAACTGATTGGGGGTTGTGACTATTGTTGATGGTGCTCCTCAGTGGGAGAATAAAACCGGTGTTAATAACAAACATCTTCCCCCTTTAAAAGAATGATGTAATGAAGTTCCTGAACTGGCTGAAGTTTACTGGCTGGTACTGTGGAACAAGACAACCACTCAATTGTTTGTTGCATCGGTACCTACTAGAATCTCTTTCCCGGCCAATCTATGTCGAAAACTTACATCTTAAGATGTTGACTCTCTCTAGTGTCAATAGCCCCAAAAGTGATTGTGATCTCTGACACTCTTTACTTTCTGTTACGGTGAGTGGCAGCCATTCCATCAATAGCTGGAAGCATTCAACATCGAAATGGGTCTTGTCTTGCAATACCAAAAATTGTAATATCTATAGCAAAATCAATATCACTCTCATGTCCTGTCACGGTCGCCATTTGGTGTTTTACTTGTTCCTCAATTGGGACTGCAGGTTCGTGTGATACGGGTTTTAGTATGAAACACTGTTATGCCTTTGATGTTCAGAACGGAACTGTTTTATTCATTTATTTCTTGCTACCTCGAAATTTACGATTTTGTCTTAAGCTATTGGAGGTGGTTAGTTTCCAAACCTCGTCGACCAATCACGCAACTACCATACGTGTGTTGGTGACTCAAAAATTATAACAACCGTAACGTTGTCTGCTCCATGACCTGAGAGCGTCACGAGTATGCGTTTGGTCGTGCGATACCCAACACTGCAATATCTATCGCGCATTCTATTGTACTTTGTATAAGTGTTGGTTCATATACTCAACTCAGCTGCAAAAGTCTGTAAAAGACTTTCGCAGGACTCGTGCAACCCTAATGTTACCACAAACAAAGCGGAACTGCCAGAAGGTGTCAAGGATAAAAAAAATTTGAAAGGACTACTTTCTAGGAAAACTCATTCTTGAAACTTTGTTTCCCATGAGTCGGATGCAGTTCCTTGTAATCCTTACAAAGAACGTATAGAACGATTGTTTAGCGACCACTCCTGAGATTATAGTTTACTATTTGTCATATTTTATTATTTGATGTGACTTAAGTTGCCTTACCGGTCGTCACTGTAGAGAAGATTCGCGAGTATCTCCCGAAGATTTTCAACAGGAGGTCAGGTGTAGAGCTGGCCGCACTCCACAACCTGAATGATTCTTTTCTGGAAACCCATGACGCAGTCTTCTAGCTTTTTTTAGCTTTTCTAGGTTCTTTTAATACCTTCGGAAGATAATTTTTAACGATTCTAATCATTCTGTCCCATGCACCACCAAAATGTGATGCCGCCAGCTATGATCGTTGCCGATTGGTCGTTTTAGTAGCCAATAGAGCGAACTATTCCTACCTGGACCCCAATCTTGTGCTAGAAGCCACTCTAATTCCTGTTGAGCATGCATTGTGCAAGCCTAACTGCACAGGTAGAGCAGTGAATTTTGGTCACTTGAAGAGGTATCTTCAAGAGTCGATTTTGGCTCGTTCGTATGGATATTGAACAATGTGGATTACAACCACCGATGCGATAGTTAGTACTTGAGTTAAGATTTTACGGTTGTTTTAAAATAAAAGTGAACCGCTCATTCGAGCACTCAAACTTACAATAAAGTTATTTCTGTCTTTAAATTAGCTTTTTTATCAAAAGGTAAAGTTTTTTGGTTTGTTTTTCAACCTCTTTATCCATATTTGTGCGGATGGAAATGGTGTCATAAAAGAAATTTGTCTGGTGGTTAGATTTCTGAATTTTGGAAAATAGCCTTAACCTCTTCTAAAGTTAAACCGTCATTGTTATCTGATTCGCAGGTGTTTCTTCTCTTACTTTTACAGTTATTATTCTCTCTCTTTTTTGAATTGTTATGAATTATAGAATATGTTAGGTTTCAAATTCAAGACGCACTCGATACAGTAGATAACGAACTTCCAAACTCCAAAACATAACAACAAGAATCCGAACCAACTTCCCCTTTCTTTTGCACTTGAAGTCAGATTTGTATACCTCCTATTGACTTTTTGACCTATCCTATTATAATACAATTCTGAGAAACCGTTGGAGAAGTGAACTCCAACGGAAAGTTCACTTCCACTCGCTATTGCTTTGGTTATTCCTGCACCAACAATCTTTTCTACAAGAGGTGATATTGAAACATTTTGATATTTCTTCATGGTTTCAGATGTATACAATCCTTGATTTGCAATATTTTTGAGTTCAGTGACGATTGCCCTTAATAAACTGTCTAATAAAGAATTAATATAGGGAGCTACATATGGTGACAGCGGTGGGATTTTAATAGGCCTGTCGCTCGAGCTTGATGTGAGCTTGGCCCTTGACCCGGCCTTGTATCTAAAGGGGCCCATGGGATATCAAGTCCAAGACAAATTTCCCTTTGAGTTGCGTCGTGCTGAGTCCTTGATTTAGCATATCAAGAGATGCCAATCCAGGTGTGTTTTGCAATATGTGGTCTACAACAGATCTCCGTCCAATAGTGTTTATGGCACTCTTGTATCGATTCTTAAACCAAGCTTCGTAACTGGACGTGTTTGCACATTGTCTGTAGTGCTACAGATGTTAAAGCATATACTTGAGAGAGAGAGAGAGAGAGTAAATGCGCCCAGGCCAGAAAGTAGTTCAGCCTGGGTTAAAGTCGCCGGGAAATGGATTTTGGCTTGCTCAATAAGTTCACCCTCGTCATGTACTATGATTTCTTTAGGACGAAGATCTGGATTCCACGCAGCTGCTGATAGAATAGAATTGGCTGGTGATATTCAATCTAAATCCCCAGATTTGAGCGAACAATTGGGGAGCGGGTATACTGTCTTCTTCTGTCTTGGATCATAATCAATCCCGTAGTTGATAAGGGTTAATAATTTGCCTCTGGTGACATCTGAGTCTTTCATTCTTTCTGTGCAATTTGAAGGCGATGTTGCCCCTTTTGTTTTGTATTTTGAAACTTGCAGTGTTTCATGATATGAATGTTCGTTTATTACGACCCAATCACTAAGTTACTCGACCATTTCAAGCACTTTAATTTCTATAATTATGCGGCGTGCCTTGTCGACTTTAAACGTCTCTAAATATATCGTGCAACCGATAACTCATTAGTCATTTCGTTTCACGCTATTGGAAACGTTCTTGGGTTCAAGTTAACTGAATTTTCTGAAAGTTACCTAATAGTTACCATTTGCCCTGAAGGGATGTGAGGAAGGATATTAACCATTGCAATTTCTACCCTATCTATCGTTTGTCTGCACTTATGTATCGCAGTCATATTCTAAAACTATTGATTCGATAAATATAGAACGAGTGAAACCCGCTTACTGAAGTGGAATCACCTGACTAAGGAGAAAACTTGTTGTAACGTTGAGAACTGGTTTTTTCCTAATTGCCTTATTAAAGTAATTCAACTCGGTGTATGAGAATTTCCTCTCATGAAGAACAAGTAGTTCATTAGCTTGTTTATAAAATATCGTCAGCGCTTCCTTCTTTTCTAACAGGAATTTCTTTGTATAATTCCTATTAGGTAGGCGCTGTGTTGAAATTAGTTAAAATATTATTTAATTTCGCGTTCGCTGCGCATTTTACTTTCTTATCGACCTCCTTTGAGAACCACTTCCAGAATTTCTCAATGCTAACGCAACAATTATAATTACGCTGCAGGCTGCTAGGTATAACGTGAATCGGTCCGGTGAATCGGTAAGCATGTACTTGCCGGTCGCAGCGAATTTGGGTGCTCGAAATAGAATTATCTTAATTTGCTCTTTCATGTCACACCTCCCTTCTTTTGGGAAGAATGGTCTCTGACTCTGACGTCATGACGTCACCAATTTAAACGGGTCTACCGGAGTTCGAGAAGCGGACATCGGTAATGGACCTGATGGTTATCTGGTTTTCTTGGTTGTAATGCCTTATTGTTCTTCTTATCTCCTGTTATCGGCTGCTGCCACGACAGTACTTTTACTTATTATGCTATTGAACGTAGTAAGATTAACATAATATTGTTTTAATAGTTACGGCCACAGTGATTGACTATTATTGTCAAGCTAACTGACAAGTTATTATTGAATGCCCCCTTGTAAATAAGAATAAAAGTTAAGACCTTACGAGGCCTTTTCAGATTTTTAAAAAGAATCGACTTATTAGCTCTGCGTATCAGTATCAAATTGAACTAACTCAGGAGGTCATCAGTTCGCGCAGCCCATAAGTCCGAAAGGCTCAGGGGGCGCAGTGAATTCCAACCTAGTTTAAAGTTAGCATGGAATAGAATGTCTTTATTTGTCAAAAAGTTTTTCTATTTATACTCCAATTGTGACGATGATGGCATCGTCACAAATCGATATTTTGGATCGATATTTTGTGTTCTGCAATACCTTCTTAATGTTAAAGTGAAATAGACTACTGAGACAGTGGTAGTCGAAAAAGGGTCCTAAAATATGTATATATAATATCTATGTACTTCTGGTTCAATAGATTTTTCATTTGCAAGATGTAATTTGAATCCTTTTCGATTGTCGTTCGATGCCATGCCACTCCCTGTTTGCATCGGCAAGAAATGTGCGCTTCGGAGTGCCCGCTTCTGCCGGCGCTGGTCACTGGTGTCAGTTCATGCCACGACGAGTGGAAGGGTTTGGCTATTTTATTATGTCTTATGATTCATATGGTGTTTTGATTTAACTGATGCTAAATAACGGATAGTGTCCTTAATATCAGCGACAAGACATAGTCGCCCCGGAACTTCCTGGTAAATAGGAGTCCCTCCCATAATAAGATGGCTTTGTATGTATATCTTGCCTGAGGTTGAAAATGTTGTTTGTGGTTTCAGACATAGTGCCAGCGGTGAAGGCACTAAAAATTTAATGTCTTTTACCGTTCTTTCCCAAGCACCTCCGAAATGGGGAGAAGGCTGCGAAACAAAACGCCATTTTGGGTTTTGGTTCCGTAGCGGATTTGGAGCTTTCGACTTTCTGGGGCAAACTCACTTTTTTATTTAACTTTTATTGGAGTTTTTTTATTTAGGTTCAAAAAACTAATTTAAGACCATTGTTTCTACCGATAGTCGAGATCGGTTATTTTATACGACTGCTTGGTAAAAAAACAATTTCTTCTCGAAGCAAATAGTCATCATAGCTGATTCATATACTCACAATTTATGTTGGACGCTATCACTTAAGTTGCCTTGTCTTGTTCGTACCCAAATCTTACGGCCTTCAGCGTTGTTCCGTAGGCACTTTTTAACTTTCGTGTCTATATGCAGACGTAAAGAACCGGTCTCACCAGGTTACGAGTATCAAATTAAACTAACTCAGGCGGTCATCAGTTCGCGCAGCCCATAAGTCCGAAAGGCTCAGGGGGTGCAGTGAATTCTAACCTATCTTAAAGTTAGCAAGGAATAGAGTGTCTTTATTTGTCGAAAAGTTTGTCGAAAAGACATCGTCTCAAATCGATATTTTGGATCGATATTTTGTGTTCTGCAATACCTTCTCAATGTTAAAGCGAGATAGACTACTGAGACAGTGGAAGTCGAAAAAGGGTTCTAAAATATGTGTATATAATATCTATATACTTCTGGTTCAATTACTTTTTCTTTGCAAGATGTAATTTGAATCCTTTTCGATTGTCGTTCGATGCCAAGCCACCCGCTGCTTGCATCGGCAAGAGTGTCCGCAGTCAGCTCATTTTTTATTTCGATGATCAACGCTTCCATCAGATGATCACTCGAGGTAGTAGACCTTTGTTTGTAGATGTCCGCTGGTTTTTTAATTCTACAAGCAACAGTTCGATGCGTTCAAAAGCTTCCTCAATAACTGTTGCGTACGCTTGGTTAATGCTAAATCGATGAGATATCTCAGCGAATTTATTGAATTATCCCGCTTAGTTGATTCAGTCAGGTCAAAGTTCATACGAACCAAGTTTTGGCAGCTACTGCAGCATACTAGAGGTCAAACCAACGATCAGGACAGGAGATTTCAGTCGGGACCCCATAGAACTCAGAAAATTGGAATTTGTGCGGCCAGCGTGCAGTATGGATGGATTTTACGTAATCAGTAGTTCTGGAGACTTTGACGATCAGTCTTTTTTAATCGCGTCGAAAAGGTTGTAAATTATCTTGATTCTTCAATAAGCTGAATCTGATGGAATTCTGAAATTAAGTCTAATGTCGTGTTTTGCTCTTCCGGGTTGATTTAAAATAGTATCAATTCTCGGTAGCTAAAATTTATCTGTGAGCAATATTTTTTCAGTTGTCTGAAATTGACAACTAAACGCCATATTTTGTTTAATTGTCGGACTTTTTTGATACTAGTAATATTGGGGAGTTGTATGATGATATAGACGGTTCTATTATGTTCTCGTTAAGCATCTTTTTAAAGTGTGATGCTATTTCGTCGTGCTGGCAGTAAAGGAGTTTTGCAATGCACTGAACGAGTAAAGTCAAAGGTTGCCTTTTGAACGAAAATAAATGAAACATTTTCAAATCGATCGATCTCATTTGGGTTAATGATTTCTTGTTTTTTAACTGCAGCAACGACGTTCTGTGTTATTTGTCAGTCTTGTCTTGTTTGGAACTTATCTGGTTTATCTATATTCTCACGATGAATACCGCCCGTTATAATTAATTAATTCTAATTCTCAAATTGGCGTCCATCGCCAACTGAAAGTTGTTGAAGTCGTCTCCAACAATGTCGCGTACTTTTTCCCATGGGAAGTCTGGATATGCATGGAACGCACGTAGGATAGTCATGTACGTTGTATGGCCAGCATCTGATGTTTGGATGACAATGTTCTGGAGAGCGATGATATTCTCCGGTATGATGTTTCTGATATGGTGCGTCAAGGCTCCGGCATTATTGGCATTTACACCCCCGTAATACTAGAGAAGAATCTCCGGACAGTGGCATCTGGAATATGCACGTTGACATTGAATGTTGATTTCCTAACACTAGTGATGATTTTAGTTCTATGATCATCGGTTAGTGTACCTACCTCGTCGGCATAACCCAGCAAGTGCAGTTGTGACCTAACTGATTCCGTTTAACCAAGAGGCAGTCGAAGGTACAAAGACCATATGGTAGATGGTGATCTAATACTGCTGTTTTCGTTAATAGTACCAAAATACGTTATATGAAAATGTAGAAAGCGGCACAATATGTGTCGAGAACCCATTAAAAAC
Organism: Sabethes cyaneus; assembly: GCF_943734655.1. Lineage (NCBI taxonomy): Eukaryota > Metazoa > Arthropoda > Insecta > Diptera > Culicidae > Sabethes > Sabethes cyaneus. The sequence continues at coordinate 7,258,404 of NC_071355.1, forward strand.
GCGTCGGAATTTTTCTCTCTGGTTCACAGATAATAAACCGAATATAGCGATAATTATTATAAGTTATCTCTCGAATTAGCTAAATGTGATCTAACTGTCCGAACGGTTTCGGACTTGGTGCGCTCGGCTAACTTTCAATTTTTGTGGGTGATTTGAGGACCGTAAATGACTACTGGTACGTTCGAACAACATCTACCGGAACCCGGGGTCAGGGCTCTACATCTCCCCCCCCCCCATTCCCCTTCAGAGCTGCCAGTCGTCACAAAAGGAGACTGCGAGCAACTGACGGTTGTTCGCTTCTCTTTTGTGCGGTTTTGAATTTCAATCATAGAAATAACAGGGAGCCACCGTTATAATAATTGGACTTTTACGTCAAGCTTGCTCACACTTTTTTGTATTCTATTTTTATACGGAATCCGTATACTATCCGTATACGGGAAACAACCGTTGCGAAAAGCATTGTCTAACCCGGATGTCATTATTCTCCACAAAGCGTTTATGTTATACTTTATGGTTGTAAAAAAATAAGACATACGATTAACGACAAAAGTATATTGGTTTATGGTCTGCTGTGCGTTCCATTAACTGTTTGTGTTTTTACAACGCAAGTCTTTTGGCAATGTTCAAACATCAATCTGGCATTTTCAATCGGTTCGATTCCGAGCCTATTTGAAAAGGATAGAAGTGATGATGCTGATCACCGCCGTTCTGGAGTCTCACTGATTCGCCTAGAGTTCGTTCCCTCAGCTAGTTGAGGCTAATTGAGCTCTTCCAGATTTCATTTAATTTGTTTAAGTCGATCTATTGAGCAGAAGAGATACTTTTTTTGTCTTTAAGACCCTTGACGCTTAGTATCAAGTTTTTGGCTGAACGTGAGTCTTTCACTACAAAATCACACAAAAATCTTTTCGGAAATCGAAAAGTTAAGATTCTCATCACTTCTGTTGATCTCAATGAGCTTTGATTGAAAACCTTGCTATTTTTGTCAGAAACTGGAACTAGCTGGCGACTTTCGCTTCAGAATGTGTAAATTAAACGGCTGCAGTACAGAAATGTACACACGATAAAGATCGTCCACTGTAATTTCCACTTTGAACCAAAGACGATTGATAGTGTAGAATTAGCAAGTAAGGGTGAAACTTTCTATTGGATTGTATGCAGCAGCATTTTGCTTCAAAATGGCACTCTTCACAAAGAAAAAATCGCAGAAGCTAGTGTAAAAATGCTCGTTTCTTCGAAGCATGTGATTTGCACATTTTCACTAATTTTGCTATCACTGTGTAAATTTTTACGGTCGCACCTAAGTACGCGAACACGAATGTATTTAACTCGGCTGATGTGAGAAAACTGAGCGGATTGAGCTAACGTGTTAATGAGAGTCTGCAATTGGTTGGGTCCAACTCGTCTAACCAGAATTAAGATTCTCTTTATTATGCATTATTTCTTATACTATGGTCATACTTTATATTTTTAGTCTTCTGGCTTAACTGCTGCCCCGTTCTTTTTCTTTCCCCCTCTAAGATTCATTCGCATGAACTACGGCGGAGGATAAACCGAGAGCCTTTGTGTACTGATTAAAGCGTAAAGCACACCTCCCCTTTTCGAAAGAATGATTTTAACTCCAGTTGAAATTAATCCGGTTTTTCTACCTACAGAACGAAGAGATTGTCAACCATTGTAATTTTCGCCTTCATTCATCATTTACACCTGATTATGTATCGCAGTCATGTTCTAATACTATTACATAAATAAATGTGAAACGATGGAAGGTTTTTCTTTGCAGAATTCCGTAGGTTTCCGAAAGTTAGAGTTGAAATTATAAACGTCAATCAGATTGATTTGTTCGGCTAAAAGAAAATATAGATAAAGGTTAAAAGATTTCGATTTCAGTTACACATTTATTATATGAATTTGTTATTTGTATATACTAATATGATTGATAACTTCTTACCATGCCATGGCTATGGCTCTTCCACCTATGTGGCGTTCTGCAGCTGTTGTGTGCGTCAACATTCCTTGCCGTGTGGATACGATGACCACACCAGTGATGCTCGGTAGTTTCCTTGCGGCGTACCCCAGCAACTCCGTGGCTCTTAATGTCTTTCCTAAAACCGTCAGTCCTTGCAGCGTCCTCCTGCGTATGGTAAAGATGCCGTGCTGGATACTGATACTGATCAGTTTTTCGTCGTGTAGTAGTTCCACTGCTTCCTTGGCTCCGACCGAAGTTAGCAGTACCCGTGGTGTTGCCTCTGTGTATAGCTGCTGCTCCAGTGATCGCAACTCTGCTTCCGCCATTCAAATTTTGTCGACTGTTATTGTTGAGAGTGCAATTTGTTTACGGATTTCGCTATTTGTTCGCATCCGTTCGTACTTGCAAACCGCGCGGTATGCGGCGTATGCAAAAAGAATTATCACCCCGATGGTGCACGCGTATGCTAGGATCGTCGTTGCGCCAGCTTGCTTTTCCAGATGTGCCGTTTGTTGTACGTTGTTGTTGATAATTCGAATGATATCCTCGTGGGTCTGTGGTTTCTGCGTCGATTGTTCGTTGCCCATTATTTGTCGTGCACTTCACTAAAAGTTTTTTTTTTGTGTTTTTGGTTACTGTTTTTCTTTTTTTTTTTTTGTTTAAATGGTCACTTCGAAACTTCGAACATAACACTACGCCGCTTCTGGCGCCGATCACTTTGGTGCCGGCCACGGTTTGCCGCTGTGATCTATGACAATGTTATCGATGGAGATCACTTCCACCTGTGGGGTGGTAATGTATTGTTCCTGTGGCGGTTCCGCCGGCGAATCAGGTAACATCCCGCACTTCAGAGGATTGCAAGTTAGGCGTCACGTGTCGCCATATAACATCACTGTTCACTATTTGTTTAGGTTTATCGACGCGGACGGTTTGCCGAGATTTACTATAACTATTCGACTTTCAGCAATAGCCCGTGGTAGATCAACGGATCTCGGGGTTGCTCAAGGGACTTATTTCTTCCGTAGGCGATAGCCCGATTGGGGTCGCATTGAGTACTCTAAGTCTGAAGTCAGAATGGCTTGCTTTATTATTTGAAAGGTTTGCTTTTATAGTTAAATTTTGGTGGAAAATATCGGTAATGCATATCGATATTTTCTTTATTCTAAATGCATTCTTAAAGCTAAAAAGAGATAGACTACTGGGACAGAAAGATTCTTTGTTCGATACATTGGGTTCTGGAATTGTAATTCGAGTCCTTACACCGAGTCACATAGGCCACCGACAGGTCGGAGAGCTAGCTCAGCAAAATGCGTGCACTTGTGAAGTGTATGCATGGCGCTGGTGCTTGCGTTCGGTGCCCGCCGTGTGTCTCAATACGATCGGAGTTGTCTGTTTTGTTTTGCTTGTTGCATAATATTTATTTACATGATGTTGTGCATGGCTAGGGTAGCGTACGGATAGTACACTTCCCATTGTTGCAAGTGGAGCCAGCTGAAGACTCCAGAGATCCTAACTCCGTTTGGTGTGACCCCACAACTGAATCATTCGAGTTTAGACGCTGACCTAACCTAATCAGTTCTTGTTGTGAAATTGTCGCTGGATTAGATTATTTTGTGCGCACGTCGCCGTAATGAGCCACCTGAGCACATCAGCCCTTTCTCCGCCATCGTTCGGATTGACATTTGATGGTAACTGACCGGCATATACAAGGTAGGCATTGTTGAAATCGGATTCGTTTCCTGATTTCATAGCTTCTTCTACGCCGCGACGCAACCCTTGAGCTGCAGTCCTGGTCGTCCTGGTCAAAACGTCTAGCTGCGCTTGTATCCATCGCCCCATTCAAAGCAGTCGGTGCTACTAACTTCAGAACTTAAAGTTCTGAATTTTATAACTGGTCGTTTAGGGACCAGTATTGGGTTTGTATATAATATTTTTATGTAATTTCGATACTTTAATTTTACGGCCTCATATAGATCGCATTGGTAATTCCACTCTAATTCTGGAAGTCTATGTTTGTATGATAATAATATTGCCGCTGTCACGGTCGCCATGTGGAGGTTCGAATGCCTTACTTCTGATCGAAAGCCGAATCGTCTAAGAAGTAAAAAAAACCAATGCGTCTCGAAGTAAGTAGTCATCATAGCTGATTCATACGCCTACAATTTATGTTGGACGCTATTACTTAAGTTGCCTTGTCTTGTTCGTACCCAAATCTTACGGCCTTGTCTTGTTCGTACCCAAATCTTACGGCCTTGTCTTGTTCGTACCCAAATCTTACGGCCTTGTCTTGTTCGTACCCAAATGTGGCGTGTGATATTCTACAACGATGTAGTGAATTCGACTACTTTTGAATTACTGAACACTGTCCCGACGGGAAGACAGTCTATTTATTTGATTTTCCACTGTGCGTCCCTTTCGTAGCCCTCTTTGTAGGGGTTCTCCCCTAGTAACATTTCTAATCTAACGGTCTAACGGTTTTCTACTAGGGTTCCACCCTAGTTGCCTAAACATTCTATTGGGGTGAATATACATTATTCCCCTACTGTTACTATAATTAAACCCCTATGCTTTTGCGCATGGGTTTAATTTATGGCTTTATATCCCTAAAAGGAAACAGCGCGTGCGCTTCGTTAACCCTACTCAAATAGCGTTTAAAAATGACAGATGTTCAGAATGAAACATCTGCTAGCTAGCTTGTGGTTAGAACGACAAAAAAACCGTTGACTAATAATCTGCTAAAAGAAAGCTACGAAAGGAAATAGAAAAGAATAATGATATCGTCATATCACACAAATCTTACGGCCTTCGGCCTGTCGTGGACGCGCCTTGATATCGAAATCCACACCTTAACGCTTGACCGCTCTCTTATGGTGGCGTTACAGGCCTTACTCAGTACGTAACACTCTGTAACGGTATTGTTACACTAATTTCTGAACTTATTGGAGCGATTTGATACAAATCATGTGCCACAGATGATACACGGATCAAGAGGGTTGGAGGTTTGTGGTGGTTTCCACTGCGGAAGGTTAGGGTTTGAAAATTTTCTGCTGGCTGCCTGCAGGCAAGACACAGATGAACGATTCTCTCGAATGATTGTGGTGCTACGGTGCGGTGATTGGCGGTAATTACTCAATCGTGGTGCAATTACGCCTTGTTTTCTATAATTTTTTTCAAGACTTACACCTTCGGAAGAAAAACAGTAACTTTAACTAAACCATTGTCTAATAATTGTCTTGATTATAATCTTCCTTTTTCTCTTCAGTTTTGAAGATCAAAACTGACTGATGTTTGTGACGGGGAACGACCTCTTTTGGTTATCGTAAGCGATCTTCTGGGGTTTCTCTAGAGATGGTCCTCGTGGGAACACGGTAGTGCCAGTTTTTTCCCATTGCCTGGAGTTCTTGATCCTAAATTTTTCCTGAACCACGCTGTAAAACAGTTTCAACGGAACACTCGTTAACACTTACAAAGGAAACGATTGCGTCTCGAAGCAAGTAGTCATCATAGCTGATTCACACGTCTACAATTAAAAAGCATCTAACTTTTAGAATATACTTTTTGCGGCTATCACCTCGTCCATTTTAACTGAAACGCCGAAAATTTTCCTTAAGTTAATTTGCGCATTACAATTGTAATGAGCGGGAACTGTGACTCACCCTCCGTAATAAGAGTCGCAAAATAATCCACTTGCCCGATAAATCCGTCTAGCTCCTCCACAAGGATGGCTTATTCTATATATAATATCGGTAGACGGTAGGGATGATAGCACACCTCCCCTCCTTAAAAGAATGATGTAATGAAACGAAGTTTGAGTTTGTCAAATAGATATTATCTTTCTTTTCTGTCAGTCACGAGTCAGCTCGTGCGAGCAATCGTATTCGTATTACTAGTATCGTATTAGCGTCGTGCTAGTAACGGTACCACCACCTGGAGGCCTCCAGGTGAAATGAGCACCCCTTGTGCTGTGATACATGGTAGATGTTTTGCTCTCTTAAGTTTATTACTTTTAGAACAATAAAAAACTACCTAGCGGAATCGTTTATCAAAAAAAACAAGATTCTTATTCACTCTGTTCAGGTATCTAATTCTTCTCCAAACAAATAGTCTTTATTTTGAACAATGATTACTGAAGGTAATACTCATCGTCTGTAATTTCTATTTTATATTCTAAATACTTAAACAAATGGTACCACATATTGCACTTGTCATATTTCCCGAGTAAGTAAATATGGTGTTTGGCAACTTCCTTGCTGTGATATTTTAAAAGAAAGGTTTATACACTTTGACGTGCTGTTCGTCCAAAGAGGTGGATATTTTTTGTGACATTTTTGTATTTGTTTCGTTGATGCCAGTTATAGTCACACGTGCTTGTGAGTCACACGACCGTATGTTCTGGCTGACTACGCTGCACACATTTTTATTATTTGTGTTTATAACTGCCAGTGTATCTCTAATGTCGCTAAGCAGTTGTTCGATGGTATCGAAAAGTTCCGATACTAAGCAGATTTTTTTCAGGTCAGCAGCAACACGGTGGTTAGTGTCGGTCTGTGAGCTAATGGCTTCTATGAGTTGTTCTTATTGATAAACGACGTGACGGCTTCCTTGTGCAAAATTTCTTGGCAATCGGCGCACGTAGGCACCATGAAGGCCGTGATAAACTGCTCACGCTGCCGTTGCACTCCGACGCAGGCTGCATGGCATGTTTTATTGCAAAATTCGCACTTCCATAGGAAGCCACACGTAAAATGGTTTTGTGCTTTGGCCTAAACATCTATTCGCCCTATTCTGGCTCTTAAATGATTGGTAATCAATGAGATTTGACACCAGCCTGAAACGGTGTAGGACTAGATCCAACCGCTGTCACCAAATTTTCTTTCAAAATCCATTCGTCCAGTCGGGGATTGATTAACTAAAACACGATTTCTAGCGTGTATCATGGTGAGGAACATCTCGCAAGCTCTTGTGTTGCAAGCGATTTTTGTTTTCTTTTTTTTTGGGGGGGTTTGGATCGGATAACTCACAGAGGATATCCCGTGGAATAGTTACCCTTCACGAACGCACTGTTGTTTCTAATATAACTCTTGGCTGAAAAATGTTATACGGCTCCTATTTGCCAATATCATTCCAAAAATATGTACGCCCGCTGCTTAAACACTGTTTCCTGTGCTTGCAGTTTGCGATACAAGTTTGTTTCTGATCCTGCAGGGTACCGGACTACTACTAACAGGTGATTCGATTTAAAGCTTTTCCTTAAATTTGTCTTTATGATCTCCAAGTTATCGGCTTTTATAAGATTAGCTTTTCTCGCTGCATCACTTTTTAGGTTGCCCATTACAATTGTAATGAGCGGGGACTGTGATTCACCCTCTGCAATAAGAGTCGCAAAATAATCCGTTTGCCCGATAAATTCGTCAAGCTCCTCCACAAGGATGGCTTGTTCTATACATAATATCGGTAGGTGGTAGCTATGATAGCACACCTCCCCTCCTTTAAAGAATGATGTATTGAAACGAAGTTTGAGTTTGTCAAATATATATTATCTTTCTTTTCTGTCAGTTACGAGTCAGCTCGTGCGAGCTATCGTATTCGTATTACTAGTATCGTATTAGCGTCGTGCTAGTAACGGTACCACCACCTGGAGGCCTCCAGGTGAAATGAGCACCCCATGTGCTGTGATACATGGTAGATGTTTTGCTCTCTTAAGTTTATTACTTTTAGAACAATAAAAAACTACCTAGCGGAATCGTTTATCAAAAAAACAAGATTCTTATTCACTCTGTTCAGGTATCTAATTCTTCTCCAAATAAATAGTCTTTATTTTGAACAATGATTACTGAAGGTAATACCCACCGTCTGTAATTTCTATTTTCTATTCTAAATACTTAAACAAATGGTACCACATATTGCACTTGTCATATTTCCCGGGTAAGTCAATATGGTGTTGTAAAGTGATTGTTACGTATTGAAACACTTGTGTTATTTTCGGTTGACTGTCACGTCAAGAATGATTATGATTTTTATTGAACTGCTTCCAAACAGTTTTTATTTTATGGAAATACATAAATTGGTTCGCTTATTTACATAATACTATGGGCGGTGCCCATCGTGGATTGATTTTGGGTCGGTGTGTGTGTGGAAGGAAAGAGACAAAGCGGACTAAACTGACTACACGTGACGCGCATTGTCACGTTGTCGTAGGTCGGCTTCGTTCTGTTATATATAGGTTAAAGTGGACTGTACTGAGTTTCGTAAAGGAAAGAACAAAATAAGGTGTCAGATTGCGCGTTGCGCAATCCGCTTGGATTGCTTATGGTTATTTATGATGTGTGGACGATTGTGGGTTCTGTTAAGCGATGTTGCAATGGATTTATTTAGGTTGGCAGGTGGTTAGCCTTTCGGTGATGCCACCCGGCTTGGCTTGGTATTGCTCAAGACTTATGGTGCTGAATCGGGTTGTGTGAACTGATATAGGATGATCTAGGTTTTGGAAAAGGTTGTTATTTGAGTATGCCAGATGAGTGGATGGGATTTTAGTTATCTGGAATTGTTTAGCTAGCATCTGTGTAAAATCACATCACAGTGTTTGGCAACTTCCTTGCTGTGATATTTTAAAAGAAAGGTTTATACACTTTGACGTGCTGTTCGTCCAAAGAAGTGGATATTTTTTTGTGACATTTTTGTATTTGTTTCGTTGATGCCAGTTGACTATAACTGTTGACTATGTGCTTGTGAGTCACACGACCGTATGTTCTGGCTGACTACGCTGCACATATTTTTATTATTTGTGTAAGTTCCGATACTAAGCAGAATTTTTTCAGGTCAGCAGTAACACGGTGGTTAGCGTCGGTCTGTGAGGTAATGGCTTCTATGAGTTGTTCTTGTTGATAAAGCAGCTTTCTCACGTCGGCTTCGTTGTGCAAAATTTCTTGGCAATCGGCGCACATAGGCACCATGAAGGCCGTGATAAACTGCACTGCACTGCATAAACTGATAAATACTCCGACGCAGGCTGCATGGTATGTTTTATTGCAAAATTCGCACTTCCATAGGAAGCGGTCGTCACTACTGCTACACGATTTTACACCACACGGCATCATTAGTGATAAAACGCGCAATTAAAACAAAAGAAGATAATTTTTCTTAAGAAGGCTACAAAACGAAGACCGAAACGTCGGGCAGTAATAAAAACACACAAATTTTAATCACAGTACCAATCACTGCATTTTGCTATTAACTCGATCAGGAAAATTGAATTGATAGAGACTTGAATTTATTTTCTATTTTGCCGGCCGACGAACTGCTAGGTTCTATTTCTTCTATCTTTTTCGTCGTCTATGCATTCGTGTTGCCGATATTGTAATAGCTCCTCAAACGCCTTAGACGCACCTGCTAACAGAAATGAAACTCACGGTTCTATTTCCCTACCGTCCTGACGGGTCTGCTGGTCAAATAACGAAGTCTTTATTTTTCCATAGCACAAATGGTTTTGTGCTATGACCTAAACATCTATTCGCCCTATTCTGGATCTCATAATTGATGAGTAATCAATGAGTTTTGACACCAGCCTGAAATGGTGTAGGACTAGATCCAACCGCCGTCACCAAATTTTCTTTCATCATCATCTGTAATTTCTATTTTATAATCTAAATACTTAAACAAATGGTACCACATATCGCACTCGTCGAATTTCCCGGGTAAGTCAATATGGTGAATAAGACTTAGTTTTGTGAGTTTCGAGATGCTAAGTTTTCATTGCACGATCGCATCGCTATGTCCAACTTCTGAATGATTGTTTATAACTTCGGTTAACTTGTCCTATTCCTCTGTTAGTGATTTTACATCAAAGCTGATATTAATTAGCGCCTAACAAGAGTTACAACACGGCAATATATACGACTGGTGTTCGCTTTTTCTCACTCTTTGGCATAAGGGTTCATATTCACTTATTTTTGTTTGTTGTACAAACAGAAGATAACAAATAATTCTCGTTGCCCATTACGTGCTTCGCACGTTGAATTTAATAACATTACTAATTTGCTTAGTTTTTTAAAAACTGATTGTTATTTTGCAAGTGGACAATTTTTGAGTTGCGATTCTGTTAACTTTCCGATTTAAATATCGGAATGATTTTTCCACGTCGACGTGAATCGTCCTGACTGATGAATCCAAAACAATGGCTTAACAAATGCAGTAGCTAAATTCCTCCCTAACGAAGGTGGAATTCCGCCTCGGCCTGGTCCTTTACTTACTCCAATCTTAACAATCTTAGCGATTTGTTGCCCTAATTCTGGATCCATCCATACTGGTGTCACCTTCCCCTTTTGGGGAGAATGGTGTAATGGAATGGATTGAAATGCTTTAGTTAAAGTTTGATTTGTTTTACTATTCTCCCTGCTTATAATGAAGGAAGTGGCTTGAATTGTCTGTTTAACTATACGAACGCAAACTAACATTGTGTTTATCTCTGTTCGGACTACTATCAAGTCCCTAGGAACTTAATTGTTCGTTTAAAACTTTACAGCAAGAACTAAATCAACTCTGCAATTTCTATATATAAAAGAATCTCATTTAAGGCTAAACACACGCAAAAAAGACCGGTCGCAAAATAATACACAAATGAAAACAGAATACTTCTTAATACACAAATGAAAACAGAATACTTGAAGGGAAGATATGTTTTCTTTCTGGGCCGCAATACTGTTACTCTCAAATCCTTCTGACTTTGCTGACGATTCGGAAGACGATAATCCGACCCGCTTTGAGGTTGACCTGTCTCGTTAGGGAAACATCTACCGCCGTAATTTCTATTAGAGGATAAAATCAATGGTCATATGTCTGTCCATGCCATGTTATGCCGCTCAGGGGAAACCAGCTGCTGGTAAATTAACTTTTACAAGTGCACCAGAAGGGGTTATCGTCTCACAAGCTCCTTCTATGTACTTTTTGATGGGTACGGAAATGTTCACTTCTTCAAATTGTCCGTCCTGAAGTGAATATAATGTAAATTGAATCTTTACTACGAGAGAAAAGATAAAAAACTTAGTCTATGTAATATTATTAATATTTTTATAATGTTAGTTTGCAAAACGAAAGGTTTGTAAATTGAACGCTTTGATTTATGGTCTTCTATAATTAGTTCGAAATGTTCTGATTGCCTAAAAATAGTTACTTATCTGCTGTGTTTCCGCATGCTACACGGTGACGCGGTGTACCCTGTTGTCCATCCTCGTATATTGTTGTTCCTTGCTGTTCCGTTGTTGGTAGTTGTGCATCTCCAAAACGTTTATTATCTGCTGTGTTTTCACGCATGCCGCGCGCTTTTCACCTAGCGTGTGGAGAAGGTTTTTTGTTTCCAATTTTTTTTTTTAGATTTCCTCGTTCTCGTCGTATTCGAGGACGTAGTATTGCATTACTATGTCACCGGTGACCCAGTCGATGACTGTGACTAGGCGTGCGTAGAATGTCATGTTGTATTCTCACTTATAAGTTCGTTCCCAGATAACACTAAATCGTAATAGAAAGTTCACATTAAATCGTTTTCATGTAAAATGGTTTACTGGGTTATGGCGAATGTTTGCACAATGTTTAGTTTTCCGTGTGACCTTTTAGGCAAGTGATAGCACTGATTGGCGTGCCTTTTTGTAGGCTTGTTTCTTAACTCTCCGGTTGTACTCCTTATATAATTGGATCACTAGGAGTGTCACAACGAGCGCGATTAGTATGTTTAATTTTGTGTTCTGTTCTTCGTGGTGGCCTGTGTGTAGCTCCTGCGTTTGGATCACCGTGATGTCGTGATCGCCTTTGGCTTCCACTTTAGGGCTGGACTGGGTTTTGCCCATCACTGTTCACTGTATTGTCTTTACGTTTTCATTTAAACACACCAGTTATTTTATTTTTCACTATTTTTCACGATTCGGTTTTAATCGTCTTCGATTTTATTTTTCACTATTTTTCACGCCATTCGGGTCCTTTTTCAGCCAAAATTGGGCGGAATATTCGGTCTGTGACAACTGTCACGGTATGCCATGTAAAGTGATTGTTACGTATTGAAACACTTGTGTTATTTTCGGTTGACTGTCACGTCAAGAATGATTATGATTTTTATTGAGCTGCTTCCAAACAGTTTTTATTTTATGGAAATACATAAATTGGTTCGCTTATTTACATAATACTATGGGCGGTGCCCATCGTGGATTGATTTTGGGTCGGTGTGTGTGTGTGGAAGGAAAGAGACAAAGCGGACTAAACTGACTACACGTGACGCGCATTGTCACGTTGTCGTAGGTCGGCTTCGTTCTGTTATATATAGGTTAAAGTGGACTGTACTGAGTTTCGTAAAGGAAAGAACAAAATAAGGTGTCAGATTGCGCGTTGCGCAATCCGCTTGGATTGCTTATGGTTATTTATGATGTGTGGACGATTGTGGGTTCTGTTAAGCGATGTTGCAATGGATTTATTTAGGTTGGCAGGTGGTTAGCCTTTCGGTGATGCCACCCGGCTTGGCTTGGTATTGCTCAAGACTTATGGTGCTGAATCGGGTTGTGTGAACTGATATAGGATGATCTAGGTTTTGGAAAAGGTTGTTATTTGAGTATGCCAGATGAGTGGATGGGATTTTAGTTATCTGGAATTGTTTAGCTAGCATCTGTGTAAAATCACATCACAACTTCTTAATACACGAATGAAAACAGAATACTTCTTAATACACAAATGAAAACAGAATACTTGAAGGGAAGATATGTTTTCTGTCTGGGCCGCAATACTGTTACTCTCAAATCCTTCTGACTTTGCTAACGATTCGGAAGACGATAATCCGACCCGCTTTGAGGTAGACCTGTCTCGTTAGGGAAACATCTACCGCCGTAATTTCTATTAGAGAATAAAATCAATGGTCATATGTCTGTCCATGCCATGTTATGCCGCTCAGGGGAAACCAGCTGCTGGTAAATTAACTTTTACAAGTGCACCAGAAGGGGTTATCGTCTCACAAGCTCCTTCTATGTACTTTTTGATGGGTACGGAAATGTTCACTTCTTCAAATTGTCCGTTCTGAAGTGGGTCGGGTTGAAATGCCATTAACCGATGGCTCCATTTCTTAGCCTGGATTATCGTCTTCCGAATCGTCAGCAAAGTCAGAAGGATTTGAGAGGAAAAAATCAAGTTAGGTATAGTTCCCCAATTACTTACCAAGCTTAAAGTTGGTGAGGAATTGATTTTTATTACAGAAAACTCAGCTATTTATTACTTTTGGAATTTCTAACGGCTGCGCGCCCGAGTGTTAGAAGGACCGTGCGTTACGGCCACCGCTGTCACCACAAATGAAGGGACCTTAAGGGCCCCGTCGATACTAAAACCCACCCGCGGAAGGACCTTAGCCGGCCGGTGGTCAAGTCAGAGAACTCCCGTATCTTATTCGTAACATTGGTTTTGTTGCTTAAGTCTAATGAGGGGAAAACCCTCTCCTATTCTTAATTTTTCTCTATGACACTAATGTCATCCTACACTAACGTGAATTGATTATTTCGCCGCGCCTGAGTGCCATCGCCCTTCACTTTCACTCAGGTGTTCATTCGGTCGCTCGAATTTGCGACGAAAAAGACCCCTGATAAATAATTTGAGTCAGGTGAGACGTCTATTGGCTTAACTCTCACGCTGCGTAATGTAACTCTTAGATGCCCAAGAGGCTAGCGACTTGGTTGCAATTGCGCAACAGCATGTCAATATTTTGTCAGCCACAATGGTGAGCTAAATCAGCACTTTGATGGCTTATGTTTGATTTCTGTTTCCAGAACGCGAAAGGCTTGCGTTTGTTGGAAATGTTGTTCAAAATAAATTAAGTAAATTAAGCCGGGCGTTGCCCATCCTACTTTGGGTTCAACACCAGTTGATGGCGTGATATGAAAATGTAATGGAATATGATTGAATATGGCCTGATTTGATTGTTTTATTTTGGATGTATTGCTCGTTACTTGGTTATTTTGACTGGCGGGTGGCGTACGTATAGTACTGAGTAAAGGTTTGATGATACCGTCCTGTAAAATAAAGAACAAATGACTGATTGACATTTTCTTGACGTCATCCAGTCAATACTCAGCGATAGCCTTCATCGTAAGGATTATTTCTTACGAACTTTCTGCTAACTTGAAGTACAGTACGGCAGTACGTACGAAAATGCCATCCAGTGGTCTTTATCCATGAAACCAAAATCCAAGCCGCATATACCATATTGTTCTTGAATCCTTTGCGATACCTTGGATATATTCTAGCGATGAAAAATTTGGTTTGTTTGTTGCTATTAAGGTTGCAGCGAAGTTGCACTGTAGCACACCTTCCCTCCTTAAAAGAATGATGTAATGAAACGAATCTTAGCGATTTGTTGCCCCAATTCTGGATCCATCCATACTGGTGTCACCTTCCCCTTTTTGGGAGAATGGTGTAATGGAATGGACTGAAATGCTTTAGCTAAAGTTTGAATTGCTTTACTGTTCTCCCTACTTATAATGAAGGAAGTGGCTTGAATTGTCTGTTTAACTATACGAACGCAAACTAACATTGCGTTTATCTCTGTTCGGACTAATATCAAGTCCCTAGGATAAGATTGTTGACCTCAAACCGTGTCGGATTATCGTCTTCTGAATCGTCAGCAAAGTCAGAAGGATTTGAGTTCTGACTTTGCTGACGATTCAGAACACGATAATCCGACACGGTTTGAGGTTGATCTGTCTCGTTAGGGAAACATCTACCGCCGTAATTTCTATTAGAGAATAAAAAACTTTCTCACGTTACTTAGACGCTTTCACTAGTTATTTCGTTTTCTATTTGTCTAACACTGGAAACAATGTTCCACCAGTATCTTGAAGGTAGCAGTCTAGCATCAAGAATTACTTCTTGGCATCAATGGTCATATGTCTGTCCATGCCATGTTATGCCGCTCAGGGGAAACCAGCTGCTGGTAAATTAACTTTTACAAGTTCACCAGAAGGGGTTATCGTTTCACAAGCTCCTTCTATGTACTTTTTGATGGGTACGGAAATGTTCACTTCTTCAAATTGTCCTTTCTGAAGTGGGTCGGGTTGAAATGCCATTAATCGATGGCTCCGTTTCTTAGCCTGGATTATCGTCTTCCGAATCGTCAGCAAAGTCAGAAGGATTTGAGAGGAAAAAATCAAGTTAGGTATAGTTCCCCAATTACTTACCAAGCTTAAAGTTGGTGAGGAATTGATTTTTATTACAGAAAACTCAGCTATTTATTACTTTTGGAATTTCTAACGGCTGCGCGCGTGAGTGTTAGAAGGACCGTGCGGTACGACCACCGCTGTCACCACAAATGAAGGGACCTTAAGGGCCCCGTCGATACTAAAACCCGCCCGCGGAAGGACCTTAGCCGCCCGGTGGTCAAGTCAGAGAACTCCCGTATCTTATTCGTAACATTGGTTTTGTTGCTTAAGTCTAATGAGGGGAAAACCCTCTCCTATTCTTAATTTTTCTCTATGACACTAATGTCATCCTACTCTAACGTGTATTGATTATTTCGCCGCGCCTGAGTGCCATCGCCCTTCACTTTCACTCAGGTGTTCATTCGGTCGCTCGAATTTGCGACGAAAGAGAACCCTGATAAATAGGGGATAAAGGGGGGGTTGTTTGTTTTATTTGGGATGTATTGCTTGGTTATTTTGACTGGCGGGTGGCGTACGTATAGTACTGAGAAAAGGTTTGATGATACCGTCGTGTAAAATAAAGAACAAATGACTGATTGACATTTTCTTGACGTCATCCAGACAATACTTAGCGATAGCCTTCATCGTAAGGATTATTTCTTACGAACTTTCTGCTAACTTGAAGTACAGTACGGCAGTACGTACGAAAATGCCATCCAGTGGTCTTTATCCATGAAACCAAAATCCAAGCCACATATACCATACTGTTCTTGAACCCTTTGCGATACCTTGGATATACTCTAGCGATGAAAAATTTGGTTTGTTTGCTGCTATTAAGGTTGCAGCGAAGTTGCACTGTAGCACACCCTCCCTCCTTAAAAGAATGATGTACTGAAACGAAGTTGGTCTTAAGTTTCTTAGTTTTTGAATAATTCTTCTCTAAACAAATGGTCTTCATGATTAACAATGATAACTGGGAGTTTTGCCTACCATCTGTAATTTCTATTTTATATTCTAAATAATTAAACAAATGGTACCACATATCGCACTCGTCGCATTTCCCGTGTAAGTTGAAATAACGTTGGATATGTTTCGGCATAGGTATGAAAACACATGAGTTCACTTTGACTCTGAAAATGATAATCCTCTCATTTTTCCATTTGCTCTACAGTTTTGTTAGACTTAACTCTACTTAACTCTACACAATATTTTCCTATTCTATAAGACCGATAGAGTGGTCTCGTTCTAACCTAAGATAGCTAGCAGTAGTGTATTACATAAAACGAGCCAATCAGCCGCAGTTTGACTTCATAGCATTTTGCCATATATATTTTTCGTGTGCGTACCGTTGCGTGTTTAACAAACAGCATAACGGTCCGAAGTCAGAGAGGAAAACAAAGTCCATGCGCTATAGCGGCAGCACGGCTAGCAAGCGGCATCGCGGCTAGCAGAAGGTCAAAAACAAAACAAGGAAGGAGTAGGTCGCTTATGCAACCTGAGACAGTTTGGGTCTAAACCAAACAATAAATATTAATGCAGTGTGAATAATCTAGGTTAACCCAGAAGTGGTTCACTCAAGAATGTGACATGGTTTTGGAAATGTTCTGTTTAGTTTCAAATGCTGATCGTGGGAAATCTTCGTTCGAAGTTTGAGAACGAAAACTAACTAATGTGAAACACCTGTGCGTATGTTTGCAAGTGTCATTTGAGATTACTGCTTTGAGCGCGGGAGATTGCTCTAGCGTGGGATATTATGTGAAGATGACAACTTTCGTATTACGCTTGATAATTCAATGGATCGAACGCATTTTAATTAGTGAAGGTAGGATATACTACAATACTCTGTAACTTCTGAACTTATTGGAGCGATTTAATACAAATCATCTACCACAGAGTCGATCAATCCTTCCTGAATGTATCCATCAAGCGTTCGCTGATACATGGCCCGCTTACTAGCTGGCCACATCGATTCTACGTATCGCTGGTGGGTCCAAGGCTGTAAATGTACAATGTAAGGTCGCAGATATCGGTAAAGATCCTTGATGACATTTGGCTGATACTCTGGTAACAATTCAGGAGCATGACTATTCTGGTAGGCGGCAATGGTGGTTTCGGTACTAACTGGGTAGTAATACCAATCTTTGGGGCGGAGGAGAGACGGGAAATACCGTATTTCACGCCCAAACCTATAGCCACCAATCCCAAAGTCGTGGCCCCGAATTTCCACAAGTTGAGTGGTTTTGGTGCGGTACAAGGGGACAACTCGTTTCCCGCTTCCTTCAAAACCGACTTTTCGCTTATACAGCAGAATTTATACCATGGGTAGGTTACAACTTTGCCGTCATACATATCATTCATCCAATTAGCTTGATAGACGTACATAATATCGGTAGGCGGTAGCGATGATAGCACACCTCCCCTTCTTAAAAGAATGATGTAATGAAACGAAGTTTGAGTTTGTCAAATATATATTATCTTTCTTTTCTGTCAGTCACGAGTCAGCTCGTGCGAGCTATCGTATTCGTATTACTAGTATCGTATTAGCGTCGTGCTAGTAACGGTACCACCACCTGGTGGTCTCCAGGTGAAATGAACACTCCATGTGCTTGTGATTCATGGTAGATGTTTTGCTCTCATAAGCTTATTACTTTTAGAACAATAAAAAACTACTGTTGTCGCGAGCAACACTTATTTTGGCTAGAGATGGTCTTAGCCGGTGGTTTTCGTTGTTGCTCCAAAGTCAATTTTCCGACTAGGTCGTACTTTGAAATTGGATGTGATATTCACTCGTGCTGATTAACTAAATTCACTTCACTACTGTGGGAAACTGTTCCCAGGAAAACTTCACTTTATTGAAAAAGGTTACAATTGTCGTCTTAAAGCTACGCGTTGAATAATCGATGGATACTTATGTAAAGCATCCCAGAAAAATTTACTTATATACTATGTCCCTTTAGATACCAGACTTTTCTTCAAATATCCATAATTTTTATTTATTTTCCTTCTGGAGTCTAACGGGCGCTTATTCTAAAACACTATAATTGTTTGAACACTGCTCATTGCGTCCTAACGATAAAAAGAGAAAGAAATTCTAAATGCGACACATGGGAGTGGCTTAATCTTTCATGCCCTAAGCAGGTAGTCTAATCAGTACATAATCCCTGCACGAGATGGTTTTTCAGATTCCTTTTCATATTCTGATTTTCCTACTCCCGATCAGATGGATCGTTTTGCTGGCGTGTTTATTTTTTTTTTACATCGTTGGCGCGTCTAGCTAAGCAGCTTGTTTGCTCTACCTCTGGAAGCGATAATGCCTCCAGCTAAGTTATTTATTTTTATCATTCCGCTCTAGCAGCGACAACTACCTAACGGAATCGTTTATCGAAAAAACAAGATTCTTATTCACTCTGCTCAGGTATCTAATTCTAATTCCAAACAAATAGTCTTTACTTTGAACAATGATTACTGAAGGTAATACCCATCGTCTGTAATTTCTATTTTATAATCTAAATACTTAAACAAATGGTACCACATATCGCACTCGTCGAATTTCCCGGGTAAGTCAATATGGTGAATAAGACTTAGTTTTGTGAGTTTCGAGACGCTGCTAAATTTTCATTACACGATCGCATCGCTATGTCCAACTTCTGAATGATTGTTTATAACTTCGGTTAACTTGTCCTATTCCTCTGTTAGCGATTTTACATCAAAGCTGATATTAATTAGCGTCTAACAAGAGTTACAACACGGCAATATATACGACTGGTGTTCGCTTTTTCTCACTCTTCGGCATAAGGTTTCATATTCACTTATTTTTGTTTGTTGTACAAACAGAAGGTAACAAATAATCCTCGTTGCCCATTATGTGCTTCGCACCTTGAATTTAATAACATTACTAATTTGCTTAGTTTTTTTATTAACTGTCCGATTTAAATATCGGAATGATTTTTCCACGTCGACTGACAAATCCAAAACAATGGCTTAACGAATGCAGTAGCTAAATTCCTCCCTAATGAAGGAGGAATTCCGCCTCGGCCTGGTCCTTTACTTAGTATTCTAGCCATTAATATCTCAACCATCGCATGTTGATAGATTGTATATGGACATAGCTGTTGCATCCTCTGCACCTGAGATTGTACTGTAGCGTACAAGCGTGACACCTGTCGCTGCACTCTCCACGATCTGCCGTCATTCTCCAATCTTAACAATCTTAGCGATTTGTTGCCCTAATTCTGGATCCATCCATACTGGTGTCACCTTCCCCTTTTTGGGAGAATGGTGTAATGGAATGGATTGAAATGCTTTAGCTAAAGTTTGAATTGTTTTACTGTTCTCCCTACTTATAATGCAGGAAGTGGCTTGAATTGTCTGTTTAACTATACGAACGCAAACTAACATTGCGTTTATCTCTGTTCGGACTAATATCAAGTCCCTAGGATAAGATTGTTCCTTTAAAACTTTATAGCAAGAACTAAATCAACTCTGCAATTTCTATATATAAAAAAACTCATTTATGGCTAAACACACGCAAAAAAGACCGGTCGCAAAATAATACACAAATGAAAACAGAATACTTCTTAATACACGAATGAAAACAGAATACTTCTTAATACACAAATGAAAACAGAATACTTGGAGGGAAGATATGTTTTCTTTCTGGGCCGCAATACTGTTACTCTCAAATCCTTCTGACTTTGCTGACGATTTGGAAGACGATAATTCGACCCGGTTTGAGGTTGACCTGTCTCGTTAGGGAAACATCTACCGCCGTAATTTCTATTAGAGGATAAAATCAATGGTCATATGTCTGTCCATGCCATGTTATGCCGCTCAGGGGAAACCAGCTGCTGGTAAATTAACTTTTACAAGTGCACCAGTGTAGGAGGCCTTTTCTTTCACACAACACTCCGACTTCACAGTAAGACTAGAACTAACTTTATTTTTCCATTTCTTCCCATTTCACATTTTATCTACACTATAACAGCACTGTTGGCGCGGACGGTTCATTGAAGTATACTTTAGCCTTTGGACTTTAAGCAATAGCCCGTGGTAGATCAACTGATCTCGGGGTTGCTTGCGGGACTAAGTTCTTTGTTAGCGATAGCCCGATTGGGGTCGCATTAAACGCACAAAGTCTGAAGTCGAAATGGCTTGCTTTATTATCCGAAAGGTTTGCTTTTATAGCTAAATTTTGGTGGAAAATATCGGTAATGCATATCGATATTTTCCTTATTCTAAATGCATTCTTAAAGTTAAAAAGAGATAGACTACTGGGACAGAAAGATTCTTTGTTCGATACATTCGGTTCTGGAATTGTAATTCGAGTCCTTACACCGAGTCACATAGGCCACCGACCGGTCGGAGAGCCAGCTCAGCGAAATGCGTGCACTTGTGAAGTGTATGC
The DNA here is from genome assembly GCF_943734655.1 of Sabethes cyaneus. Taxonomy (NCBI): domain Eukaryota; kingdom Metazoa; phylum Arthropoda; class Insecta; order Diptera; family Culicidae; genus Sabethes; species Sabethes cyaneus. The sequence goes on from NC_071355.1 coordinate 7,278,934, forward strand.
ATGGCGCTGGTGCTTGCGTTCGGTGCCCGCCGTGTGTCTCAATACGATCGGAGTTGTCTGTTTTGTTTTGCTTGTTGCATAATATTTATTTACATGATGTTGTGCATGGTTAGGGTAGAGTACGGATGGTACATCACTATCTTTTACCTACTTCCTGCTTACCTACTTTTCGCTTACATAATATGAACGCTGAGACATGTCTTGTTTGCCCTTATTCTATATTTTACCTTCTTTCTGTTTAACTATACCCTACGCGATAAGATGTTGTGAGACGGATCGATCATAAAACACGTCTCGTCATGCTTGCGGATCTGTTTCCTAAAGCAAGATCCTAAATAAACAAAGTCGAGACGATAACGATCATCCGTACCACAACACCAGAAGGGGTTATCGTCTCACAAGCTCCTTCTATGTACTTTTTGATGGGTACGGAAATGTTCTCTTCTTCAAATTGTCCGTCCTGAAGTGGGTCGGGTTGAAATGCCATTAACCGATGGCTCCGTTTCTTAGCCTGGATTATCGTCTTCCGAATCGTCAGCAAAGTCAGAAGGATTTGAGAGGAAAAAATCAAGTTAGGTATAGTTCCCCAATTACTTACCAAGCTTAAAGTTGGTGAGGAATTGATTTTTATTACAGAAAACTCAGGTATTTATTACTTTTGGAATTTCTAACGGCTGCGCGCCCGAGTGTTAGAAGGACCGTGCGGTACGACCACCGCTGTCACCACAAATGAAGGGACCTTAAGGGCCCCGTCGATACTAAAACCCGCCCGCGGAAGGAAATATGAAAGAAATAATGACACGCGGATAAACCTGTTCCATCGACCTTAGCCGCCCAGTGGTCAAGTCAGAGAACTCCCGTATCTTATTCGTAACATTGGTTTTGTTGCTTAAGTCTAATGAGGGGAAAACCCTCTCCTATTCTTAATTTTTCTCTATGACACTAATGTCATCCTACTCTAACGTGTATTGGTTATTTCGCCGCGCCTGAGTGCCATCGTCCTTCACTTTCACTCAGGTGTTCATTCGGTCGCTCGAATTTGCGACGAAAGAGACCCCTGGTAAATAATTTGAGTCAGGTGAGACGTCTCTTGGCTTAACTCTCACGCTGCGTAATGTAACTCTTAGATGCCCAAGAGGCTAGCGACTTGGTTGTGATTACGCAAAAGCATGTCAATATTCCGTCAGCTACAATGGTGAGCTAAATCAGCACATTGATGGCTTATGTTTGATTTCTGTTTCCAGAACGCGAAAGGGTTGCGTTTCTTGGAAATGTTATTCAAAATAAATTAAGTAAATTAAGTCGGGCGTTGACCATCCTGTAAAATAAAGAACAAATGACTGATTGACATTTTCTTGACGTCATCCAGACAATACTTAGCGATAGCCTTCATCGTAAGGATTATTTCTTACGAACTTTCTGCTAACTTGAAGTACAGTACGACAGTACGTACGAAAATGCCATCCAGTGGTCTTTATCCATGAAACCAAAATCCAAGCCACATATACCATACTGTTCTTGAACCCTTTGCGATACCTTGGATATACTCTAGCGATGAAAAATTTGGTTTGTTTGTTGCTATTAAGGTTGCAGCGAAGTTGCACCGTAGCACACCTTCCCTCCTTAAAAGAATGATGTAATGAAACGAAGTTGGTCTTAAGTTTCTTACTTTTTGAATAATTGTTCTCCAAACAAATAGTCTTTATGTTTGACAATGATAACTGGGAGTTTCGCCTATCATCTGTAATTTCTATTTTATATTCTAAATAATTAAAAAAATGGTACCACATATCGCACTCGTCGCATTTCCCGTGTAAGTCAATTTGGTGAATAAGACTTACTTTTGTGAGTTTCGAGACGCTGCTAAATTTTCATTGCACGTGTAGCTTAAACGGTGCGTTATGTCGAAAAAAAAGGCAAAAGATGGGTGTGTAGAAGTTTATTCCTAAAACTAAAATCACTATCTTTCTACATTTTGCATGAATTTCTTCCCTCGTTTTGAATCACAACCTCAACTCCTACATTTTGAATCTGAATCTAGCCCCCACCGGGGGATAAACTTTCTGCACTTTTCACTTGCGTTTTTTTCTCGTGGCGTTGCCACCCGTATTTATAACAGCTTTTAATTGTTCGTAGTAAGAAGTACTAGAACAGCTGCTGAGAAAAAACAAAGAGAGAGTAGAGCGGAACTTAAGTTCTATGAGAGTTTCAGTTGGCGCGCGAAACCTCTCACACATGTACTAAGCTAACTCCCATCGCACGTTCGACGTACAATGTTTGTTATTTTCCATGTGCAAACGTTGGCGCTTGCCCCTGAAACTGTCATAGCAATAAACGTTACAACCGCACCGAAAGGTAAAACTTTCGCTGCCGCGGAAGCTTCGGTCAATGTTAACCGTCAATGCTACCGTTGGTCAATGTTACCCGTACTGGACACTGACGCTGCACACGTGTAGTTAATTCTTGTTGCAGAAAACGGTGTTTTTCTCCTTCGGCAACGTTTCGATTGTAAATTTAAATGTAAATGTAAATGTTTTCGTGGGACTCGTGGTGCTCAGTGTGTAATTCCTGAGTCTGAATTATAGTTAAATCGTGGTCTCCCTTGGTGTCCACTTTTGGGCTGGACTGCGTCTTGCCCATTTTAACTAATTAATTTCACTTATTGTTCATCGTCGCGAACCGCTTATTGAAGGTAACTTAATTGGTCTTCGTGGGGTTTTATAGTTCAATTTTCACTTACTAAGCAAAGCACGGCTCGTGCGTCTGATGTAGGTCGCCATATTGTATATCACCTTTTACGCAGGATAACGGATACCTCACTGAGTAACACCCATCACTCGGTGGGCCAAGGGGACTTCACGATATTTAGATGACTAGTAATTCTCCGGACTTGGCCTAAACCTCTGAGAGACAGCCCTTAAGCTGAAAAGCCTAGGGGATCTTTAGAACTGGATATTTGTCATCTAGCCTTGGATCGAAAGATCTAGGGGGTCGCACTGAATGGACTACCCAGTTGAAAGTCAGAATAAGAATGCTTGATTTATTCAAAAAACTCAGCTTATTTATAATTGAATTGTGGCGATGGTGACATCGTTCGCGACCTAGTTGTGATATTATACCGAGTCGCTTACCACTGGTGGGGTCTCGTCGGTGTTTTATTAGTATAGTTTATTTTTCAGGCAAAGACCGATGAACCTTAGCTTGGTTTCCAGTCTTGCTTTTAAATTAATTTTAATTAGTGAACATGCAAACTCACCACGAACTCGATGGTATTCCTCCAAGAGCGGTTTCCCGGTTGAGCTCTGGGTTCTTACTCGGAAGTTACAGCATCCGCGCCGACTGCGCCAGTTAAATTAGAAACTTAAAAATAAGAGTTTTTAGAAATTGATTCAGAAATTACCAACCATTCTGCTCAACAACTCAATCCAGACTAACTTTCGGTTTTACTTTTTAGACTTGAACGAACGCTACACGTGAATTGTGTTGCAAACAGCTCGACGCCGGTGCCCGTGGTGTCGCTGCGTGTGTAGACATCGCTGATGTTGCGCATTCCATTTGGGTTGGCTCGCGTCGAAAAGGCTGTAAATTTTCTGGAATCTTCATCAAGCTCAATCTGATAGAATCCTGACATTAAGTCTAATGTCGTAAAATATTTTGCTCACCCGAGTTGCACTAAAATCGTATCAATCCTCGGTAGCGGAAATTTATCAGCGAGAGTCTTCTTATTCAGTTGTCTGAAATCGACAACTAAACGCCTGTTTTTTTTGTTTCATTGTCGGACTTTTTTGTTACTAGTAACGTTGCTGAGTTGTACGGTGATATAGACGGTTCTAGTGTGTTCTCGTTAAGCAGTCTTTTTAATGTGTGATTCTATTTCGTCATGCTGTGAGTAAATCGTTTTGTAGTTGGGTATGTATGAAGGTATGAAGGTAATCGCTCCTTAATTTTTGGAATTGTGGTTTGCTTCCGGTAGGTACCTTAGATGTATCTACTTCCTGGACTATTTGATTTATTCTATCTTGTTTTTTATGTCCTGAAATTGATGTTTTCAATCAGTTGTTAAATTTAGACATTCTCTGAAATCCCAGCGTTTAATAAACCAAACGCAGAACTCCTTAGACAACGGCAAAACTTGACTTATACCTAGAAAATATCCCTTTTTCTAAAATGCAGCAGGAGTTCATCTGAAGTTTACATATCGTATATTTAGCCCAATTTGTGGCAGTACGAAGTTTGCCGGGTCTTCTAGTACTGTATAGTTTCCTACGGGTTCTAGGGTAGGTTTGAAGATTGTGATTGAAATGTACACGTGATTGTTAGTGCTGCTCATGAATTTCATAAACGGTTTTTCTGGTGAGATGATCGTGATTTTTAGGAAGAATATCTCTAACTTTTGATGATATCAGCATATATATATATTAAGTGAATTGCGGGTTAATCTTGAGCAAAAATTTCTGACTGTACGCGTTCGCTTTAAGCTTCGCCAGTAGCATAACGTTTGAGTTTTGGAAAACATAAGCTATTCCAAACTTAATTTTTTTTATCAAATCAGACAATTTTCATTCAGGGATTGTTCAATATCTAAATCTTGTTCCATACAAGTCCAACATGTACTGGACTTATTTTAAGTTTATTTATAATTTTAAAGCTATTTTTGTTTGCTTGTTTGATGAGGATTTTTTTTGTAATGTTACCGATAAACCGTGATGATTTTATTCGAGCTCAAATATATGGAATGCGCTATTCCGTGTGAGGGTGCAATAAATTTTAGAATATCTAGGCAAATGTTTAATTGAAAACTACTTGGACTTGGCAGCGAAATCAGTTCATTTGTTATACATAGAAGAGAAAACTAAATTCATGTTTAGTTAAGAAAATGGTTTGCTAAAATAACAGAAACTCACAATGATCCACGATTGTCACATTGCTAGTACTAGGCAGACTTAACTGAGATTGAGGTGAAGTGTGCTATTTACTAGGTTCATAAGTATCCCAGGTTGTTTTGGTTATTCAAATTAAAATAAACTTTGACTTTTAACTTTTTAAAATCTTCTATGCATTAGCATTATTTCACTGAAACAGCCGAAATGACATAAACTTCTCTTCCGAGCTTTTGGAACCTGTTGATAGAAGAGTTAAAATCTTTAACTGATAGCAGCAATCTGTTGAACAAAGAAGGATAAACAAAGTAAGTAATTATTGTAGCATTTTTTCAGGTATAGTCTAACCACCGCTCGCAAGTCTACTAATAGTGTAGTAGTGAATTCATTTATTAACCCGGGTTCGTGTTAAATCCAGCCAGAAACTTTCGAGCGTTATTTTAACTTTAATTAAGTTGAAAAAAAATTGGAATCGAAGCAATTACGAGTTTTCATGTGTTTTGTTTTTGTACACGGGCATAATTCTACTAGCGTGCCCAGATCTGAACAAAAGGTGGCGTACCTGACCTTTTAGAAGAATTTGTGTTTATTTGTTTATGCCTATCGTCCCTTATGCCCAACGCCCGTACGTCTAACGTCGCACATCCGAAATTGGACTGGACATTAGACTTGGAGTTTTACTAGAAATTAGAGTTGAAATTAGACTTGAAATCGGACTTGACTTGGAAGTTCATTTGAAATTAGACTTGAAATTGGTATTCAAATCGTACTGGAAATTAAACTTGACAACAGTATCTAAATTTGACTTAAAATTGAAATTAGAATTTGTAAACTTGACATTGGATATTAAATTAGACTTCGATTTGGACATGGACACGAAGTATTACGTGAAATTAGGATTGACATTTTTCGTCTTACTTTCTTGCACGAATCAAATTTTTACTCTCCGACAAATCCTCCAGAAATGTCGAGAGTATAACGTACCCACGCATAATATTTTCGTGGATTTCAGAGCAGCATACGATACAGTTGAACCCAAACAGCTATGGCAGATAATGCACAGATACGGTTTTCCTGGAGCAGGCGATGTGCTATGTGCGCGTTTCGGGGACACTCTCGAGTTCTTTCGAATCACGCAGATGGTTGCGGCATGGGGATGGACTGTCGTGTATGTTATTCAATATCGCCATTGAAGGTGTAATCCGGTGAGCGGTCATTGAAACGAGAGGAACGATCTTCAGCGAGAGTGACCAACTCCTAACCTTTGCAGACGACTTCGACATCATTACATTGCAATTCGCAGCATTTTATGTTTAATTTCAGCCTAAAAAATGATGCGCTCCATTTACACTACTACAAATAGGCGAGGTACATGCGCCTGAAACTTTTCTATCATGTTGACATAGCTAGTTTTTGAGTGACAACCACTTGCTTCTGGTGCTAATGTATATGAACGATTTAATGTACACTAGCGCCAGAAGTGGCAACAGCTTGGCCACTGCAAAACGGTATGTAGACAACACCGACACGTTATCCATCTGACTCTCTTTTGATCTGCTTTTGAAGGACAGTAGTCCACTGAATAGACCCTTGGGTGGTTCTATTTGCTCATTGTAATTTCTCAGACTTCTTCAAAAAGATACAACTGGTTTTGACGTAGGACTGCGTCTTTCAGGAAGGCAGCTGGTATAGGGGACAGTTCCGAAAAATCGAAAAATGCGAGCGTCACGAAAAGTGAAAGATTTTAAGCGCTAATAGCTTAGTGGTTTTCCGATCGATTTTCAACATTTTGGCACCAATCGATCGAAAAATCTTCTACGTATCCACACCAATAATGAAACCTATTAATTTCAAAATACGTACTATTGAAAAATTGAAATTAATGTTACGGTAGAACAAAACCAAACACTATTCCTGAGAGCAACCAATTTATTTAAAATGAAGCTTCAAGCTAAAACAGACACAAAGCGTTACTTATCTTTAAAGTTTATACTAACAACTTGTAACTCACAAAATAGTGTTTATATCATGGACCAGATCTCGCGGTCGTACGAATATCGATTGAATAATTTTTTTTCCTGCTGACCACACTAATTACAGATATTTTAATAAATTTATAGATATTTCATTTATATAGGGTAGTTTGCCAATTGTTGCTCACCACCCAATTGTTGCCCACTTCTCGGTTTTTGAATAATATCTGAGAATATCTATATTATCGCAGCACTCCAAACAATCAAAACACAAATATATTTCATTACCTTCAAACATGTGTAAACATGATTGTTAGCAAACAAATATTTGGAATAGTAAAATTACCTCATAAAATCCAACTCTTAGTAGAGCCAAAATACGTCGAATGCTTAGAGTGTGAATTAAGAAATCACTCATCAAATTTAAGCTCATAGATCTCAACAAAAAGCAAATTTACCCCATATTACTTCGTATGCCTTTCAAAATACCCACATTCATAATGTTTAATTAATTAAATAACTATATGTTACTATTTTTGTGTTCTAATGCATAGTGGTTAATAATTGGAAAAAAATTAGGATTTTGTCCATTTCTTGCACACCATCCGCAAATGCCGCTAAGCTAGGCCCTACTGTACCAGTCTTACTTGATCCAACTCTTATTGAAAATTTACCACTATTTGGATGTCGGATTAAAACAATACCAATAATTTTCGATTCTTTCGAATTTTCTGGAGACTAAATCAGCAAAAGTCTAATGATATTACCAGCGTGTAACAATTTTCGTGTCAGTCGTCCACAGTCGATTAACGGAACAATGCTCCAGCTTCTATTAAACAGAGAAAAAAGTTATGTTGTGGCTAAAAGAACTTAAAAGTCGAGGTTTTTCTTATACGCTCGAATGTAGAAAATCGAAAAACTTTGCATTTGAAAAAACCAAATCCCAGCCAAAAACGTATACTGCATTTAAATTTGAAAAAGGAAAGATACCGGAAAACAAAATTAAATTAATTAATTTTAATTAATACATATATTAATTCAATGCAATAATTTTTACCTGTTCTTGTAAACCATTGGTCGGTGAAGATTGAATTGAACGTAATTCAAAATGGTAACGGTACGGTACTTATAATTGGTAAATCTGTTTATAAGGAGTTCTTCTTCATGTGTCAGTTTTCTGTACTTGGTATTTCTCCTAATTCCATATTTTCTTTGCCGTGCAACAATTGGATTGAAGGTGTGCAATATTAGGCAAAGGACATTAATCAAGTGGGCAACAATTGGGTCTGTATGCTGTTGAACAAAACCTCAAATTGCATAATATGTGCAATATTCCAGGCTATGAAAACATACCAAGTGTTTTAGTGAAAGGTCATTTTGTTTATAGGACAAATTTCGATTTTAGTAACGAAATAGTTTCCCCGATAGATAAGATAAACTGAACGTTCCTGCCTTAGGTGTGCAACAATTGGCAAATTACCCTACCTGTGTATTTCACGAAAACGTATATATATTCTGCACACTGAGTCTGAGCTCTAGTTTAAGGTTAAGCTGTAACAATTATGGGGACATAATTGATTATGAGCACGTTAATATATAGATAATCCTAGCTTACTTACATATATCAAAGGTATAGTATTTTAATCACAATATATCTATTTTAATAAGAACCTAAACATTTATATTCCGAAACTTTATAAATTACTAGCTGACCCGACAAACTTCGTATTGCCACAAATTAAATTGTATTGTACATAAATCGTGAATCTCGGATGACCTTTGTCACAATCTCGAGTTTTGCAAGTTTCTGAGTTCAACCTTAGGTGATTCATTTTGACAGTTACTTAACAGTGAAAGCATGGGTAGTTTATTATACAAATTTTATATTTTTCCTCACAATAAAGCAGAAAACAACTCCCCCCGTTGCTTAGTCAGATAAAATAAAGCGAATAACAATATTCGCCGTGATTGTATAACATGTCGCCGAATACCATTCCGCGAAAAGCCTTACGCGGAATGTACCATATCACGGAAAACCTTTTCGTGGAAAGTACCATTTCGCGGGGGTAGTCCTCTCTTCTCTCGCTGTCGCTCGTTCGAACCCAACTGAAGGAAAGTATTAGATGTCAGTAGACCTAGGAAAACAAATAAATCTAGACAGAGGTGATTTCTGCCGGGGGCTGTCCCCCAAAAATTTTTTGCTTTATTTGTATAAGAGTCCTTATCCCCCTACCACCTAAGAAAACTCCCAAACATGCCAAATTTGGTTCGATTTGCTTAATTGGTTCTCGAGTTATGAGGAAATTTGTATTTCATTTGTATGGGAGCCCTCCTCCTAGAGAGAGGAAATGGATAAATGGAACCATGTTTGATTAATTCTCGACTTATGCAGAAATTTGTGTTTCATTTGTATGCGAGCCCCCCCTCCTAAAAAGGTAAGGGGTCCTAATTCATCGCAGAAAAAATTCATGCCTCCAAAAACACCCACATGCCAAATATGGTTTCATTTGATTAATTAGTTCTCGAGTTATGAGAAAATTTGTGTTTCATTTGTATAGAAGCCCCCCTCCTAAGTAGGGAGAGGTTTCAATTCACCATAGAAAAAATTATTGTCTCCAAAAACACTCACATGTCAAATTTGGTTCCATTTGCTTGATTAGGTCTCGAATTATGAGGAAATTTGTATTTCATTGGTGTAGAAGCCCCCCCCCTCTTAAAGTGTGGAGGGATCCTAATTCGCCATAGTAAATGTTTTTGCCTCCAAAAACCTCCACATGCCAAATTTGGCTCTATTTGCTTGATTAGTTCTCGAGTTATGAGGAAATTTGTATTTCATTTGTATAGGAGCCCCCCCCTCCTAAAGTGAGGAGAGGTCATAATTCATCATAGAAAAAAATCTTGCCTTCAAAAACACCTACATGCCAAAGTTGGTTCCATTTGCTTGATTAGTTCTCGAGTTATGAGGAAATTTGTATTTCGCTTGTATAGGAGCCCCCCCTTCTAAAGTGGGGAGGAGTCCCAATTCGTCATAGAAAAAATTTTGGTCTCCAAAAACACACACATGCCAAATTTGGTTCCATTTGCTTGATTAGTTCTCGAGCTATGAGGAAATTTGTATTTCATTTGTACAGGAGCCCCCCCTCTTAAAGTGGGGAGGGGTCCTAATTCATCATAGAAAATATTCTTGCCTTCGAAAACCTTCACATGCTAAATTTGGTTCTATTTGCTTGATTAGTTCTCGAGTTATGAGGAAATTTGTATTTCGCTTGTATAGGAGCCCCCCCTCCTAAAGTGGGGAGGGGTCCCAATTCGTCATAGAAAAAATTTTGGTCTCCAAAAACACACACATGCCAAATTTGGTGCCATTTGCTTGATTAGTTATCGAGTTATGAGGAAATTTGTATTTCATTTGTACAGGAGCCCCCCCTCTTAAAGTGGGGAGGGGTCCTAATTCACCATAGAAAATATTCTTGCCTTCGAAAACCTTCACATGCCAAATTTGGTTCTATTTGCTTGATTAGTTCTCGAGTTATGAGGAAATTTGTATTTCGCTTGTATAGGAGCCCCCCTCCTAAAGTGGGGAGGGGTCCCAATTCATCATAGAAAAAATTTTGGTCTCCAAAAACACACACATGCCAAATTTGGTGCCATTTGCTTGATTAGTTCTCGAGTTATGAGGAAATTTGTATTTCGCTTGTATTGGAGCCCCCCCTCCTAAAGTGGGGAGGGGTCCCAATTCGTCATAGAAAAAATTTTGGTCTCCAAAAACACACACATGCCAAATTTGGTGCCATTTGCTTGATTAGTTCTCGAGTTATGAGGAAATTCGTATTTCATTTGTACAGGAGCCCCCCCTCTTAAAATGGGGAGGGGTCCTAATTCATCATAGAAAATATTCTTGCCTTCGAAAACATTCACATGCCAAATTTGGTTCCATTTGCTTGATTAGTTCTCGAGTTATGAGGAAATTTGTATGGAAGCCCCCCGCCTCTTTAAGGGGAGAAGAGTTATATTTTCCCTTATAAAGAGGGGAGGGGTCTCAATTTACCTCAATAAATTCTTGTCACCGAAAACACCCACATGCCAAATTTTGTTCTATTTGCTTGATTAGTTGTCGAGTTATGCAGAAATTTGTGTTTCATTTGCATGGGAGCCCCCCCTCTTAGTGGGGGAAGGGGTTTTGGTCTATCACTAAAACCTTTCCTGGCCCCAAAAAACCTCTACATGCATATTTTCATGCCGATTGGTTCCGTAGTTTTCGATTCTATAAGGAACATACGGACAGACAGACAGACAGACAGACAGAAATTCTTCTTTATAGGTATAGATTCCTCTGGTGTCTCACAAGCACAATGACATAAAATATATCATTCAAATTGAAATTTGAAATTTCATGATAGGATAATTTATCATTAGAAAAATGCTGCAAAATTGAATATTTCATCATTTACTAAAAAGTTTTTATTTCATAAAATTGCTAAAAGTTGCAAAAATTTTACTCACAATCCTCTTCCGGGAACTCTAAGCTATCAAATGGCATCAAAGATTGTGATGAAAAAAGATGAGAACATAAACAAATATCACTTTAAAGTAGTAACATATTTGTGCTAATTTGCTATAATAAATACTGCTCGCTTGTCAACATTTGTCAATAGCTCCAATAGGGGTAGAAAACCAGCAGGATGGCACCTCCAACCGGGGTAGAACTAGCTTGGATACGACTTACTCCGAACGTCATGTAGTGTAATTTCTCGATGGCTAATGCTCCTTGTCTTAGTAATCACGACACGACACCTTTATTTTTGACTATGTTAACGCTACACTTTTATTTTAATACATTAATGCTACGCGTTATTAATTTTACGCACAGGTTTTTTTTAAATTTATTACTTAATTTAGAATTGTTAGATTTATAAAATTGATCAAATGCGGCCACGTCGCTAATGAAAATTGGTCTTTCTTGCTTCGCGCCAAAACGAGTACTGTCTGGTCGCCACCAGTTTTTTTTTGTGTGTGGATATTATCACTACGACCAGCATTTTGATCTATTGTGATCTTATCCAGGTGTTGTGCCGCACTTCGTTGTTATTGCAGTATCGCTATAGAGTGAGCGAACTGCTTATTATCCGTGCTTAAAGTGTCGGTGTGTTTTCACCCCTTTTTCGCTCTACGCTTCTTACTACTTGTTAACCAATCTAGCTCTAGAGCCAGGAAGTGCGGAGACTAGTTATAATTTGTCCTTGGACAAGAGGCTTCATTCGCACCTCGAGCAAGTATCATTCTTATAACCAGCCCCGGCGAAAGGCTTCATGGTCGGTAAAGCAGAGTTCAGCACAGAGTGAGGGTGTGTATGTGTGTATGTATGTGTTCCTTACTACTTTTGCATCACCAATCTTGTTCCTAGAACCAGGAAGCGGAACAAGCTATAATTTGTCCTTGGACAAGAGGCTTCATTCGCACCTCGAGCAAGTACCACTCTTACAACTTGCCCTGGCAAGAGGCTTTCATTGTTAGTAAATGCAGAATGCAGAAGGAAGGATGAGGAGGGGCCTGGGAATAAACCCATGCTAAAGTCACTTAACATCGAATGGCCTGATTCTACTAAGATTCGAACCCACGACCACTCGCTTGTCAAGGCAGACTCGGTAACTTTGCGGCTACAGGGCCCCCCTTTCGACAGTGTTTGGCATAAGCCTGTCCAATTTACATTGTAAAAATTTTACAAAATTATTTAACTGATCGAATTTTTATAGGTTGTCTATCAGAATTCTAGGTCTGATAAATTTCCTGTTAAAGCAGGTGTGCCTCAAAGCTCCATCCTGGGCCCAATCCTGCATAACATGTACACATCTGATCTTTCTGAATTACCGGCAGGCTGCACGAAGTCGTTATTCTGCGACGATACAAGCATATCCGTAAAAAGAAAAAGCCTTAGTATCATATCGACTGCAGGAAAGCTTGGACATTTTCTCCAAATACTTGCAAAAGTGGAAAATTTCTCCCAATGTTTCTAAAACTCAACTAATTATTTTTCCTCATAAGCCAAGAGCTTCTTCCCTCAAGCCAAATAATAATCACATTAACAAGATGAATGGAGTTACTTTGAGTTGGTCTGACCAAGCTAAATATTTGGGATTAATTTATGACACAAAACTTACTTTTAAAGACCATATTGAAAGTATACAAGCAAAATGTAATAAATATATGAGACACAGCCAAAGGAAACAAAATGTGACAAATATATAGACCGGCAATGTTATATGCTGTGCCGATTCGATCAAGTTGTTGTATTAAAAGGAAGAAGAGGATTCAGAATAAAAGTTTGAAAATGATTTTGAAGCGTCCTCCTTGCTTTAGAACATTAGAGTTACATAGACTTACTGGCGTTGAAACCCTAGAAGCTATGTAAAACAAAACTATTTCAAATTTCTGATAAAAATCGTTGCAATCCTGAATCGCGACGATTAGGTCTCTTTATAGATCATAAGTTAGCTAGGTTAGATATTAGTTTCAGATTTTATTTTTGTTTTCCTTACAGGTAGGTTTAAATCCCTACTGTTAAATAGTCTTAATTGTCGTAGCAAATCGTAAGAAATCTTAATAATAGCAAGTAATGCAATTCTAATAATGTTGAAAAGTCACCACTTGCGATTGAACACACAATATGATATAGGATAGTTACTCTTAAGTATTTTATGTTATCGAATAATTATCCCAATAAAAAAAACCACAAGGTGGATTCGTTCGTGATTTTTGCATGGTTTATGTCTAAAATAAAGGAAAAAATTTAGTTCATATTTTTTACCCGAGATCGAAGTAGAAAGAAGTGAAAATTGAAATAATTTAGCTTGCATAAATGTTCATAATATAATTATTTTTTGTTTAAAATTCGTTCTAGTTTTGTCAAAGGTCATAGAGAGTTTCATTAATTTTAACTATTTCAACAACGATTTCTGATTTCTGTTCACAACACAAGAGGCTGTATGCTTGCTGTTATGAGACAATAACTGGCGTGTATGTGATAATGTGTAGACGGGAACCGTTATGTAGAATTTCGATATCAAATCATATCCAAATTTCCGCATTTTCTAGAAAATTTGACGGAACTCTCTTCATGCCTTTTGATAGCCGAGCTCACAAGCAGCTTTTCCCGCCAATTCGGTGTACGACTTTCACCTACAGCGTTTGATTCCACCACAATGCTTGGTCAATGTGTTCGTTCGTGTGTGATATGAACCTTTGTCTTGTTTGCGTCTGTGTATAACACCGGCACCGGTATACAGTTTTCCACTCTGCTTTCGAATATGTTTCGAAGCAATTGTACGCTCATGTATAGCATTTCATTCTAACTCGAAGAAGTACGGGCGTAGTGTGTTGGTATGTGTCTGTACTGGTACAGTATGGCAGATGCTACTAAAGCTGGTTGGCGTTTCCGATTCTATCAACACAATAATAAACAACGGGAACGAATGTCATAGCAGGAGGGGTTGGTTTTACGATGCAAGCCGGTACGTCCTGCGACGACGATCACTCTAGCTGCAGCTGCGAAGCGAAACGGTTAGGTCGTCCAGCTATTGCGTGTGCCGGTTCTCGTGGATGGTAATTGACTGAAATATTAAGTATTAGTTTTTGTATGCAAATGATTTGCTAACAGTAGCAACATTTGCGGTGGAACGTTTTTGGTGCAGTGTACCGTGGAACTTTTCGTCGAATGTCGTGAAATGTTGGACGCACGGAGACCAGAGAAGGAAGCCAAATTTTTACAAAAGAAAAAAAGGAAAATGGCTACCACACGGCTGCAGCTGCAGCTGCAGACAATCGCCATTCTCGATAGGGTAAGTTCAATTATTTACTTTACTTTTGACAAAGTACTAGAAATATAGCAGATTTGATGAATTACGGATCCGTGATTAATTCATTTTGTTGGCAATCAAAACTACATCGTTGCTGATAATTTGTGTATTTGTGTTTCAGTTTTAATAGTGTTATGCTCAATGTAATTTAATATTTTATGAACATATTCTTGGTGATCACAAAAAAACCTGTATTGAGTGGTTATCAAAGAAAAAAAATTATTTTGAATTGCTACATACTACAAAATTGTTGATTTAATGATCTTATGAAAACAAAGAATTAACTAATTTTTTTAATATATTACAGGTCGTGCTGCAGTTCCCTCGTAGCATCATATTGCATGAATGAAGTATTAGAAAGAAACGAAGAGAAATTTCAGAATGCATCCGTGTTTTAACGCGACAGATGTCGAAAGCCTAGCTGAAAAGAATAAAAGAATGAATCTCGCACACAATGACACAATGTGTGTTGGTTTAGTTCAAGCCCTTTGCAGGAAACGGAACGCAATTAGTCAATTGAAAAAATCTGCGAATGGCTGCCATGCCTCACGGGTAGGTTTGTTGAATTGGCAGTATCGCTTGAATTGTAACATAACTTTAACGTCTGTTTTACAGTACAGTGGATGGAAGTTTTCGTATGATCCTGTGGTTCGTAGAACTGGTTAGATAGCTTTCATAGGATGTTTTGATGGGGCGAACCAGCTGCAGGCTGATTGCCTCTGACACCAAGAACCCAAGCTGGATCGATTTGGAATGGAGATTTTTTCAACAATACTGGGTGCTCTCTCCCCCTTAACAGGTAATTTAGAAACTTATTCAAATAGCTTTTTTAATTTATTTATTTAAACTCATATTTAATTCTAATAATGGAACCTATTGGCGATTTAAAAATAATTTTTGTTCCCTTTGATGAGGCGTCGGCTTTGAGGTAACACTCTAGGCAGTGCTACGAAACAAGCTCTGAATGATATTGTAAAATTTTGTAACTCGTTAAAGATTCAGTGCGAAAATTAGGAGCAAATTCTATTTCTCCAACTTTAACGTTTATTCGTATAATTATTAAGTCAAAGATTGCTGTTTGCATTCAATAATGTTTGACGTATTTTCATTCCAGAGATCATCTTGTAAGTTCATTCGTTGTGATCACGGTGGAGCACTAGATCGCTGAACTTAGAATTTCTACCGCTGTTTGATGCTGTTTATTGAAAGAAATCCGACGTGGCGCATGCTTCTGTTGGAGATTCGCCGATTTCCAGTGGAACTGTCAACGAACAAGTAACTCTAGTTGTAAGATAGTACGTAAGAGACAATCGTGGCTTCAGTTTTTTTAACCCATGGTATGCAATTCAATGAATCATGCAATTTTTCAATTTTTAGTATGAGTTCAATTACTGAACAAAAATCAGGTAGCTAGATAGTCACAACACAATACGTGATTCAATTCTTGCTTTCTCGAAAAGTTGTTTTATCATTCCACACCAGTGTAATGGAATGGAATGATTTCTAAAACATCACACGGAATGGCGTTTTGAGATAATTTTACTAAATAAGTGCCAAAACAAGTAAACACACTAAATAAGTGCTAAAACAAAGTACAAAAACAGTAAAGTTCAAGCTGCTGCACTTTGACTGTCACGGTCGCTATGTAGTGTTTTCAAGTTATCGGTCTGTTACTGTTCATTCGAATCAACTTATTTGGTCTTACTTTGATCTAACTTCTGATTATTTCAATGACCAGATGGAGCCGAGAAGTGTTTCTTCCATCCGCAATGAACTCATCAGCATCAACACCGGAAGATTATTTTGTTACATTTTGTTTTCTAGCTATCTTGTGCAAATGTGCGTTTTAAATTGAGGGGCCAATATCTATGGCTTTGATGTCTGTTATGAGTCTAAAACGTTGCTGTGATCTATCAATTCAACGCTAAATCTATCATGAGCCTCTGTCTTGATCATGTTTTGCCATCGGTAAGGTTTTGTGAGCTT
Source organism: Sabethes cyaneus (assembly GCF_943734655.1). Lineage (NCBI taxonomy): Eukaryota > Metazoa > Arthropoda > Insecta > Diptera > Culicidae > Sabethes > Sabethes cyaneus. Next base: position 7,295,626 of record NC_071355.1, read on the forward strand.
TTTGTTTTTTAATTTTCACTACTCGCATTGCCAATAAGTTATCTTTCCGGTTTCAGGTTCGTAAAACCTTTCTTGTCTTATTTCTCGTATTGAAGTTCAGTTCTGGTGGTAACTTTTACCGTGGAAGAAACACTTATTTGCTCTAAAGTTGGGTCATTTACATTGAACACACAGCACGGGTGATGTGATTGATGTTAGCGAACTCTGACGAGTCGAGTTTTAAATTGAGCGATTGATACCCATCGGTTTGATTTCTATTATGAATGAGTTAAGCAAACTTCATGTGGCGCGTGATACTCTCTACGATGTAGTGAATTTGACTACTTTTAAAATACTGGACGCTGTCCCCTAGGCAAGACAGTCTATTTATTTGATTTTCCACTGTGCGTCCCTTTCGTAGCCCTCTTTGTAGGGGTTCTCCCCTAGTAACATTTCTAATCTAACGGTCTAATGGTTTTCTACTAGGGTTCCACCCTAGTTGCCTAAACATTCTATTGGGGTGAATATACATTATTCCCCTACTGTTACTATAATTAAACCCCTATGCTTTTGCGCATGGGTTTAATTTATGGCTTTATATCCCTAAATGGAACAGCGCGTGCGCTTCGTTAACCCCTACTCCAATAGCGCGATACGCTTAAAAAGGACAGATGTTCAGAATGAAACATCTGCTAGCTTTAGAACGACAAAAAAAAACCGTTGACTAATAATCTGCTAAAAGAAAGCTACGAAAGGAAATAGAAAAGAATAGTGATATCGTCATATCACACTACCGAGTTACAAAACTGATTTTGTTTTAATCGTAACACGTCATATATTTTTTACAACATTTGTATCTTAAAATCTAACACTTTTACAATATTTTGTAGCTCACATTCTAACACTTTTACAAATTTTTGTACCTTACAATCTAAAATCTTGCCTGACTAAAACTTCTTGCTTTTTGCTTTGGTTGGACCGTTTCCGAATTAATATAGGACACTGATAAAGGAGCTGATGGTTGAATTGGAAGAGCGACGATCTCCTCCCCTTTCCTAAATTTATTTTTTTAAGCATTTGTAAATCTTAAAACCTAAATACTTCTTCTAGCATTTGTAAATCTTAAAACCTAAATACTTATTGCTAACCCTTAAAACATTCCAGTTGCAGTAACGTATTTGTAATTGGAATTTTAACGTTGATATTAGTTGTACATTCATCAAGATTTGATGAGACTTTTGAAATTGCACAAAATTGCATAATATTTTTCATTGTTAAATCAATTGGAAATTCAAATCTTTTGGTAACAATTCTTGATTTTGTTTAAATCTTTTAAAAAATTTGGCCTGCTTATATATACTAATAGCTTGAAGCTAGTTACGAAAAGAATAGAAGTTAATTTTCTCACGATTTCCTATACCAACCGTGGATCATTTAGGTAATATTCTTTACCTATCGCGCTAATATTGGAAACTTAATTTTCCAATGGGTCTTAACAATCTGTAAGAGAATTTTTGCTTTTTTTATTACAGGGGTCAGATCCTTTATTAGATTCTTATGAATTACTTCCACTTTTCTGAACGACTCTTTTAATTCTAACGCGTTTCTGTGTGTTTCCATGCCGAACCTTCTGTAGGTTAAAACCTGACACCTCAATCTTGTGCTGCAACATGCAATTAATGCAACCACTCTAATTTCTCCTGTGTCCCCCTTGCGTCCCTTTGGGCTTTGAATACGGGTTTTATTTTCACGAGAAAAACTTGTCACTTCGTTTCTACTGTTTTCTACAAGCAAAAAAAAACAAAAATTGTGTCTACTCGAGAACTATTGCACGAGATGACTTCTTGAAGAGAAGAAAAATTACCGCTGCCACCAAATTGTGGCGTGTGGTATTTTCTACGATGTAGTAACATTGACTACTTTTGAAATATTGAACCCCGTTCCGAATGGTGGACAGGTTTTTATTTAATTTTCCACTGTGCGTCCCTTTCGTAGCCCTCTTTGTAGGGGTTCTCCCCTAGGAACATTTCTAATCTAACGGTTTTCTACTAGAGTTCCACCCTAGTTGCCTAAACATTCTATTGGGGTGAACATACATTATTCCCCTACTGCTACTATAACTAAACCCCTGTGCTTTTGCGCATGGGTTTATTTTATGGCTTTACATCCCCTATTCTAAATGGCAACAGCGCGTGCGCTTCGTTAACCCCTACTTCAAATAGCGCGTGCGCTTAAAAAGACAGATGGTCAGAATGAAACATCTGCTAACTTGGTGTGCTTGGAACGACAAAAAACCGTTGAATAATAATCGCTAAACTGCTAGAAGAAAGCTACGAAAGGAAATAGAAAAGAATAGTGATATCGTTCTATCACATTACTCCCCCCTGAAGGAAAAAAAAGTATTTTCTTGAATATATTTTTTTACAGCATTTGTATCTAAAATCTAACACTTTTACAATATTTTGTAACTTACATTCTAATACTTTTACAAATTTGGTACCTTACAATCTAAAATCTTGCCTGACTAAGACTTCTTGATTTTTGTTGATTTTGACTGATAAAGGAGCTGATGGTTGAATTGGAAGAGCGACGATCTCTTTCCCTTTCCCAAATTTATTTTTTAAGCATTTGTAAATCCTAAAACATAAATATATCAATATTATTAAGGCAAGTGTTAAAACAATAGCCTTCCACATTGAAAAGAAGTGCTTTTCTACTTTGTTTTGTACTTGCTTTTGAACTTCTTCTCTGTGGCAAAAAAGGTACCTATATGATTTTTTATAGACGGGTGTTTCATCTGTTGTTATTATTTTATGGTTTATCTCCTTCGATGAAGAACACATTCTGGTGGTCTGCAATGACTTTGAGGAGGTCTACTTTTTCCTCTTTGTTTAACACTAGATATACCAACATTTTAAATATACCTATTTATACCAAAACCAGTCAAAATGACTGGTGGATAAGAAACGGTTGGTGAACGACTGAATAATGTGCAACACAGACCCTATAGTGGTCCTTAGCCTCTTATCCAGCAACTTCAATCTCCACCTCCTCGTGGTAGGGTAACCAACCTGTTTTGGACCTCATCTGCAGCTGTGCATAATTTGGACACCTTCATTTGATTTTGCTGTAAGTGTCCAAATTATGTACAACTACAGATGGGGTCCAAAATAGGTTGATTACCCTACCAGCCGGAATACCAGCAATCTTAGCGGAGATGTGGTGACCAACCCTGGTGGTAACTAAGGTCGTATACCGACAGGCAAGGAGGCACTGTCTTGTCTCGGAACTATACGATGGCAGCCCCATCATGAGACTCGGCCATATAGCCCTAGTAAGGCAAGCTTTTTATATCTAAAATATTACGAAAAATCAAGAAAATTCAACTCGAAATATTTAGCATAGACAGGCGATGAAACAAGGATTTGGAATGGATGCTTCCTACCTGGAACTGTAAAACCAAATTTCGTGCATGGCGGCAGAATGTTGCTCGTTCAGTTAGAACCGCAAAAGTTCGACATTGTGGCACTACAGGAGATCTGTCGCAAAGGCGGGAAGGTTTGGGGAATCCGTGGCGGCAAGGCCCAATTTTGCCAGAACGGTGGAGCAACCAACGAGCTGGAAACGGGCTTCGCAGTGATGGGCAGAATGCAAGATCGAGAGAGGATAACAGGCTGCTTCTTCAACTACACCATCATAAACGTGCACTGGCCACACGAAGGTAGACCCGACGACGAGAAAAAAAGCGTTCTATGTCCAGCTGGAGGCAACATACGATAGCTGCTCGAGTGCTCGTCACGGGATACCATCGTCATTGGGGACATGAACGATCAGATCGACAGGGAAGCAATGTATACTGATAACGGCTACTTTGCAGCTTCCCGAGGCCTGGGGATCAGAAACACATTCTTTCCCTACATAGATCTACAAAACCACCAGGAGATCACCTGACCAACTAACATTGAACCTAATCGACCATATTCTCATCGAAGGTCGGGTTTTCTCGAACATCACCGACGTACGCTCCCTACGGGGGACGGATATCGACTCAGATCATTACCTAGTAGCAGTACACGTGCGCTCAAAATTATCGACGGTATATACCTCACGACAAAGCCACCCTCGGTTAAGCAATCGATAATTAGACAACCCGGAATGTGATGAGAACTTCGCGCATACTATGCGCCTTCCTCTGTGGCCAGGTGCTTCGACCCTCGAAGATAAATATAGCAGGATACGTTCGGCCATCAGTGGGGCCGCAAAACGCCAAAAGGAGAGCTAGAACCACCATTTCAGGCTAGTGAGATGCGCAAGTTCTATGAGAAGGTGAACCGATCTCGTAAAGGACACCGAGGCCTGATAGGTGTAGGAACGAGCAGGGAAACCACAAACGAGCGCATAGTGATTGGTGAGTGGAAGCAGTTCTTTGATAGGGATCTCAATTGCTGATATAGCAAAAGGAAATGGAGCAAAAGTCAACGTATGAGAGCCTAAGGGCGTTTCGACTTCCGATCTCAAAGAGATCCGGAGAGAAATAGGTCAGCTCAAAAATAGAACCGCAGAAAAGGACCGACTCTCGACAAAACTCTAGAAAAATGGCCAAGAACCATTAGGAACGGCATTTCACTGAATAATTTCATGCTTCGGACTCACCGTTCTCCCGAAATGCTACATTTCTTCATAGAATCTTGCACCAGTCATTTTGACTGGTGCTGGTATAAATGGCAAAAACAAAAATTATATTTGTAACTAATATATATAAAGTAACATTAAGTACATAAAATGTATTCTCTACTTATAGCTACAAAAGTCATAACATCGTTTCTAAAATCAAATGTCAGATGTTGTAGAAATTTCAAATTGAAATTGCACGACCAGTCAAAATGACTGGTCTGGTATATCTAGTGTTAAATGATCCGTTCTCAGTTGCTTAAACAGATCCCTTTTTATGGGTTCGTACGAGATCGGCGCATCTGCTTCAAAATACCAGATTTCCGCTTGTAACTCTTGTAACCGACCACAGCATAACTCTGTCGGCTCAGCACAAGTGTTGGTAATTATCACCAATGCGTGGTTTTCTTGTGCTGCGTACAGTCCCGTCTGTAGTGCCACGTTAGGGGTGATAAATAAATCATCTTCTAAAAAAACTCACCCTCCTCAATGTTTGTTGAAATGTTTATGACTTTCGTTTCAAATGCGTTTAGTTGCAGAGTTGAGGTTTCTGGATATTTTTTCCACATCTTTACTGTGCCTCTTGGGAGTTGTAAACAATTTGATGTTACTAGTATATTTGCTTTAAGTGTTTGTAGCGATTCGTACCCGATTAGGCCGTCGAAGAACGGATGGAAATCGAACACGAAGAATATTAATTTGTTAGTTTCGGGAATTTTTGGGAACGGGTTAAATTCTACGAATCGATCAACCACCTATGATCCACTTATATTTCTTACTGTGGTGGGAGTAGTAATTCTACATTCATGGCAATTTACGTGTTTTCTGTTAATATAATTTTTGTTTGCACCCGTATCGATTAAGAATTTTAAAGATTTACCATCGCCTGTTTTCATTACTATGTACGGTATGAAATTATTTATGTTCCCTCCCGTGGTTCTGTGTCCTGTGGAAAATTTAGATCGTCCGCTTCTGTGTAAGATGCTAAATTTCCAACTTGACTTTCAAAATTAATTTGATCTTGCTCTTGATCGGCCGTTGGAAGAGTGTGGACTATGTTAGTTAGTTCTTCCACGTGGAATCTAGGTTGTTGCGGGGCGTGCGCTCTAAATTCGAAAGGCTTTGGCTGAAAGTTCTGATTTGTAAATGTGGGGTTGGGTTGAATTATTTGTCTTTGTTTGTTGAAGTTGGTCGATCTAGGTCTATTCATATAATTGACTCTTAGAGACGGATCCACTTCCATTTTTTCTACGTTTGGGAAATTTCTTTTTGGACCAATGGGGGGTCTGTAGTAGGTACTCATCAATCCTTCCTCTGTATGAACTTGAGCTGGTCTGAAGGGAATTTTTGGTGGAGGTCTTGGAGCTTGTTGGAATTTTTCCTTTCTTCGCTCTGAAGCATTATCATAGTCTTGTGCAATTTGATATGCTTGCAGTAGACTGCCTGGTCGTCCACTTCTTGTATAATTTCCAACATCCTCCTTGAGACCATCAATAAATGCGTTTTTGATCGAAACCTCTATTATTTTCATAATAGCTGCCTCGTGTCCTGAATTATCTGGATCCAGGTGAATGTTCGCATTTATGTCGGCGAATAAGCCTTCGACCTCGTGATAATATTCATCGAGTGTCCTATTTTTTTGTCTAATATACGAGATTTTTCCCATAAGTGTGGATAGATCCCGCTTATCTCCAAAATATGATATTAGGGTTTGTTTAATATTTTCCCACACAAGTGGAGTGTGGTTTTTCAGAAGAGCCTCGTTGGCTTTTTCTGTAATTTTGTTTCTAATTTGACTTAGCCAAATTGTGTACGCCTCGCTTTGCCTTATGTTGGCATAGAGTGCCAATACTCTATCAACAGAGTCAAGCCAAGTAGCGAGAGTTTTAGCGTCACCATTATAATTTGGTAACTGTTTAATTGTGTCAGGTATCTGACTATCTTTGAGGCATCGCTCAATTTCAGTTGGCTGTCTACCTTGCCCTTGCAGATTTGCGATGTGTGCGTCTCTGCTTTGCATTTCTCTCGTCAAATTCTGCATCTGCTGCTGCAGTGCCCGAATTTGGTGAGTGGCTTCTTCCAACTGTTGCTGCATGTTTTCCGAAATTTTCCGGTTTTTATTTATCAATTTTTCACTTCACTTCACTTCACTTTTAATTCTAATTTTAAAACTATCGACTCTTGACGTTAGTAAGGAATAAAAAAAAAATAGGGGGAAAAATGACTCATCTTGCGTAACCGATGTCCTCTCGGCTGGGATGGTTGGGGTTCCTGCTCGTTCCGTGTCCTGCCGTGTGTTGACGTTTTACTTTTGGATTCCCGATGTACACTCGCGAACGCTATCTTAGCTAAGAAAAACTACCAATCGCGGTCACTTGGAACGAGTCTAACACGACTGCGCCAGTTATAGTTATGAATAAAACACGACTGATTCTTTCGAACGCACTAAACAGAGTGATTTAATGTTCTAGAAATTTATCTTAACCTAGCTACATTTTACCTATCCGTCAATGTTAGTGTTTTCTGTTCCCTCAACCGCATGTCTCCCGCTGGGTCTGGTGTTACGCTGTTGTCGATGCGTGGGTCCCGTTCGTGGATTTAGATCAGGAGCGTGATGGGATTGTGCATGGTTGTGATGCTGGAGATGTTGTTCATAGCTTACGTATCGGCAGAGAATCGACTTAGTGGAGACACATGCAGATATAATTTTACTTCACAATTTTCTCACAAGGTTAAAAATATTTGGATTGTAGTTATAGATTTATTATATGAATTTTTGTTTGTATATAATAATTAAATTGGCAATTCCTTACCATGCCATGGCTATGGCTCTTTCACCTATGTATCGTTCTGCAGCTGTTGTGTGTGTCAAAACCCCTTGCCGTGTGGATACGATGACCACACCAGTGATGTTCGGTAGTTTCCTTGCGGCGTACCCCAGCAACTCCGTGGCTCTTAATGTCTTTCCTAAAACCGTCAGTCCTTGCAGCGTCCTCCTGTGAATGGTAAAGATGCCGTGCTGGATACTGATACTGATCAGTTTTTCGTCGTGTAGTAGTTCCACTGCTTCCTTGGCTCCGACCGAAGTTAGCAGTACCCGTGGTGTTGCCTCTGTGTATAGCTGCTGCTCCAGTGATCGCAACTCTGCTTCCGCCATTCAATTTGTGTCGATTGTTATTGTTGAAAGTGCAATTTGTTTACGGATTTCGCTATTTGTTCGCATCCGTTCGTATTTGCAAACCGCGCGATATGCGGCGTATGCGATAATAATTATCACACCGATAGTGCACGCGTACGCTAGGATCGTCGTCGCGCCAGCTTGTTTTTCCAAATGCGCAGTTTGTTGCACGTTGTTGCCGCTGTGGTCTATGACTAGGTTATCGATTGAAATCACTTCTACCTGCGGGGTGGCGATGTATTCTTCCTGCGCCGGTTCCGCCGGCGAATCGGGTAGCATCACGCACTTGTGTCTGAAGATTGCAGGTTAAACGTCACGTGTCGCCATATAGCATATCACTAATCACTATTCGCGTAGCTCGTTAGCATTTACCGAAGCGGACGGTTTGTCGAGATAGAAAAATACTGACGAAGACTAGACTGCTCCTGAGAGCCAAAACCATGCAATAGCCCGTGGTAGATCAACGGATCTCGGGGTTGCTCGAAGGACTTGTTTCTTCAGTTGGCGATAGCCCGATTGGAGTCGCATTGAATACACTAAGTCTGAAGTCGAAATGGCTTGCTTTATTATCCGAAGGGTTTGCTTTTATTTTCCCTATTCTAAATGCATTCTTAAAGCTAAAAAGAGATAGACTACTGGGACAGAAAGATTCTTTGTTCGATACATTTAGTTCTGGAATTGTAATTCGAATCCTTACTGAACACCGAGTCACATCGGCCACCGACGGGTCGGAGAGCCAGCTCAGCAGAATGCGTGCACTTGTGAAGTGTATGTATGGCACTGGTGCTTGCGTTCGGTGTCCGCCGTGTGTCTCAATACGGTCGGAGTTGTCTGTTTTGTTATGGCCTGTTGCATAATATTTGTTTACATGATGATGTGTATGGCTAGGGTAGAGTACGCTGTGTCCGCTGGCATTCCACCCCATACTAGCGCTTCTAGTTGCATCCTTCTCCACTCTTTGTAAAGAACGCTGGACGCCTCCTCTCACGAACAGGGTTTCCACCGAATCTGCACCGTATCAACTATTTATCTGATTTTCTACGACCACAAACGAATCTCGAAAATCTTGTTCTGGCATAGTCGCGATTGGAATTATGGACTTGACTACTCTAACTAACCGCTCCCAAGCTCCTCCAAAATGGGGTGCCGATCGATTCGCTTTCCGGTTTGACGATGCTGTACAGTGTACAGCCTTTAACTTTGCTCTGACGAAATTCGTATGGCGGCCAATTGAAACGGTATAAACTGTATCCAAAAATGCATACGTATCCACCAGCCTTTTTCCATATGTGTCAGTTAATGATTTTACAAGTTTATTCTTCGAGTTCTAAAAGTACACTGAAATGAGAATTTCTAAAATCTAACACAACAGCTCGTTTTACACATCATGTGGCTCGTTCTCGCAGGTGGCGAACTGTGTAACTTTTGAATTACATAATATTGCTTACATTTTGATGGTTTTGCGTTTTCAACTAAGCGGTAGATATCCATGGCTTTGATTTCTATTATGAGAGATCTGAAATTACCGTCTATTATCAGAACATGAATAGTATAAAAAGAACTGAACACATTGGTGCGACCGGTAGTTTCCTTTTTTCCAGATACGAGTTGATAGCTGTTCTGGATACTAAGGGATCTGACTCGTACGGCTGCTATGTGCGGTTAGACTGGATTTCATTGAAGATGACAAATGCGGAAAACCTCTTACAGTTCCGCTATCTGGTGCAAGGTGGCTTTCCAAGCGGTTGCGAAACTCTAACGTTGCAACTCTATTTGGTGGTTTCACTGCACTTTTCACAGTTTAACTTGATTTCACACTATTGGTCCCTATTCGGGCGCCAGTTAAAGAAAATGAGAGTTTTCACTTTTAGGAAAGGACTTACGTCCTCTTTATTCTCTATCCAGTTACAGACTGATTTTCCTTAATTCTAGCACCCTTAACCTAGCCTAGCTGATACCTCTACGCGATTGTTCCTACCTCCCACGCTGCATCGATCGGTGCACTGGAATAGTGGAAAGCAGAGAGAGTGATAACGCAATTTCTCACAATTTCCATATTCTACTTTTCCCACGCTGCGCTGGGATGCGATTTTGCCAGATGTACGTGCCGGGTATTTTACGACAGAAGTGGAAAACAACATTAAGAATTAAGTCTATTGACTTGCTCTAGCGAGGCAACTGACATTCTTGTCTTTTTCATTGCCTTTCGTCTAATTTTGTTAACATGTAGCCAGTATATAGTGATGGCTAATTGTGTCAATGTTATTGCCAAAATTAATAACAGGACCCAATCCATGTTATTTGGTGAGTTCGCTACTGTTTCTAAATCATTGACGATGTTCACTTGGGGGTCTCCATAATTAAAATTTTGCTTGGAGGTATTTCCACCCATCTTATTCACTGTAGTCTTTTATTTTATGGACTTTACAATACAATCTTTGTTCTGTATACCGTCTCCCATGCGTTATGCTGGTGTTTTATATCATCCGAGCATACGGTGTGAACTTTTACTATATTAATAAAACGTACGTATAGTTCTCCTTTATGGAAGAACGTAATCGGTACTCGTCTTGTGCACTTTTCTTTGTCATATGTAAATTTTTCAGGGATAATTTGTTTGTCTCTTTTTAAGGCGTCGTCCCAAGCTTGGAAATAAGCGAGGTCGTCCTCAAATTTTTCCCGTGAAGTGCTCATTCTTTTATGTTATGAAAACAGAATATTGTCTATTTTTCTTTTAAACTGTGCACTAGTTTAAACTCACTAAAAAGTTTTCCTATTTATACATTTTTATAGATACTCTCACCTGAATAAGTCCTTTAGTCCACTAATTCCTACGGTTCATTTATCATTTTTCATGAGCACAACACACTTGTTTAGTAACACTCGTTAATTCCCGTCGAAGAAAGGGGCTTCACACTTCTATCAACCGGAAAACATTAAGTTCGAATTCAGTTCATCACTTGCGGAATGGTAAGTTCGATTTCGATTCATCACTTGCGGAATGGTAAGTTCGATTTCACTTCATCACTCGTGGCATATTTATGGCCTGCCAGTTTCGGCTATAAGAAACTGTCCCATCGTTTCGTCAGTGTAAGCAAATAAGAATTCGCACTCGCTCGTTATATATATATATATATTTTTTTTTAAAACTCTAATCACAAAACACTTGCACTCTGTGTCAGCAGCCAGTTGTTGGCTTATCGATTCAACCGAACATAACTTTTTTTTTCGCGCGTCGCCATGAGGTATTTTTTTAATTGGAATGTCAACTCGAAATTCGAGACGCGATCAGCACGATCAGCGTCTATCGAATAATGGAATACTTGTGTGACAAAGTTGGAGGTTTTATGATTTTAGGGTTTTATGACATGGCCTGAAACTTTGTAGCCCTTTTGAGATAAGTTATGGGTGATTATTAAATTTAATTATTGTTCATACTACACCGTCCTAGTAAATCTCTAGGGGTCTACCCTTCTGTTGTACGCTGATTAGTTGAGAATCGAATGTCTCTAGATCACGCTTTTCTCCGTAATATGTGATTAAATTTTTTTTATTAGTAACCAATTTATGTTGACGTTTGATGCTACTAGTGCATCATTTGTTTCGCCCCTTATTTTTCTTCTGATTGTTTTACATATCATGTGGAATTTATTTTGTGCTTCCACAGGATAACTTTGATTTGCTTGGTATAATTGTACCAAACTGCGTTCAGTTTCTACTGTTAGTTGTTTCTTTGAGGACTTCAACAAGCAAAATTCCAACAATATTGTGTCTACTCGAGAACTATTGCACTAGATGACTTCTTGAAGAGAAAAAAAAATTTCCGCTGCCACCAAATTGTGGCGCGTGATATCGTCTACGTGTGGATGAGAGAAATAACCTTTTGGTATTGAACCACGTTCCGAACGCTGGACAGGTTTTTATTTAATTTTCCACTGTGCGTCCCTTTCGTAGCCCTCTTTGTAGGGGTTCTCCCCTAGTAACATTTCTAATCTAACGGTCTAACGGTTTTCTACTAGGGTTCAACCCTAGTTGCCTAAACATTCTATTGGGGTGAATATACATTACTCCCCTACTGCTACTATAATTAAACCCCTATGCTTTTGCGCATGGGTTTAATTTATGGCTTTACATCCCTAAATGGAAACAGCGCGTGCGCTTCGTTAACCCCTACTCAAATAGCGCGTTGCGCTTAATAAAGGACAGATGTTCAGAATGAAACATCTGTTAACGCTTAACTGCTAAAAGAAAGCTACGAAAGGAAATAGAAAAGAATAGTGATATCGTCATATCACACTACTTGTGTATCACAAAATCGTTCACCGCTGCTACCGAATGTGACGTGTGATCTTTATGTGCCCCTATCTCAAACGGTACCAGCGCGTGCACTTTGTTAATTGTTACACTAGTTTCTAATAGTGCGTGTGCTTAGAATGACAGATAGAGTTAAAGAAAAATGATCTAATCACTTTTAGAAAAGGACTTACGTCCTCTTTATTTACTATCAAGTTACAGACCGCTGTTCCTTAATTCTAGCACTCTTATTTATAACCTAACCTAGCTGCCACCCCACGCGGTTGTTCCTATCTCCCACGCTGTATCGATCAGTGCACTGGAATAGTGGAAAGCGGAGAGAGTGATAGCGTGGTTTCCCACGGTTTCCATATTCTTCCTTTGTCACGGTGCGCTGGGATGCGATCTTGCCAGATGTGCGTGCCGGGTGTTTTACGACAGGAGTGGAAAACAACATTAAGAATTTCCACTCCTGGATGATTTCGCTTCTATGCGGGAGGGATATTTGCTTCCCGTGTTAACTCCTCTCGTCTTAAATGACTTTGTCCGCAAAGTCGATTGGATGTCGATGACTGCTGTTCTTTGGACAGTTTGACTTTAATGCTGGTCTTTGTTTTGCTGGGGAGATAACAAAAGACAATGAGAATTATCAGGGTCACAGTTACCGAAGTTCCAATGGATCCGAATATGTTGAATTTCCAATTAAACAAATCGTGTCCTTCGTGCAGCAGCTGGAACTGCTCGCGGTGTTTCAGAGTGAGCTGTTGCAAGTATTCGACCGGAGGAGTGTCTATCAGTTTGTGCTCCTCGATGTGTAGACCAATTGTTGGGTAGAACGCATTTTTTTGGATGATAGCTTCGAAGTTGGCATAATATTCTCCGTTGATTCGTAAACTGCAATTCTCGAATTGTATTAGGAATTCATCTATTCGTTTTACTAGACCATTGGAATAAGCTTTCTCGATCGTACAATTAGAGTGTTCTCCCATTATCAATTTATGGATGCGTTCTGAGGTATGACTCAATATTGAGTTATCACACAAGAAGTATTCCCCAATATCTTTGCAACTTGGGCTGATCTCGTAGGTTGAGGATGATGAGCAAATTAATCATGATACGGTTCCATCGTCGAGATCGTCGTGAGGTGGTTGGCTTTAGTTTCTTAAAAGTGTCTGACAGCCTATCTTTCTTGATTTCAATTAACTTGTACAATGAATTATAAATGTGGTTATTCTGTGAATCTTCGTTGGTGTGATTCAATGTATCTTCTACTTTTCCTAAATCTATGAGATGAATGATTCTAATGTGACCTATTTGTACCCTTGCTTTTCCTAGAGGTATGATGGCTAGTGGATTATCTGTCAGATCGTGTATTTTGACAGTTGCTTCGGAGTTTTGTGGAGTTGGTATAGGTCTGTGTGACATGTGAATGAAAGGTTTTCTGGGCAATGCTAGTTGTTGTGCCCTTGGAGTGATTCTTGGTGGTAAGTTAGGTGCGAAATTTTTCGATACATCATTTTTCTGCACTCAACATTGTGGTAATTTATGCAGTAGCTGTATGCTCCTGCTAGAGAAGTGGGCTCACAATTCCTAATGAATCTGGAGATATCTCCATCTAGTCCTTTAATAAATGAGTCTATGGTCTTTTTGTTATAAAGTTCAATAAGTGCACTCGATGCTTGCTGATGATTGAACCTCTCGTCATTTCTTATTTGGTTGGTTATAGAAGATAGAAGTCTATTGACTCCGTCCTAGTAAATCTCAAGGGGTCTACCCTTCTGTTGTACGCTGATTAGTTGAGAATCGAGTGTCTCTAGATCACGCTTTTCTCCGTAATATGTGATTAAATTTTTTTTATTAGTAACCAATTTATGTTGACGTTTGATGCTACTAGTGCATCATTTGCTTCGCCCCTTATTTTTCTTCTGATTGTTTTACATATCATGTGGAATTTATTTTGTGCTTCCACAGGATGACTTTGATTTGCTTGGTATAATTGTACCAAACTGTCTACATCATTCAGCCAACTACAGAGTTCACTGGCATTGCCACAAAATATAGGTAAATCTTTTACCAAATCTGGAATTTTTTCGAAAGATTCCGGATTGACTGTTGATCTATCTGGTTTTTTTTAAATATAGAGGCGTGTCATTATAATCAGATGCAGATTGATTAATTTACTTGTGTTAGTTTTCTGAATAGATTTTTCATTTTTCCTTACAGTATAATTTTGAACATCCCGTGGGTACGCCACGGAGACTGCGGGACACGTAGATTCCGTTTCCAAGCCTCTTACAGTGGAAGTTCGAAAATCCCTTCAAGCGCTTGTTCAGTTGACGGGTCCTATTGTCTTGTTGACTCGACCAATTGCCGGGTTGCAATTGAAACTAGGTCGAGGTGGAACCAGCCTGTGATTGTCTGTCGTCCCAGTACGACCGGTAGTTTTCTTTTTTCTAGATACGATCTCTTATTCTTATTTGTCAATTTCAAAGCTTTTTAAGGGAATTAATTCTCGATGCCGATATCGAAAAAACAAAAAATTACAACGCCTCTGTCGTGACTATCTTCTGCCATCGTTGAGATTTAGTTAACTTTTTGTTTTTTAATTCTCATTAGTCTCGCTTTTTTTGTATGCCAGAGAGCCTTCGGCTTATGCGGCAAACATAGTGATCATCTTTTCTGGCAGACACACTTTCGCATTAGTATCAAGTTTTGCCAATAAGCTATCTTTCCAGTTTCAGTAAAGTAAAACCTTTCTTGTCGTAGCTCTCGTATTAAAGTCCAGTTCTGGTGGTAACTTTTACCGTCGAAGAAACACTTATTTGCTCTGAAAGTATGACCATTTCACTGAATACACAGCACGGCTGTTGAGTCTCTTCACATCGAATTTTGCCACTGGCGAACTTTTACCAATTGTTATGGGTTTGCGTTTTAAATTAAGCGGTAGATATCCATGGCTTTGATTTCTATTATGAGAGATCTGAAATTACTGTCTATTATCAGAACATGAATAGTATAAAAAGAACTGCGACCAGTGTGGCGTGTGGTATTCACTACATGTAGCAACCTAGACTACTTTTGAAATATTGGACCCCGTTCCGAATGGTGGACAGATTTTTATTTAATTTCCACAGTGCGTCCCTTTCGTAGCCCTCTTTGTAGGGGTTCTCCCCTAGGAACATTTCTAATCTAACGGTCTAACGGTTTTCTAGTAGGGTTCCACCCTAGTTGCCTAAACATTCTATTGGGGTGAATATACATTATTCCCCTACTGCTACTATAATTAAACCCCTATGCTTTTGCGCATGGGTTTAATTTATGGCTTTACATCCCT
The DNA here is from genome assembly GCF_943734655.1 of Sabethes cyaneus. NCBI lineage: Eukaryota > Metazoa > Arthropoda > Insecta > Diptera > Culicidae > Sabethes > Sabethes cyaneus. Next base: position 7,311,081 of record NC_071355.1, read on the forward strand.
AAATGGAAACAGCGCGTGCGCTTCGTTAACCCCTACTCAAATAGCGCGTTGCGCTTAAAAAAGACAGATGTTCCGAATGAAACATCTGCTAGCTTGGTGTGGTTAGAACGACAAAAAAAACCGTTGACTAATAATCTGCTAAAAGAAAGCTACGAAAGGAAATAGAAAAGAATAGTGATATCGTCATATCACACCAGATACGAGTTGTTAGCTGTTCTGGATACTAAGAAACCTGACTCGTACGGCTGCTATGTGCGGTTAGACTGGATTTCGTTGAAGGTTACAGATGCGGAAAACCTCTAACAGCTCCGCTATTTGGCACAGGATGGCTTCTATTCCAAGTGGTCACGAAACTCTAACGTTGTGACTCTACTTGGTAGTTTCACTGAGCACTTTTCACTTCAACTTACTTTTACACTACTGGTCCCTATTCCGGCGCCAGTTATTTTTCTTTCTCTTTAAAAAGAATAAACACGACGTAAATTTGTGACTTACTTTATTCGATGATACACAAGAACTAGCTATCTTATTCCTAACACTCTTATTTGTTACTTATCCTAGCAGCCGCTCCCACGCAGCGGTGCGTGATCCTGTTTCCCACACTGCATCGATCGGTGCACTTGAATAGTGGAAAGCGGAGAGAGTGATAACGTAGTTTTCCACAATTTCCATATTCTACTTTTCCCTCGCTGCGCTGGGATGCGATTTGGCAGATGTGCATGCCGGGTATTTTACGACAGGAGTGGAAAACAACATTAGGAATTTCCACTCCTTAATAGTTTCGATCTTATACGGGAGGGATATTTGCTTCCCGTGTTAACTCACTTGTTTCTAGTAGTGCGTGCCCTTAGAATGACAGATGGTCAAACCGTTAAACTAACGTCTGCTAATCTGATAGCCGTTTTCTGGCATACATACTATAGTATATCACTATTCACTATTCGTTGTTAGCAATAGCCCGTGGTAGATCAACGGATCTCGGGGTTGCTCGAAGCACTTATTTCTTCAGTCGGCGATAGCCCGATTGGGGTCGCATTGAATACACTAAGTCTGAAGTCGAAATGGCTTGCTTTATTATCCGAAGGGTTTGCTTTTATTTTCCCTATTCTAAATGCATTCTTAAAGCTAAAAAGAGATAGACTACTGGGACAGAAAGATTCTTTGTTCGATACATTTGGTTCTGGAATTGTAATTTGAATCCTTACTGAACACCGAGTCACATCGGCCACCGACGGGTCGGAGAGCCAGCTCAGCAGAATGCGTGCACTTGTGAAGTGTATGCATGGCGCTGGTGCTTGCGTTCGGTGTCCGCCGTGTGTCTCAATACGGTCGGAGTTGTCTGTTTTGTTTTGACCTGTTGCATAATATTTGTTTACATGATGATGTGTATGGCTAGGGTAGAGAAGGGTGTGTCCGCTGGCCTTCCACCCCATACTAGCGCTTCTAGTTGCATCCTTCTCCACTCTTTGTAAAGAACGCTGGATGTCTCCTCCCACGAACAGTCGATCGATTCGCTTTCCGGTTTGACGATGTTGTACACAGCCTTTAACTTTGCTCTGACGAAATTCGTATGGCGGCCAATTGAAACGGTATAAACTGTATCCAAAAATGCATACGTATCCACCAGCCTTTTTCCATATGTGTCAGTTAATGATTTTACAAGTTTATTCTTCGAGTTCTAAAAGTACACTGAAATGAGAATTTCTAAAATCTAACACAACAGCTCGTTTTACACATCATGCGGCTCGTTCTCGCAGGTGGCGAACTGTGTAACTTTTGAATTACTTAATATTGCTTACATTTTGATGGTTTTGCGTTTTCAACTAAGCGGTAGATATCCATGGCTTTGATTTCTATTATGAGAGATCTGAAATTACCGTCTATTATCAGAACATGAATAGTATAAAAAGAACTGAACACATTGGTGCGACCGGTAGTTTCCTTTTTTTCAGATACGAGTTTCTAGCTGTTCTGGATACTCCGGGACCTGACTCGTACGGCTGCAGAGTGCGGTCAGACCAGATTTTGTCAAAGATGACAGATGCGGAAATCCTCTTACAGTTCCGCTATCTGGTGCAAGGTGGTTTTCCAAGCGGTTGCGAAACTCTAACGTTGCAACTCTATTTGGTGGTTTCACTGCACTTTTCAGTTTAACTTGATTTCACACTATTGGTCCCTATTCGGGCGCCAGTTAAAGAAAATGAGAGTTTTCACTTTTAGGAAAGGACTTACGTCCTCTTTATTCTCTATCCAGTTACAGACTGATTTTCCTTAATTCTAGCACTCTTAACCTAGCCTAGCTGATACCTCTACGCGATTGTTCCTACCTCCCACGCTGCATCGATCGGTGCACTGGAATAGTGGAAAGCAGAGAGAGTGATAACGCAATTTCTCACAATTTCCATATTCTACTTTTCCCACGCTGCGCTGGGATGCGATTTTGCCAGATGTACGTGCCGGGTATTTTACGACAGAAGTGGAAAACAACATTAAGAATTAAGTCTATTGACTTGCTCTAGCGAGGCAACTGACATTCTTGCCTTTTTCATTGCCTTTCGTCTAATTTTGTTAACATGTAGCCAGTATATAGTGATGGCTAATTGTGTCAATGTTATTGCCAAAATTAATAACAGGACCCAATCCATGTTATTTGGTGAGTTCGCTACTGTTTCTAAATCATTGACGATGTTCACTTGGGGGTCTCCATTATTAAAATTTTGCTTGGAGGTATTTCCACCCATTTTATTCACTGTAGTCTTTTATTTTATGGACTTTACAATACAATCTTTGTTCTGTTTACCGTCTCCCATGCGTTATGCTGGTGTTTTATATCATCCGAGCATACGGTGTGAACTTTTACTATATTAATAAAACGTACGTATAGTTCTCCTTTATGGAAGAACGTAATCGGTACTCGTCTTGTGCACTTTTCTTTGTCATATGTAAATTTTTCAGGGATAATTTGTTTGTCTCTTTTATTTACATCTTACAAAATTTTGTTCCTTCTTTCCCTACTATTTTCTAAGGACAAAATTGAATAATTAGATGTAGGTTCAAACTCTATAGAATTAAGGTTTATTTCAACTTCTTCATGCGTCCCGTTAAAAATTGGAACGTAAACAAAATTATTACTCGGTTTTACGAGGCAATTGCCCATATATATATAGGTTTATTGAAAAATTGTTTTGAGTGACAAATTAATTCTTCATATGTCGGAATGAATATTTGTGCCACGACTTCCATACGAGGTGGTATTTTAATCATATTTCTAGCTTTCATTGTGTCAATACAAGGATTACTAGGTTGTTTAAAAATTTTAAAACATTTATCCCTATAATCAATAATACACGGATAGTCCCTAAAAAAATCACTTCCTAAAATTCCATCACAAGGAATTGGAAAATCATTATTAACTACCCGAAAATTAAAATTTCTTTGAAAATTTTCAAATAAAAATGTTATTTCTGATGAACCAATTGTCAACACAGCATCAGAAGTAACACCAGAAACTTCAACTATATTTCTTCTATCTATTTTACAGACATTGATTTTTTTAATGATACTGATTTCAGCACCGGAATCAAACAAAAATAATAAAGGCAATGATTTTAAATCAGTTTGGATTAAAATCAAAGCCCTATTTGTATAACGTCTTTCTTCAAAAGGAATTATTATATTTTCAGTACATTCAAAAGATTTAAATCTTGAATGGCTGGTGCCATTTTCTTCGGGCCCGCCAAGTTTTTTGACTCCAAAATATTAACTTGGTATTTTTGTTTGTGGCGACAGTTTCTCTCAATATGCCCTATCATGCCACAAAAATTGCAAATAGGTCTAGTTTGAACATTACCTACTGGTGTAGTTTTAATTACAGGCTTATGTTGGCTATATTTGTTATACCTGTTATCATTATTAGATGGTTTGGGCCTACCAAAATGTTGCCCCCGGCTAGGTCCAGCTTGATTCTGACCATTGCCTACATTATTTAAATTACATCTATTTTTATAACTAGATTCAAGCACTACGGCATAGTCCGCTGCTTTCTCTAGTTCAGTAAAATTATTTGATTTAACTATATTTCTGACATCGGATATCTTGATGCCATTAATAAAGTATTCGAGGATTAATTTTTGAATAAATATAATCCACTGGCTCAATATCTTTAACTGCTAAGGAAGATTTTTTCAAAAGCTCTTCCGAAATTAATAGCATTTTTTCGTATAAAAAGACCGCTCTATCGCCATACGACTTCGCGTCTTCGTAATCTTTCTGTTTCAAATTTGTCACTTGTGTGAACAACACACTTAAAGGGGTATCATCCCCATATTTTTTAAATAGAACAGTTTCTATTTCTCGAAAAGTTGTACAATTTCGGCACAGAGTAAATGCCTCATTATTCAACTTTTGCTTAATTACTTTTACTAGACCGCTGTGATCAGCCCCGTCTTGGAATTCATTATAAAAGTCGGTGCATATTGCAACGAACTGCGCAAAATTTTTTTTCCTGAAAACTTGGGAATCGCATCCCTAGCTTCCTTTGAATCGAAATTTGCCATATTAATTTGGCTTGGGGAGGGAGATTCGTCTGGTGATAAAAATCCCACCGCTGTCACCAAATTGTGGCGCGTGATATTGTCTACGTCTAACAATCTAGACTACTTTTGAAATATTGGACCCCGTTCCGAATGGTGGACAGGTTTTTATTTAATTTCCACTGTGCGTCCCTTTCGTAGCCCTCTTTGTAGGGGTTCTCCCCTAGTAACATTTCTAATCTAACGTTCTAACGGTTTTCTACTAGGGTTCCACCCTAGTTGCCTAAACATTCTATTGGGGTGAATATACATTATTCCCCTACTGCTACTATAATTAAACCCCTAGGCTTACAAATTACAAATTCGTTAAAGTTTCAAAATAAGAATGAAATTTGTACTTGTGACCGCGCTTACTGTTGCTGGATGATTATTGGTTCACTGAGGAGTTTCGACTTGTTATTCCTCATTTTCAGCACGCGCAAAAAAACAGCACCGGTAACGCACTCTTTTCACCGTTTTTTGGCATTACGTCTTGAAACAGAGCCTGAAAACGTGCCCCATTCTCAGACTTACCATTGAAAGTTGGAACTGGAGCCTTTAACGATTGCTACTGCAAAACGATGTGTGGAGTTGACGAAGGAATCACAAGTTGCAAATTGGGTGCACCGACGATTTGAAATGATTGAATCCTGCTTGCCACTAACACACTAGTTTCGGTACGATGCGTCTCAAAGTCGACGTATGTTTGATCGTGCTCCTCAGCTTTTTCTGCAGGAATCGCATCCCTAGCCTTCTTACGATCAAAGTTTGCCATTTTAATTTGCCTTGGGGAAGGAGATATGTTGCGGTTTTTCCTAATGTCCCTTTCCTAGCTATTTCTGTAGGGATTCTCCCTATCCAAGTCAATAATAATGGCTCTGGGGATGGAAAAAACCGTAGGTAGCCTATCCTGACTATGATGGCGTCTTTGCTTTTGCTGGGAGAGCCCAGAAGCTTTCCGTGTTATATCAATCATCTATTTTCTGCTTCATTTCCTTGTACAACATTTCTATTTCTTGCAATTAAGAAACGTGTTATTTCAAAATTCAAGAAATCTGTGTTTTCTAACTTACAAAAACTGAACTGTTGTGGCTTGTGGTGACTCTCACGTGATGCTCGAAAAACTTGAAAAACAGGATAGGGATGCTACATCTCTAACAAGTAGTCATTATTGAATATTATTCCCCTACATGAGTTTATCTTTATGGCTTTACGTCCCCCCCCTATATTAAATGGAAACAGCGCATGCGCTTCGTTAATTGTTACCTTATTTCAAATAGCGCGTGCGCTTAAAATGACAAAACGCAAGCTCGAACAAGAAATCTGCGTAACGTTTCAGACTATTATGCCTTTTGCCATCGGGCTTCGCTTGGTCCAATGACAAATTGCTGTCGTGACCGCTCGTGCCAATTAGTTGGTGGTTCCGACACAATCGTCAACACGTCTGTTTAAAAACTGAGTATTGATCCCTAAACAACGCAACCTTTCTGACCACGAGAGTCTCACAACTAGTTCGTTGCATATATTCTGTTTATCTCTTCTAACTTTCTTACGTTCCTTCCGTAAGTTAGGAGTTTTAATATTCTGCTGCACTTACGCTGTAGGGCTTGGTGACTCTCTGTCACGGTCGCCATGTGAGATGTTGCAGTTATTTTTTTTTATTATTTGACCGCTTGAACTTGACACACTACGTATTGTAGCTCAATAATTGGCACCAGATACCAATTGACGACGTCTCGTCACACATGGTTAACGCAGTGCTTTGACTCAGCAAACAGTCTCCGCCATTGTTACAAGTCACAATATTCTACTTCCTTCTAAATAATTGTCTACGACGTAATTGTCTATACACAAAATTCCAATCAATCATTTTGGAAAACTTAATTTGAACAGTTCTTATAGAAAATGAAGAACTGTAAAGTTTCTTTTCGGCTTGTTGCCTTACCGCGGGACTGTTTAATTCTACAATGTAAGTTTAGTAAAGATCATGTGAGTTTTAAAATTGCTTTTACCTGCTTGTTCGATGAGTATTTTCTTTTCTTTTTACCGATTGAGTTCGAATATTTCAAACGTGCCGTTTCGTGTGAGGGTGAGTTTTATAGATTAGGATGAGTTGTGTCATATTATTCGAGGAAATTCAGTTCTTTGATGAGTATTTAATTAATTTGCATTCTAGATGAGATAAATATAACAGAAACTAACCATGATCCACGATTGTCACATTGCAACAAGAAGGCTTAACTGAAAATGAAGTGTATATTGCTATTTGCTAGGTCCATTGCTATTGTAAGAATGTTTGGATTTAATATGAAATAAACAAAAACATATAAAAAACTTTGCTGCATGTGCATTTATTTGACTGAAACAACCGAAACGATAATAATTTGACTTGAAAAATTGTAGCTGACGATTGTCCATACCGTTCGGTAGGAGAGTAACAAGTGTTAGTAAAAAGCTTCGATTGGCTGTAGCAGCTCGTTTTAGATGGATGACGAAAGTAAGTAACCAAGCATTGAAACTTTTTTTCTAAAGCAAGTACGGTTTCATCATCGCTTACAAGTCCTTTGGTTTATCAATATATTTTCCGGCTATTTGCTGTATTCCGCACTTCTTTTCTTTTCGCTACTAATAGTGAATTCACTTATTAACCCATCATGGCCCGGTGGGCATTGAAATTACATGATAAACTGCATACTGTTAAGACTTAGGATGCCGCTTTTTTGGCATGAGCTAAGATCCAGAAATTATCTTTAAAACGAAACAAGATAGAGCGATACTCACTTGAACAATTTTATAGCTTGAAGTATTTTGAGTAATATTGCAGAGGACGGAATCCGTCTATCTCAAACCGTTTCTATATTAGGGCGTTTTTCCTGAATCAAGTTAGGAAGGCTCTGCTATTTTGCGATTTTTTTCCACAACTTTTTTATTTTGCATTTCTCGCAAAACACTTCTTCAGATGACTTTTGAGGCTCAATAAGACGCAATTTTTGGTGAAAAAAGAAACTGGCTATCTACTTTACTTCTACACTTATATCAAATTTTGTGTTAAAATAGGTCGTTTTCAAATGTTAGAATCTTGGAAAGATACAAGCAGAATTAAATAAACGAAGGGAATGGTAGACAAAGTAATGCAATCAAATGTGTTTCATAGTATCATAGAGTGGAATAAGACATGAAGGGGAAAGAGCGGAAATTCAGATGAAGCAAAGTCATTAAAGCACACTTACAAGGTTTATAATTCATTTCTTTTTACCAAGCGAAGGGATCCGTGAGTTACAGCAGTTTAGCATGCCACCATTGCTGGCGAAATTGCGTCATTTTTAGACACACATTGTGTCTCGTCCACGCTTATTGTAGTCAAGTACCGAATGAGAAGTTTAAATAGTTGACTACCCGCGACGGGGATTTCCGCGATTCGCACCTTTCATCAGTAACCTTTCATCAGAGGCCAACATCCTTTTGTCTTTCAGCTACTTGTATATCTTGTTTTCGATAAGGTTTGAAAATCTTAGGCGAGCGAGTGTGAGAAGCATAGCATTCAAAGCTTACTCCACTGACGCAAGCCTATGACGAACAACAGCTGGTACTGTGTGCATACATTCTGCTACCTACACACTACACACCGTTTGTATACAGCAACTTGTGCGTCTCTCCGGAGGTAATGAAAGAGAAAAAAGCCTTAATACCTTATATTGTTCTACTCCAGTAGTTGTGACCCTTCCATCTGTTCACACGCTCTTTCTCTTATCTCCCAGCCACTTGTACAACTTTTAACGGTCCAAATGCTAGATAATCGCAGTCACTTTTACTTATTTGAACCTCCCCCCTTTTTAGCGACCCCTCCCCCCTTACCAACACAAAATTTGATATAAGAGTAGAAGTACAGTAGCTAGCCAGTTTCTTTTTCACCAAAAGTTGCGTCTTATTGTGCCTCAAAAGTCATCTGAAGAAGTATTTTGCGAGAAATGCAAAATAAAAAAGTTATGGAGAAAAATCGCAAAATAGCAGAGTTACCCCAACTGAAGTTTTTGGACCCTCACCCTAACTTTATTCAGGAAAACGCCATAGTATGGAAACGGTTTGAGATAGAGGGATTCCGTCTTGCGCAATATTACTCAAAATACTTCAAGCTATAAAATTGCTGAAGTGAGCTCTCTCTTGTTTCGTTTTGAAGATAATTTCTGGATCTTGGGTAATTTAAGGGTCACGCTAAAAAAGCTCTTGCCAAAAAAGCGACATCCTAAATCAAGACTTTGTTGCTAACACGTAAATAGTCTAAAATAAACGACTACTGAGTAAACAATTTATTTCACCTAATCTGGCTTTCTGGACCACAGTGCATTATTTGAACTTCGATCCATCGATTGGATCGATCGGACTATATGGTAACGTTGAGAGACAAATTATGTTGCAAGACAAAGTTTGGAAGACAAGCAATTACGAGTTTTGATGGGTTTGATTTGGGCATTTCTTAAAGTTACAGTACAAAAAGGGACGAAGAGTTAGAGAATTTTTCCAATTTTCATACATGGGCATAAACCAGGGTAGAGCAGAAGGGCACGGATCAGCTATAAAGACAGAGAAGCATTTCTGTCTGTATATCTGTTCTTATAGAGCAGGAACGATCATGTTCGGCTTTCAGTTTTAATATTCCGTATAGTTTTTCCATCCTGCTGAAACTATTTTAATTTCCTCCTCCGGGACAACATACCGGAGTAGTGCGCTATTGGTACATTCCAGCATTACGAGACACCATGAGTAGTAAATTTTACTGTACGAATCAATTCCTTTTTCACCACATATAACTGGAAGACCAGATTTCCTTTAGTTAGCCTTTAATTAGTTAACTTGGTTTTGCTTTCCAAACGGACTGACATTTTAAACTAATTTTTTCATACTCTTCCAATTATATCTAGTTTTTATTGTTTATGGTAAGTTTTAATTTATTAGAAAAAAATATTAAGAAATAGTCGTAGTCGTTTATGGTTTGATTTCTATTAGTTGATTCCGCAATTCTAGGTAGCTTTGGAACCCCTTCAAAAACACAATGCAGACTGATAGACCGTGCGTCTCCATTAGTTGACTCCAGTGAATGGAGAAATCACGAGCTCTATGGTTTAGCATTGCACAACTGGCTAGTACACTGGGCGTCTCCACCATTATTCAGTTCCATGGTGACGCCCGGCTTTTTTCGGCAATTTAAAATTGTGGTCTTATTATTGTGTTCAAATGTGTCCGATGTTACCTTGACAGTTACTAGATAGGCTTGGACTAGGCAGCGGAATACATAGATTAGGTAATATAAGTTAAAACTGTGGGTTCGATTGGTTCGAAAGTCAAAGCAAGCAATATCTATTAAAGCCAAATTGGTTGAATCTGTCGTGAATATGATTGATGTTAAAATATTCGGTAATTTCTCGACTATAGGCTATTAGAGTCAATAGGATCATAGCAACTGGCCCTGTAATTGTCCTGCATTCTAATAGCTTGCAACGAAGTCTGTCGTATAAAAAACAGAAGGTCAAGTTTCGATAACGGAATGTAGCACCTAGGCTTTGCTTATCTTAGCAATTTAGGTGAAAACTTATAAAAACATTTCTCACGTGTTTAATTATATATTCATCAAAGATGAAACACATTTAGTTTTGGTTTAGAATTCAAAATATAGCTATCAAATTAACCATGGTTTATAACTAATCATCTGAAACTGCCGAAAACAATTCCTGCTGCCACAGATCTATCTTCACATTTTATGCAAGTTACATCATCAGGAATGCTGAGGGTCTCGTGTGAATTTTAAAAAAATCAGAAAGCATAAAATTCTGTTTCTATAGAATCTGGAAAATTTTATATCCACTTTTTGTTATATCACTAAAAGCGGCTCGATACGCGAAGAGTCCGAATCACGTGCAAACGACCCTCTTACATTTGAAGCATATTTTGGGAGATTGTTCAGTAAAAATTTCAAATTTGGTATCGATCAGACGTTTCTCGATCAAACCACCGTTATTTTTAAACCTATTGCAGCCCCCGCGTATGGGACTGCCGCGGATCCACCTGGAAGAGGGGAATCCGCGAACTTAAATCTAAAGAAACCAAACACGCATGATCTATCTCTAGATAACGACTCTCTTTATTGAACCTAAATTTACAAACAGGAAACTTAAGACCAGGTAATAAAACTGCTGTCGGTAGGCTTCGTTGGAAATTCCATGGTTGTGAGCATCGGTCCGCCTATTTATGCTTCGTCCAGACGGTGTTAAAACAGGCAAACGTCCTGCCTATGGAATGCTGATATGATGATGATGGACATTAGCGAGATGGGCGGCAGGTAGTGGCCAACAATAACATATCCCTTTAGTTTATTTGGCGCATAGGTAGCAAGCGCCGTTAAACAAAACAAAATCAAATTAAACCTTATGTTGTGAATGGGGTTTTTCCCCGCCAGAAGGCCGATCCTTCAATCAGCTTATTGTAATGCATCTGGGGAATTCATATCACACCGCATATACTTTAAAATACAGGTAGGCAAATTAAGGAAGAGTGGCGCTGCACTATTTTTTGTCAAATTTTCTTACTTTCCCAGATAAACCTACTATTATTGGGAAAATGTACCAAAATTGGGATAATTTTAGCAAGGAAGATCACGCCGTGCAAGTCGGACGAATCTTCTCTGGATACGTTTAATCGTCGACGGATCCAAGACAACTGATGTGGAATCCAAATCTAGCTGCAATTATCCAGTATGGAATGAACCAAGTGAGCCGAGCAAAAGTGAGCTTTCAGGCAGTGTGGGTCATTCAAATCTCGGGCAATTTTGGGGATGAAACCAAGCTGACATCTGGCTTACGACATCAAAGGGACACGGTATAGTGTGAAATCTGCGAACAGATTTGCGCAAATTTATCAAGCGACCTCGTTGAAGGACGCTCAACAACGAGTCCAATATTTACACGGCGGCAGATCTTGCAAAAAGGCTGTGAATACAGAATTCCCAAACATCGTGTGTTCGTTGACTTCAAAGCTGCATATGATACCATCGACCGATAAGAGTTATGGAAAATTATGGACGATTACTGCGTTCGGATTTCGGGTGGATTGTCAAGTTTATTCGAATCATACATACATCGTCACGGTGAGGGTCTCTCCCCAGCTAGCACCAAATCGTACATCAATGTACGAAAATTACCGTAAATATCTCTTAACAAATTCGGAATCGTAACTAAGGCTTGATAAAGTGTGCCTAAGTTGGGTTTCAGTCTTATATAATGATAATAACTGACACATATACGATTTTCAGCACAGAATTGTATAGCAGTATGAAACGTGTTGTGATTAATCGGATATTATCGTATATAACTACTTATATAGATGAAATGCGTATAAATATTCCTCATCACTGTAAACCAGGGAATCAAAAATCACGAACGCGCAAGAGACAAAGATATTGTCTCTACTTCAAAATGTTGCGACAATGTATGATGAAAGTTTGTCACTATTGCATGGAAGTTAGGACAATGACAAGTTATCGTAGCTGTTAATCGTGGAAACAGATGTTTCATGACAACTATGCTGTTGCCTGTGAAAAAGACACACTTTTGTATGCAATACGTATATAGTTAGAGAACCCTCCCCGCCTAAGAGGGGGCTCCCATACAAATGAAACACAAATTTCTGCATAACCAGAGAACTAATTAAGCAATTGGAACCAAATTTTGCATGTGGGGGTTTTAGGAGGCAAGAACTTTTTTTATGAATTAGGACCCCTCCCTTGTTTAGGAGGGGGGGGGCTCCCATACAAATGAAAAACAAATTTCCTCATAATTTGAGAACTATTTCAGCAAATGGATCCAAATTTAGCATGTGGGGGAATTTGCAGTCTTAAATAGTGGTAGGGGGATAAGGACTTTCATACAAATAAAATAGAAATTTTTGCGTAACTCAAAAACTAATCGAATTCGAGAAATTCGAGACTCTTCCATAAAACATTAGTCAATAGCAAGACCACAAAAACTATCTATAGTAACACTAAATCATTCAGGGCGAGACGGCTGCGAGTGTTGCCGGCGACCCGCCGTCGAAAGCGCCGGCCACTGGGAGAGGGAGGACAACCTCTCTGCAGGAAACACCATCGTCTAGGTTTATTTGTTTTCCTAGCTCTACTGACCTCTATTACTTTCCTTCAGTGGGGTCCGACCGAGCGACAGTGAGTAAGGAGACGATCACCCCTGCGAAATGGTACTGTCCACGAAAAAATTTTCCGTGAAATGGTACGTTCCGCCTAAGATTTTTCGCGAAAGGGTATTTTGAAGAAATATTGTACAATTACGGCGAATATTGCTATCCGCTTTCTGGCTAAGCAATGAGGGGAGCTGTTTTCTAATTTACTGTGATGAAAAATTGCAAATTTGTATATTAAACTACCCGTACCAGGTAACCAATAAGCATTAACGTAAGCAGCAAATCAGCATATCTGGCATTTTATACTGCACGTTGTTGTATATTAGCTTTTTGACTGCATAGATGTTGTAAATTGGCATCCAAAATTCTATTCAAATTCTTCGTGTCGGTAATTAGCTGTAAATTAGCATTGTCAGCACTATAAGAAGGTTAGCAGTAAAGTAGCTGTATATTTTGCCAAAATAGCATTTAAGTAGCATTTAAGGCGACTTATCTGTTTATTGGCTTACATTTCAATAGCATTGGTGATGATTATTGCTTACCTGGGATGTTTTCATAGTTACGTAACTGCCAAAATGAATCATCTAAGGTTGAACTCCTTTAACAGTGTCTGTTTTCGTACGCGGACACTGATGAAGCCTGAAAGTCGTAAGCGAAATACGTATTTGTCGCGAAGAAATATACACAGTAGAATTTAATTGGATAAGTTTTCTAACTGAAGTTTTTGGAGCGTCTTAGTAGAATTCGAAACCTAAAATTAAAAAAGAAGAATACTTATCCAATTTAATTCTATTATGTGTATTTTATTCACGACACATACGTATTTCGCCTACGACTTGCAGGGTTCGAAAACAGACACTGAGGAAGCCTGCAAGTCGTTGGCGAAATACGTATCTGTCGTGAATAAAATACACATAGTAAAATTAAATTGGATAAGTTTTTTTCTTTTTTAATTTTAGGTAAGTTTTCTTAAGCAAACTTAGATCGTGCTTTAATATCACACACTTAGAGCTCTCAGGCGCACTGTAAGAAACTGCGGCGACAAGAGTTGTTCTTTGATTAAAGTTTATGAAAATTTCATTTTTATTATAAGTAGCCTATGGCGCACTTCATTGATTTTAAATTTGTTTTCGTTTCATTTTTAAATAGGCTAAGATATCAGTTTTAAAATGATATACAACATTAATATTTACATCTGCGATAATTATTTAATTTTTTGACTTTTTTAAAATGCCTTTTTTTCAAACTTTTGACGGCTTGTTTCAATATGATTTATTTTCGAACAAAATTTTATTCGCAAATCATAAAAATATAGACAATTTACTACAAAACGCGATCATTATAGGTAACAAAGTTATAAACTCGCAAAATGCATGCTAACAAAGTTGCTATTTGGATTTTAGAATTATTCGCAGCATGATAACAAATAACATGGTAGGGTTTTTTAAATCTTTTTGACGTAGAACTACGTCTTACGGCAGGATGTTAATCCAAAATTTGGAGTCAAGCCAGCGTCACGAAAGAATGAAAGATTTTGATCGTTAATAGCTTCCAATTTAAAACGGATTTTGATCACAAATAATGCAGCAATTGTATGATTTTCTTGAAAAGATTGTTGGCCAATCGCTAAATAGTGAAAATTATCGAAAACTTTCAGGCTAAAACTTTTTCATACATTTTCCGTATGATAGTCTTGCTTCCCAGGCCATTACACGCACCAAGCTTGTGGTTGCTCCTGCTCGAAGACAAAAGAGCAAAAAAACCAGCGTGTATTTTTTGCTTTCTGCAAAGCACAGTACAGTCTTCGCAGCCAGCTGTATGAGTACGGGACAATTGTAGGACTAGTGCTACAAATCCTTTGATTCTTACAGCCTCTTTCAGTCGAGATTCAAACATGTGACGTCTGGCTTATTAGACCAGTGCCGTACCACGAGGCCAACTGAGAGGCTCAGACTTTTTGTTTTTCTAACGCTACAAACATGCGACGGCGACAGTGCAGTTATGGACTATCTTATTAATGCCTGTTCTCTTATTGTAACAATAATATATTATTTTTTGGCCTTAAGTTTTCTCCTAGAACTTTGTTAATAGCTGGATGCGAGAGGCAGATCTCTATACTGAATTACTCCAAATACTACCAAAAATAGGATACAATTAATTCAGCAAGATAATATTATTATTATGCTGTTTGTTTTTTCTTAATATACGCTGTTTATGCTACACGTATACCAATATGGTGTAAAACGTTTTCTTTAATATTCGAGGTTTCTTCGCGAAAACTAGTCTAACGTAGTTCTACGCCAATTTTTACTAATATGATTTATGATCAAAACTTTATGAAAACGTCGAGTGTAGCCCAATTTTAGTGCAGTTGTGACAGTTGAACGAAGATAAAAGAAGGGGAAAGTTTCATAATCCGCTTGTCGAGCTCTCGAGTGAACAAATTTTATAAATATTAATCTACTGATAATAATGATCATTAAGGCAAGCAGAAGATGACTGATAGGGGGATTGTCATCAGAAAATATAAACGCACAACATTTCCGATCCATTTGGTAAAAGTTGACTATAGTTTTATACTTTAACAGCTCATCATGACGTGATCGGAATTAGAATCACCCCTTAAAATTGATGATCGGAATTAGGTGCACTGATACATCATACTTTGATGCATTTTTTGTAACTTTCGGTAAATAATTTAGGCATTTTAGTATTTTTCCATGAAACATAATTGAAGATACTTGCTAAAGACACATACCATGTAAATAAATGTCAAAGCTTTATTGTTTAGTGAGGACTCAAAGATGAATCGTGCCTTAGGTGATCGGAATTAGGTGCTTTCACGGTAGTTATTTTCTGCGTGTCCCATACATGTTTGCAAATTTAGCAATTTGAACCATCAGTTTTTCATTATTGCCTCCCCACTGTAGCCCTTCTTGCTAGACAAGCATATTTCCAGTGTAATTGGTAAGTACAGGATAATTATTATAAAAACATAAATTTGCGTAGGACTCGTAAAATTGCTGCAAGCAAAATTCATGTAGGATATTTCGATCCGAAGTAAGTTTTATGAACTAGCCCGTCTACATCATACGCACTGAGGGACGTTCAGGTAGCAAGATCGAGAAAGATCCCAAAAAAAGTTTTGTATCTTTATCGTAGGGTAATTTGCCAATGATCGCACAGCTAAGGCCCTGTGTTTTTAGTTTTAACGATATTTTCTAAACAAATAATTACAAATAGACAGAAACATGAAAATCTGAATCAGATACAAAATATGTTTACATTACATGGCCATTTTTACGAAATAAATAAGCTTTTCGTGGAAAAATATGCGATTTTTTGACAACGCTTGAATGCCCAATCGTTGAACACTTCTGAAACCGTATTGTCCTATAGTTGGACACTTATTGTCCAATGGTTGAACATGCAATATATTGCATCGACCTTCAAGTTATTGTGATAGCTTACTATTAAGAATGAATATATTTTAAGATATATAGGCACCAACTAATCAAAAAGGCCGGTCTGCAAAATGTAAACAAACCAAGTGAGAGTTTCTTTCCCTATCTTAGTCCAGCAGAAAATAACCCTCACTCGGTTTGTTTACATTTTGCAGATTGGCACTTTCGAAAGGTTGGTGCCGATATTCATTAAAAATAATCAGCAATTAGTTAACATGTTAATTTCCCCTTCTAATCTAGGATGCTCTTATCCTTCATTTCTGTTGCTTTCCCGCTAATTTTTCTCTCTTTCGGTTCCCTCGAAGCATACTTATATTTCCTGCGGCATAATGGGAAGATCTTTTTTTTACAAGGGATTGTATGTTTGTTTCTCTCTTGGTTACTCGAAACAAATTTGTTAGCAAGATAATAATCTGAAAAACTGCGAATATCCTTTTCCTTGCAGTTGAAAAAATGCACCATTCATCTTAGTCTCATCATCGAAACTTCATTTATAAAAGAAATCAAATTATAATATTTAGAATTTTTCGAAAGTTATTTAGCTCTCAAAAAATATGAAAAACTAGCTCGTTGCCGCGAATTTAGAAAACATAATATTTTCAACGTTAAATAAAAAAATTGTTTCAACCCAATATTATTCTACAATATTCATAGAAGTATCTAACATTTGCTGACAGTACCATTAACACCGGAACGATTCGGTGATTCAAACTTCTTAATTTTTTCTTTAGTCTTTGGACTAAAATGATGATTTGTGTGAGTACCCGATCAGACAAACATAACAAAATTATAACAAATCATGATATTCTGTTATGACGGTATTTCTAACATAATTTGATATAATTTTGGTCTCGTTAGTAGTTAAAATAACAAAAATTCTATCAGAAATTCTTAGCAGCAGTAGCAGAAATGTAACAAAATTTGTTATGTTTTGAACAAAATTATATCAAAATTTGTTATGATATTTGTAACAGGTTTTGTTATAATTTTGTTAAAATATAACAAAAACTTCTTTGCCTTTATCTGCTATATCGACATTTTATTTCGGCTAAATTGCCAAAAATAGTACTACAACTATTTATCAGGAACATTCACAAATAGCACAGAAAAAAACTTTCATACATTTGAAAAATCGTTCCGGCCGCGGCCGGGATTGAACTCACGACACATCACACAGAATGCAACAGTCTTAACCTCTGTGCTAGAACTACTCTTGAATGAAGGTAGATTAAATGCTTATATGATTTGGCCGATAGCTCATTCGGGGTTGTCAGTTTTTGCTTCGAGCTGTTTATAAATAGAAAATAAGCGTTCAATCCAAAGCCTATCAAGAAGACGAAGAAATTGAATCATGATATGTTGCGCCACTTTAACCGTTATGTGTGCGACAAAAAAACACCTTTAGCAGGGCGAGAAGGGTTCCCGGGTACCCAAAATGGATATTGTTATAACATCAACAATTTTAAACCGATTTTGATGAAATAGGTGTCATTTGATTCGTTAATTTATCTAGTTTTGAATTATCTGGCCTTTTGGCCATTAAAAGACATACGGGGCCCGAAAATCCGGAATTCTGACAGAGTGTCCGCTGTGAGGTAGAGAACTGATTGTATTGCAGGAAAATCTGTCATGCGGATATAAAAACTCTAAAAATTCATACAATGAACTATTTCATATAATCAGATGAATCAGGTTGGCCATTCCGGAGTAGGTTCCTGTGGGGTCATGGGTGGCCAGTCTAGGATTGGAGGTAAAACCTAGCAGTATGGGTATCAAAGTTCTTGGAATTAATTCGGTAGGTGATGTTTTTTACATTTTTATGTATTTTGATTGGTTATTTCGAAAATGGTTTCTACGGGGTCACAGATGATACCGCAGGATTTAAGATAATGCTTAGCATTATCAAAACAGAATAGAACCATCCGTTATATATTTGGAACCAGTTCCGAAATTATTAATCAGTACTAAACTGGCCATATCAGTTCAAAACATTTAAAAGATCCACTAAACCAATTCTAATATTGGATTAGGCACCCAATTGGTCATCTGTAACCCTACAGGAACCCAATTCAGGAATGGCCAATGCGATTTAAAGTCACCAATTTATATAAGATAAAAAAAAGGATCCAAAATGTCAAGTTCAAAGCTAATGGCTTTGCTGAAAGCTTCCAAAACAAGCGGCTTCCCACGTTTTACCGGACGTTGCTCCGGAATTACCGATTCCCGGGAACTACATGTCATATGATGGCCAAATGCTTAAACTAATCAAAACTAGATAAATGTACGAATCAAATGCCACTGGTTTCATCCAAATCGGTTCAAGATAGCCAAAGTTAGCAACATAGCAAATCATGGGTACCCGGGTACCCTTGTCGCCCTCCTACGTAATAAAAAAATTCAAGTGCCTCCCATTGCTAATCCCCTTTATGGATATGCACCAAAAAACCCTTAATTAATTAAGATCAACGAGTTTTACGGTGTCGAAAAATTTCAATGACGTATGTTTTAAATTGAATGAGTTATAACTATTTTAAAACTGAAAAGGTACCCGGGTACCCTGTTGCACACATAACGGTTAAGAATGTTGCACGAATTGCCATTAAATATGGTCGGTGTTTGATCAGACTGGACCAAGTCGCAAATTCAAAAAATGAGTTAATGATAGCTAGCGATCAACAATTTTCTAAGCTGCATTTTACTTTAATCAGACTATCATAAATATTGCCAACAGCCATAGTTATCAGATGATTTCGAACGATTGATAGGTAATAAACATACAGAGCAACAAACTTTGAACACGTTTTTCTAGAAGAGTTTTGTCACTTGGTTCGGTTTGACTTAACGACGACCATATATGATCGGTGTTAAGTCAGACCGAACCAACTGAGTGATTTCGAGAAAAACACGTTCAAAGTTTGCTGCTGCTGTGTAGTTTAAAGCTATCAATCATTCGAAATCATTTAATATCTTTGGCTGTTTGCAACATTTATGTAATCTGATTAGAGTAAAACATAGCTTAGGAAATTATCAATCGTTTGCTGCCCGGTTCGGTCTGATTTAACAGCTACCATATAAGAAAATAATGCCAGGCTTCATTCTTGGTTTTTTGCTTTTGCAATGTAGATAATAATTAGCTCCACAATCGCCCTTTACACTACTTTTTCGAATTCGGTTTAGTTGAGGCGTTGTAGTCAAATGAGCATCTACTGAGCAAAAAACCCGAATTAATCCACCTAGCGGCGTGACCTAGCCTTTCTACTGCCACAATAATCATTATTTAATTTCTCAGGAACATCTATAATTAACTTGACTATATTTTTAAATATCCGTTCCGTATTCCTCAAAATCCTTATTTGCCAGAAAAATTCACAACGTATTGCGTAGAATAATTATATTTTCTTTCCTTGAGTGCGTAAATACTTTAAGCGTCATTTATGTTATTTGATGAACACCTTATTTAGTTTTATAATCGGTTGGCTTTAACTTTCGGGTTTCAGAGCCACATACGAAACTTGTTTCGAACTGACAATATGAAATATGTGTTCATAGCAGATTTTTTGATATTTTTGAGTGGTTTTTTAGTGGTTTTTTGGGGTAGATTTTTTTGATATTTTGATATTAATACCATGCGTTCGAAAGTTAGCATCTTTGAAAAACAAGAGTTCAGAAAAATTATTATTATACTTCGCTTTTTTTTAGCTGGCGCTCCTTTAGATAATTATTTTTGCATGAAAATCAAAACTTAAGCTTCTTTTGAATGTACTTTCATGAAAAGATAGTCATTAACTTGATCACATCGTTTTTACAATGTTAGAGGGTTAGGAAAACAAGATGAGGTCGAAAAATAGTGCAAAAACTGCGCCATAAACATGCTTGAGAATGAGAAATATGATCAATATGATTTCCAGTGCTTGTCATTTTTGATTTATTAATAAAATATGATACATGACATAAGACATCTGTCCTTTAAAATGTCACTAACGAAAACAAATCTTACAAAATTACTACCGTGCACCGTTTACTTCCTATTTTTCATATAACATTTCTAAGCTCTAGTATCTATGGATTGAAAAGAGCATCTATTAATGCGCAAAATTTGTATGAAATTTGTATAAATTTATTTGGAAAAATCAACTCACTTGTATTTTGATCCTATACACCACTATATGTACTTATATACTTAAATTAACTACTTTTCTCCGCTTTTTGCTTTTCTTGTACAATTGTGAGTAACAGCAAGTGAAGAAAATGACTATTGAAATCTAAAAAAGAAAAGAAAAAAACTTTTCGATTGAATCCCACTATTTAATATTTATTTGCGACAGATACGTAGTTCGCCTACGACGTGCAGGCTTCATCAGTGTCTTATTTCAAAGCGTATACGTATCTGTCGCGAATAAATATTAAATAGTGGAATTTACTGCCCATGGATGCATAGTCGACGTAACGACCAGCACCATGATTGTTGAGAAAACGCATTTTTATCGTGAAATAAAGCCATATAATCTTTGCTATAAACTTTTTCAAACGAATAATCTGTCTATTTAGTAGAGTTTATTAATCAAAAGAGGACTGATGGGGTTTCATGATTCATTCCTCATTTATTGTGTTTAAAAAATGCGAACGCCAGTTTATGTGAATAAACAGACTGGTTTTTGAACGATTATTCCCATAACTTGGCGTCAAGCTACAAAAACAAATAGGTTACTATGCTGATTGATTATGCAGGAAATTACGTCAACCATTAGCATTACGTGAAACCAATAGCAGAGTAACTCAATTTTCCTGTCATCACATACATACATACATACATACATACATACATACATACATACATACATACATACATACATACATACATACATACATACATACATACATACATACATACATACATACATACATACATACATACATACATACATACATACATAGTTTTTACTCGCATTAATCGTGGGGAGGACCAACCAGCACCAAATTTAGGATTTTTACATTCTGACCTAAAACAAACAATCTGACAAAATTTGGTTCAAATCCGTCAAGGTCGATTACATCTCGGATACTTCACGTAGAATTACCCTAATACGTGACTTTTAGATTTTAAATTTGCAATAATTTGAGAACGACCTAAGAAAAAAGTTTATATGATATAATGCGTAGAACTTGATTTTATTTTAGTTTTACAAAAACTTGTCAATTTTCAAAGATTATAAAAATTCCGAAAGATCTCTTTACCAGATTTTAGAGCATTATTTGCGCTTAAAAAATCTTTAAAAAAAGACATGTTTTGAGATAATTCACAATTTATGATTTTTATCGCGTATTTGCAAAGCTTTTTCTTTCAGTGTAATTGTTTACTGAAAATAAACTTGATTTACTACGAATTTTGCTTTGACGTCATTTTCATAAAATAAATAGTTTTCGAGATAGAATTTTTTGAAAAAAATATTCTAATTTCTAAATACGCTCTTTTTAAAAGTTACTCTTGACGAAAAAATATATTTCATGGAAAATGATTCGGTGCGGGATTGTAATTAGCAAAACTTCATTGCAATCAAAACTAGTCGAGACAAACCGTTTGCAAGCTGGAACAAGCTGAAATTGCTCTGTAACAAAATTATAACAAATTTTGATATAAGAGCAAAACTTGTAATAATTCTGTTAGCCTCATCATTTTGTCTGATCAAAAATATAATAAGTTCTGTTATTTCTATCTAATTGAGATATTTTTTGACGTAGGACTACGTCTTACGGCAAGTTTTGAGATAGGGTGTCATTCCAAAAAATCGAAAAATGCGAGCGTCACGAAAAATGAAAGGTTTTGAGCGCTAATAGCTCACCGGTTTACCGATCGATTTTCAATATTCTTACACTAATCGATCGGAAATTCTTCTAAGAATTGACCCAAATGAAGAAAAGTATGGATTCTTGATGTTGAACTATTGAAAAATTGAAAATAATGAACCTATGTTTTACCAGAATTCTCGCTTCGTGATTGGTTGGAAGATTCTTTACAATGATCTAAACCTATACCAATTTGATATCTGTGCTTGGGAAGTAAGCCAAAACAAATGACAAAGTTCCCCCATTTCAACAAGATTTCATAACACCGCGGTTCAACCCAGACCATTTTGATGTCCTTGCTTGGGAAGTACGCCAGAGAGAGTAACAATAGTAAGAATCGAACGTATGCAATGTTACTACTTTGATAAATGTTACATACAACGCATGTAATATGTATATATGTTGCATATAGCATGTATACATGAAGAATCGAATGATTACAAGCATGAATACATGCTACTATCACTACAAAGAGACTTAAGTAGTCCTGCGTCACCTATATATGCGGTAGTGTCTTGTACACAACCCCTATGATTTTTTGTTATATGTTTGTTATAATCATTTACTCGGGTACCCTAATTCAGGGGCAGGCCAAATCAAATACACGATGCCAAAATTTTTCAGATGAGATTCAAGTACACATAGTTTAAACAAATCTGGAGTAGCTTTAATTCGCAATAGGGCTATTTTTCGTGGAATTGTTGCATTAAAACAAAAAAAAACAAAAACATGTATATAAAATAAAAAATTAATACTATTACATACATTTTTAACGGAAGATTTTTGCGTACAAATGAAAACCATTTGTAAACAGTGCCATAAACATAAAAACTGTCCAATACACATGCATAATGCGAAGTAATGCGGTTTTTTCATGCTATGTCAGTTCTTGTATAAGCTTAGGACCATCGTTGCTTTATTGTCCAATGCTTAAACAGTCAAATTTTAATACTCTAAAAACGATAAATAATTTTTTATTTTGCTTGAAAATGTTGACAAATAGTGCATAGATGAATATCATTAGCTATGAACAGCATGATATAGTAATATAATTATTTTAAACGTTAATTAGTGAGACATGTTTCTTATCTGAAATGCTAACAAAATTCAAGGTTATAGCTCATATTGTATATGACAATGTTCAACTTGAATTTTTGTTATTAAATCATGCCTTATGTTATGCTATTGTTACAAGAAATTATCCACAACTGCTCAAAGTGAGTAATTCGTGCACTTTGATAGGATTTGAGTGTATATGTAATCTAGAATTAGCGTTTTATTGGACGCTGTCCAATCATTGGAATCGTTCAATGATAGGCAAAATACCCTATTTGTTGCCGACGGAGGAACGTTGAACAAACAATGGAGATGGCTGAATTAGTAAAGCCGATATCCGAGTTCAAATGCATCATTTGGCTTGTTTCCGCCAATTTCGCTTATGACTTTCTCCTACAGCGTTTGAATTCACCATAATGCTCGTTCGTGGCGTGTGTCTGTTCGTCCCTTTCGTCTTGTTTGAGTCTGTGTGTAAACACCGGCTTTGTACAGTTTTCTTCTCTGCATTCGAGTTTCGAATATGTTTCGCATCAGTAATCGTATACGATCAGGTACAGTATTTCATTCGAACTCGAAGAAGTATGAGTGTGCCGGTGCAGGTACCGTGCGGCTGAAGCTGGTATACGTTTCCGATTCTATCAGCACAAAAATAAACAACGAGAATGAGCGTGTATAGGTATTCGGTCATAGCAAGAGATGGTTTTTGCACTGTAAGCCGGGTGGTAAATCGTAGGTTCACTTCAGTCGACACTGCGAAGCAAAATGGTTAGTTCGCCCTAATGTTGCGTCAGTTCACGTGGCAAGTAATTGATTGGAAAATTAGGTTTTTTTAAATGTAAATAATTTGCAACATTTGTGGTGAATGTTTTTAATGAAAATTCACCGTGTAACTTCTCGTCAAATGTCGTTTATTGAACGTGGTGGTCAGAGAACGTAGTCAAATTTTCACAGACGAAAAAAGAAAAATGGCTACCACAAGGCTGCAACTGCAGCCGATGACCATACTCGGTAGGTTGGGTATAATTACTTTACTTCAATTTTCTGAATTGATTTATGTTTTTAAACAAATTAATAATATAAATCAAATTTGCTGTGTTACGCGCTCGTAATTAATTCATTTGATGAGCAATGAAAAGTCGTCATTGAAAATTTGGATATTCATGTTTTAGTTTTAATGGCGTTATGGCGAATGAAAATTAATGTTTATGAACACATTTTTGGTAAAATATGATAATTTCAATGGCTACATCAATGGAGCTTTTGGTTGCAATACGGCTGAACCGCAGCTAGGGTTCTTTTTTCAAACTAGTTGAATTGCAATGTGAAAAAAAAAATTAAAAGAATCTTGAGAAAAGAGAATTAATTAATTTTTTTAATATATTTCAAAGGTTATGCTGCATTTTTTACAGTAATATTATGAAACGCAGCGTTGGAAAGAAACTTCGTTCTTCAAAGTGAAAGCAGGTCAAAAGAGAAGATTACAGATGGCATCCTTGTATGAACGAGACAAATGTCGAATGTCAAGCGGAAACGAATAACAGAATGAACGTCGCAGTGACGTAATGGCAACATCTTGGTTTGGTTCAAAACCCGTGCAAGAAACAGAATGCAATTAACTAATTGAAATGAAATACTCATTGAAAAACTACTAGCGGCTGCAATACTACAGAGGTATTTTTTTGAATTGACAGTATCGCGTGAATTGTTAACTTTAACTTCTATTTTACAGTGCTGTGCATGGAAGTTTTCGTACGGTCCTGTGGCTCGGGGATCCGGTTGGATAACTCTCCAGAGAAGTTCTGAAGAGGTTGTATCAGCCGCAGGCTGAAAACGTTCGCAACAAAGTAACTGATCCTTGATGTTCAAACTGGATCGATTTGAAATGGAGATTTGTTCAACAACACTGCGTGTTCCCTCCCATCAGAGGTATGCTGGAAACTTATTCCAATTAGTTCTTTGTTTTTTTTTCAAGTTTAAATCGCGTTTTAATAAGTTCAACGAGCCTCACTTGAAGTGTCATTTTTACAATAATAGAGCGTAAGACAGTGCTACAAATCTATTTCCGAATGATATTGTATAAAATTTTCAACTTCCAATGTTCAAATTCCAATTCCAAGATTCAATGAAAATGTTTTTGTAAAAGATTGCTGTTTGCATTCAATATTGTTTGATATATTTTCTTTCCAGAGATTATCTTGTCAGTTTCTTCTTTGTGCCTATGGTGGAACACTAGATCGCCGAACTTACAATTCCTGGCGTTGTTTGATGCTGTTCATTGAAGGAAATCCGATGCTGCTGTTGGAGATTCGCCGTTTCTCAGCAAACTGTGGAGCTGTCAACGAACAAGTAACTTTAATTGTAAGATAGTACGTAAGAGACAATCGTGGCTTCAGTTTTTTTCAAGTACTTTAGAGTGCAATTTAAAGAATCCTGTGATTTTTCAATTTTTAATAAGTTAAATTACTGAACAAAAATCAGGTAGCTAGATAGTCATTACTAAACAGTGGATTCTGCTAAGACCAAGAACTCTTAATTTATCGGAAAATTGTGTTACCTACCTATTTTACACCAGTGCAATGGAATGGAATGAATTCTAGCCCATCACACGGAATGGCGTTTGAGATAATTCTACCAACTGAGTAATTTGGTAGTCTAGTACATTGGGTGCTTAATTGCTAGTTTTTACTCCTTTTTTACTCGGATATTTTTTTTTCGAGAAAGAGAATGTTGATTCCGAAGGCAAATTTAGATGAATTCTCTCTTCTAATGTTTGTTTATTCTACATATTTCATCCAATAATTCCTGCAGCGTTTCTGTTTTTGGACGTTTACTTACGGTCGTTGCAGTGAGTTTCTCTTATGCGCCGGTCCACTGAAATTTTCAGTTCGGGCTTTCAATGCAATAGAGTGTAATACGTAGAAACCAATAAAGAGTTAGCTGCTGGGATTTAGACTGTCACGGTCGCCATGTAATGTTTTCAATTGAATCCAGCTAGGTTTTGCAGGAGTGTCTTTAAGGGGCCTCTGTTTGCTTATTTGATTTTTATGCTGATTATTTTATTGACCAAATTATACAGAGAAGTATTTATTTCATTCGCAAAAATCATCAATTTTTATTGCATTTTGTTACTATAACAATCCTGAAATGTCTGGTGCGATTTTTCTGTTGTCCTTCAGCCAATTTCCGTTTCCTTTCGTTTGACTGATGCGTAGGAAATGGCCCCTTTGAATTGGGCTGACCAATGAATATCTGTTTGAGCAATTTGAGGGTAGCAGCCAAGTATTTGGAGTATGTCCTATCCTTTGGATAAAGTTCTATTTTTTGTCTTCTCAAATAAACACTGCATCCACCACCTGCAATTTCTATTATATTAGAAGCAGTGCACCCGATATCCATGTGCATTATTACTTGTACGGCTGCGGGGAAGAGGTACTGCAAGGCAAGCGATACTGTTTTTTTATCCCCTGTAAAGTAAAAATTGAAACAAGTGGATCTACAAGTCAGAAGCATTTCTTTTTGTTTTGCTGATAAGTTTGCCAACGCCGTGTCTTGGCCTGGCGCTGATGCCGGGCTTGTTATGTAATACCTAAGTGCGGTGCGCCGGTTAAGCCAAAATGTGCAAACGTGTACAGCACGCCTAGCGAACATATGTTCTAGCCTGCCGTGCTGTACCGTGACTTTATGTTTATTAGGTTTATTTTGGATGACAGTGTGCGACTCTAATAAATAAGTACACTACAGTCCAAACGGCAATCTAGTAAATTGAAAATGTCCTGATTGTGTGAAGAGTGCAGTAAATTTTCTCGAAGGCTCGGTTACTGGGATTTGATGAAATCCTGACATTAGATCGAGAGTGGAAAAATATTTGGCACGTCCCAATTGATCAGGGATCATATCTATCCTTGGTAATGGGAACTTATCCGCGAGTAATTTTTTGTTTAGTTGATGACACTCGGGGAAGATTCTCTGTTTCCCATTTTCACTATTTTGCCAATCACTTAACGCTTCCCTGTCACGGTCGCCATGCACGAAATTACGACAGGTTCTGGGATCTTTCAGATGAAGTGCATTCGTGTATTGGGAAGAGCGAAGTTTTAGTCTTACATTTAACAGCAAAAGACTAGTTACCAGCTGCTTTTCTTTCTATAGCATAACAAAATGCCGACACCGATTAAGCGTCGCTTTCGACCGTCTGGTTACAAATCGGGTTCATGTGTGGAGTTTGGTAAATTTAATGGATAATATTTGGTAATTTCAATAAATAATTGTTACCACTTCGATGGTTCACCTCGTTGTATTTGTTTCGTAAGAAAGTTTTTCTTTATTATTAATAATTTTGTTTTGCGCTGTTTATCACTTATGGCGTGATAGTAGCCTTCTTAGTCTTTACACTTTTAAACGTTTCTTTGGTCCATTTGGTAGTATTGTTCTTATGCGGTCACAGTTTGTGCCGCTTTTACTATGTCCTTTTTGAAGTTCGCGCGGAACTTTGTTAAAAGCCAACCTAGTACGATTATGGTTGCTATTGCCACTATAATCCACAATTGGTTCTCCTGCCTCTTGTGGCTTTCTGCACTGTTTTTATGATTTATCATGATTTGCTCATGAAGATCATTTTGACGGTCAAACAGACCCATCGTTCGTTGTTGATTTCGAATTTCTTCACTATTATTGTTCTTTACACTTCCGTTCACTTCAGGTTCAGCTTCAGTTGACTTATATTAAGTCATTTAATGTCAGACTAAGTGGTGCACTGTTTTTTCTATTGCTTCATTAATAGTCACTTTGTCTCACTTCTAACTTTTTATGTTTTCGCGGGCTCATAGCCCGGTCTAGTTTTCACTGTTTTTCTTACTTTTTCTTTATAAAATCTCACTAGACCGGACTTTGTCTACGGTCGCCATTTGGTAAATTTAATGGATAATATTTGGTAATTTCAATAAATAATTGTTACCACTTCGATGGTTGGTTAAAGATTGATTTTATTTTCTTCGCTTAGGTCTAACATCACTTCTTAATGCTAAGCTTTTTTCTATCCCTTCTTTAAAGTCTTAAATCTACATGTAGGAGGTGGAGTTAAATTCTAATAAGTTTCAATCAGTTTGATAGTGGTGGTAACAAGCTTAAAATGTTTCATTAGCCGCAACTTGTCGCATACAACACGAAAATCAAAGCCTGTCTTGTTTTGCTACTTCTTGTTCGTATCTTTTTCCCGCTTCTAATTGTTTAACCATTGCTAGCTTTTCTTGTCGTTTCAGCCAATTGTAATTGTTTGTTCTTCTACACTTTCTGTCCGTCTTGATCAGAGTTTACCGGGTGGTCTCATAACGAGAACGCGAATCTCTGATTATTTAGTTAACCTTCCTGGTTTATATATCTCATAGTAGTGATTGTGATTGTTTAAACTGTTGACGCTGTTTGAACCTGTTCTAAATCTGGCATGGATGAAAACAATGTCATCAGCTGATCGTGTTCCTTCAGGAATAGTCGTGCATGACAGTAAATACTCGTACTTTGGTAACTGATCTCTCCCAAGCTCCGCCGAAATGGTGAATTAGGGGAGGATAAAATGCCGATCGATTCCCTTCTCGACTAGTCGATGAATCCTCATTTATCGTCTCAACGGAGAACAAGCATTATTGTTTTCCGATAATGTTACTTTCCAACAGTATTTTCTATTAATTCGACCCCAACTTAGACATTTAAGAATGGAACTTTCTCATCACAACTTATAATAATCAGGATTGCAAGTCACTCCTGTGGAAGAATGATTGTTGTTGCAGATTTGGCGGATTGTCATAGAGCAGTTGTGAAGAGTGACTTTTTGTCTTTGCGTTCGGAATAGACCAGTTTAATTTAATCATCTTCTAAATGATTACCGCTAAACTACTGGAGGTGGTTAGTCTCCAAACCTCGTCAACCAATCACGCAACTTTCATGCAAGTGTTGGTGACTAAAATTCATAATAATCAAACCATAAGTCGTTCGGTTACATACGCGTCTGTGTTTGGCGCTGGATTTATGGGAAAAAGCTGTCTATTAAAATTCTACGGAACTTAGAAGCTACGAAGCGTGGACTCGAGGAACCACGCGATTTAATTTGCGTTTTAGGAGAGGTTGGATTAATTCTGTTCTGCTGTTTAATTAATTCGTTTCCAAAACAGGTTTGTCTCTTTAAATAAACACTGATCACTGAGTGCACTAACAACATCCACCACCTGTAATTTCTATTTTGTTAGAATCGGGGCACCCGATATCCATGTGCATTATTACTTGTACGGCTTACGCGTGAGGCGTGTGATATTCGTATGGCATATGTTTCAAATACAACCTTTTAGAATGCCTTTTAGCCTTTTAAGTGATGATATACGGTTTTTAATGGATTTTTAATTTTACGGTTTGGAAGCACTTTTTTAAAGGGCTCTAGATTTTCGTCGCGGGTTGTGCTAAGATTTTTAAAGTTATGTTGTCCGAGATTCGTGGCAACGAGTTGCTGATTGCTTTAAGGTTCAGTTCGGTAATGAATGGGTCCTGGCAGTCCGAGCAGGGTGGCAGCATAAAGGTTCGTGGTTCCATTGTGCGCCTACGAAGACAGCATAGAAGGTGCGTGTGCAGATTGCAAGACAATGCCATAGATAGCGATTATCGGTCTGAGTGCAGTTCTCACGATACCATGCTGCTAAGAAAAGTGTACTTATCGTTGCTTGTTTAGATTCAGAACTTTTTGGAAGAAAGTAAACAAACAACAAACAAAAGTGGTCCCAGATGAGAGCCTTGCGGAGCTTCTGAGATCACTTCTGCCATCTTGTCGGAGGTCTTTGATTGTATTCAGTTATTGTAACAGATAACTCGACTGCTACTATAGACTCGCTTTGAGGTTTTTTTTACTAGGCTGCTGTTGTAGTTGTAAAATTGTCTAGCTACAGTGTATTGTATTAGCACAGTCGCTTATTGAAAACTCTTCAGTCGTTAGATTATCTGTATATTGATCTGCAGTTATTCATACTTCCACTGTAATTTTCGCTTTCCTTCAGCCGCGCGGAAGAATTAACCTTGAATGCGGATTAGATCGATTTTAATTAGCTATAAGAATTTTTAACAATTGACAATTTTTAAACAAAAAATTGAAATCACTCAAAAAACACACCTTATTCTGTATAGTCTAAGTCTGGCATAGAGTGATTTGTAGGAGTTAGCACTTATTTGACTTCCTGGCAGGATCGCCAATGTGTCATTCTTTAGTCGTCCGTGCCATGGACCATTGGGACCAAAAGATTGTATTATAATTCTCAGTGAATAGTAGCATTATTCTTTCCCATTTAACTCCAGCCTTAGTTGCTGGAGCAATTGTGACATTTTGCTTACCATACTAAAAGTTTTTGGACTACATTTCAGTACATTCAGCTGAAGAAGGCAACAAAAAATTTATTAAAATGCTGTATTTACCGCTGGAATATTTTGCTCGTATCTTTTGTACATTATTATTCGAGAGAATTACATATGTTTAGGGGTGTATTGAAACTTTAACACTGTTAAGCAGAAAGCAAAAAGAAAAGAGACAAAAGAGGAGCGAGGACCTAGCGGAGAGCCTTGGGGAACTTGACTTGGTTTGAGTTTTTGTTCCCTTAATTCGACTGACGATTTGGTCGACAATTTCGAATTCTAACAACAAATTCTTTTTTTTCTCAGTCAAAATTCTGTAGTAATGGATGTTTCCACCGCTGTAATTTCTCTTAGAGAGTAAACGTATTTTGCAAAATACACAGAAAGGGATCTTTTTCATTGTAGCGTTGGAGGCTGTCACTAGTTTTATCTTATGGCTTTCGCGAGTTAGAAAACCACGGACGTGATTATCTTTTTAAAAAACACAACTTAACTACCTGCTAGCCTAAAACGAACTGAACTTTATTTAACAAGTGAGCTTAACTACAGTTCATAATGCAAACGCTGCACCCCGAAAGCTGCTACGTTCCATCGATGGTTGCCATCCGCTCCGATATCGATGTCAGCATGTTTCGATGCCCTCGTTCTGGTCGCTTCGTTGCTAACGTGGTGGTCAGCAATTCCAACCGTCGCCGTCCGGGTGGCTCCGATGCTAACTCGCGTTAAGCTTAAACAAACTTTCTTGTCTTACTTAGGCGCTTTCACTGAACATATCGTTTTATATTTATTTTACATTATCCTACCTCTTAAACATGTTGTAACATTACGTGCCGTCATTGTTTAACAATGACATTGTGATAACGCGAAGCTGCGATAGTGTTTTATGTTATCGCTGTTCGGGAGTCGTTCAAACTATTTTCAGAGCAGCAAAATGTACTTTTCTGTATCGCAGCTTGAAACTGTAAATTTACTGAAATTAGAGATTTTCAATATAATCTAGTTTTTACCTGCATTTAGTTTCTTCGTTTTTCCTCAAACTTTTATTTTTCAGGTCACTTCATGTTCATGCATATGCAGAATATCGCAGAATATCGAAGGATTGCTGTGGTACTTAACGGTAATATAACAGTTTCTGACATTTTATTACTGTTTCACCGTCACCACATGTTAAATAATACAAAACGTTGTTTCCTTTTGAAAGCTTCAGTACTCTGTGTGTCTTAAAAAGTGAAAAAAAAAATTATATTGCGTGCAACAGCATAAATAAACTTCGTGAATTTCATGTTTTTTCGTGTTCGGGCGGAGCGCGAAAACAGCCGCGGCATGTCTCCGTGAGTTTCGAAACCATCGAAACGGTGAAGTGTTCTAGGTAGTGCTGAACCAAAGGGTGTGGTTTCGGCATTTACTTCTCTTTCTAGTTACGTTCGAATTGCGCTTTTGATTATGCGCGATAGATAGAGCTGAGCTGTTTTATGTCCCTAGCTGGGTCGTTGGTTTTAATTCTATCGCTTTGGTAGCGTCCCGCGGGAAAAAGGTGAATCTCCTAATTTGCCAGCGAAGCTGCCACTGTCATTCCTATTTGAAATACTGAGGTCTAAAGCAAGTACGGCCCTACACTATTGGTTTGGCGAACGACTGGTTTAGGAACAACACGGTCTATGCGTCTGACACTCATCATTTTGATGGATAGACCACGAAGCTCAGAATACGTCTGTCCGTAGTATTTGTTTGCCTGTAGCTTTGCCCTGGTAGTAAATGACCTAGGCAATACTCACCTGCTCTAGAAGGACCGATTCTTGCGAGCCGGGTTCGTAAGGTAGACCTAATCGTGCCTTATCTGTTAATCTTGTTCGTAAGAACCCAGTAGCAAATTCTGAGTGCTCTGCATTTGTTAATTTTTTCAGATCAGTTTAAGTTTACTGAAACCACGGAGGCATTCATATTGGTTTTAACGTTACTTTATTTTCTTTAATGAGATCTTTTGCAGTTGTAGGTTTGTTTACAACTTGAAACTTGATTCGATTTTACTAAGTTCATGTGTTTGTTAGGAACCTAAAAATACAGGTATATAGGAAGTCTGAAAAGTCTTCTCGTCTATATTGCGATCTTAAGCGTAATGGCTACCAGCCTACAGCTAAGGTACCACCAACCGCCATGATTTTTGTTATCCCTTTCTCAGCTAATTGCGATTAATTCTTTAGATACATAGATTTTATTTTATTCACCTTAGGGCAAAGGAAGGGTAACACTTATGTGTACTATTTCGTTTTGTTACGGTCTAAGAACGAAAATTGACGATATTTGCTTGACCACGTCTGAATGTAGTCATGATATTGTCTTGCTCATTGAGACCGAATTAACAGGTTATTTCTCCTAATATTCTCATTAAGACGCAGATGCTCTAGCGATGCAGCGAACCTATCGTCGTTGGTGGCCTCAGCGGATGAACTGGAGCCGCTGTGATTTCTATTTACCAATACCAATTGCAATCGATTTCAATCTTGCTCTTTTTACTTTCAATGTTTTATTTGCCTTGTAGCATTCTCTTTCTATGGAATTCTGTTTTACAGAAGTCGCGTTAATTGGCCTAAAGAATTCGCATTTCGTGCGACTTTGAACTTGGCATCGTTGGGGAAAGACCAGCGTCTTCAGTGTGGTGCAAAGTATTTGATTCACACCCTTCCCCTTTAGGAAAGAATGGTTTACATCGCTAGCGAATGTTTCAAAACAATAAAAAAATCCCCCGTAACCTGGCTGGCAAGCAAACTTCACTTCGCTAAAGTGAATGCGCAGCCTTGGTTATTACTTGGTTATTGTGGCGACTTATCAATCACGTTTCAAAATAGCTCGGACGGAGAGCATCTGTGGCAGAATGAATTCTAGTGTCAACAGCGACGGATGGACAGCGAAACCCTCTAGTCAATTGATAATGATTGCCGAAGTTTTAAAAGAAGATGTACGTCTTTTGTACGTCTCTTTACGATTCTTTTTTGTTTAAAAGATCAAACTTTCATTCCTCCGCTGCTGTGACAAAAAGCACCAATCGGAATATGCTCTATTTTGGGTCTTCCTTGTGAATTGTTAACCGAGTTAAACCATCATGCAAATATCCTCGTTTGGCCATCGCAGTATCGCTCTCTAATGTGGTGTTGCTCATCTGTCACGTAGTTTGCATTAGGATTCTGTAAAAATACTTTTCTTTGAAGAATTGAATCTTCATCCCACCGCTGTCACCACTTCCTCTACCCAAGGCAATATCGTAACAAAATACCGGGACTTACATCCTAGGAACAAAACAACCGCTACAGGTCAATTTGGGTAAAGATTCATCTTTTGCTGTTATTTCTCTCGTTACCGCACCACAAAGCATTCTTCAACAGGTAGTTATTATAGTTCCCTCAATTTCTGTTACGGCTCTGGAGATCCCGGGTGTATGGGAGGAGCCTAAACGCCTTTTGATAGCTTAACCATGGTTGACTTCAAAGCTTCGAAGCTGTTTCTTAGAAGTACTATATAGCATTTTCTTTGGCGAAATGAGTGGTGGTTGGTTGTGTCCTCCGACTGTAGGCAGCAGTTGTAGGTGTTTCCGGTTGCCGTTACTTTTACGCTCCTTAAGTACAGGAACGGATCAATAATTTTTGTCCTTAGGAGCTTAGGACATAAAACAACGAAACAAACAGGTTTGAGTGTGCGATCCGGTTCTGTCGGGATACTCGCGGTCATCTCGTCATTTTCACGGAGCGAACCAGTCGTTCCCAGAGCCCTCCCGTGTGTGGCAATATTTGGCAATCCCCCGTCGCTTTGTCTGGGGGCCATCAAATCTCATCTAAATGATGATATTTCTGAATTTTTGTTGACTAGCAGTTGTTTCCTAACAAGTAGTCATTATGGCTCCATCAAATGGCAGTACTTTATTGCACCGCTATATAGAAAGAGCGGATTATTACAGAGACACTGTGGACGTTGCGTGAATCAGTTGATAACTCTGACTTAGTCCTCTTTCAACTCATACACATTTGATGCTGGTACTCGTTTTTCATGTTTGGAAGATCGCATAGCTTTGACAGCTCACTATGGGCTGTACGGCTGTTTAAAATTATTCATTTTATTCTATCTTCGTAAAGTGGCCTTTTCGTCAAGATTTCTTTATATTCCTCAAATGTTCTTCCCGTGATTGTCTGTTACCCATATTTCACTCGGGTTCCGCGCACTTGTGTTCGATCACTTCATTGTTCAGAACACGATTACACAACTATTTTTATGTATTTTTGTCGATTGAGTAATTTGTCCACTTGTACTGCTTTGCACAATTTCGACGGCTGATAACCAGCCCATTGTTCTTCACTTTGTGTTTTTTCAGTTTCACTTGTTGTAATCGCCCTTCCTTTTTATGACCATCCCACAATCTTGGCGGCATAAATGTTAAACCGAATATTTGTGCGGCGACATGCAGTACTCGCTTTTTTACCTCCCGCACATTTTACTGGCTTATTTTTCCAGGCCAATCCGTTCGTACAAGACGAACCTTATTTCAGATGGCAGGCAATAAATTCAATTAGCCGGTATGAGTGGCTTTGCACTGAGTCAGTTCAGTAGGTCTGACCCAGAATAGGTTTCAAATGTCTTATGCGTTTGGTGTGGTCTGAATTTATGACCTACAAGAACGTATCTTGAACATACAAGAAAAATATCATGTTGCGGGAAAATGCTAGAATATCCTATTACAAAGGCAAGAACATTTGGATTTCGGGAAGCGTCATAAAAGAAAACGTCCCGCTACCTGTTAACTTCTGACTGTATATTTAAACAACGTGCAAATAGGTTTTGTTCAACTTAACTCTACAAAAATTTTGCTGTAAATACTATTGTAAATACTAGTAAATACTTGACTTCCTTTACTCTTCTCTCCCAACTCCTCCGAAATGGGGGAATGCCCGGGGGTTAAATTGTGAAACGATTCCACTTTCGGCCAGCAGGCATTAATAAAAGAATGCAGTAGGTTATCGTTGTTTTGTCTTGGTTCTTATTCTTGGGCACTGCGATTGGGATCAATTGTGTCTATTCATACGACAGGCAGTTACATGGGTAATCTGCGAGCAGCCATTTTTTACGGACTCGACCCGTCCTGCATAATATGTCTTCAAGTGTTCAAGTCTCAAAGTCTCTTCAAGCAGCAACTGACCTAACTGACTTTGGTAGTAATGGTTTGACGTTCTTAATAAATCTCTCCCAAGTCCCTCCGAAATGGGAGGTTGAAACTGGGGGGATTAAATCTGTTCACTTCCCTCGCTAGTCGATATTTGCTCATCGATAAAAGAATACAGTGCGTTATCGCCTCCGTTCGGGAATTATTGTTTTTTAATAATGGTACTATCCACAGGATTTTCTATTAATTCGACCCTAGCTTATGTATAAGAATGGAACTTTCTCATCACAATTTTCAAATAAATAATTATAAATGTAAGTCCAACACGTAAGTCACAGTATTTAGCACTATAGTTTAGAGATTTATGTGATTTATGTGTGTTCTAAACCTGATAATTTCATCGGAGTTCGGGAATGGAGAAAAACAAGGGACGTGACAATCCTTTTCTGTAGGTAAACTGCTACAACTTACTCACTGAAAACTTACCTTTTCTGTTTAGATTGCCGACAAACGTATGCAAATTACTTATGGCTTTTATGTCTTATTTGTTCAATCTTGTAGCTTTATTTTTCGGAATAGGCTTTAAAGGTTCCACACTAAACGACACAGTCTAAAACTGAGCAGATTGCGAGTGCAATTTTTACGATTACAAAAGTTTATCTACTCGGTAAACCAAAATCGACTAACTTTACCACTAACAAGTAGCCATCATTGCGTTCGTTTTAGGGATCCCCCTAGTGAATAAGCCAAGGCCTTAACCTAGAATCTGTCGTGTCTGTCGGTCATTTCCAACCGTTAAAGTCTACGTTCGTCCAAAAACTTACTGGCCCGTTTGGGGTTTCCCTTTCTCTGAAGCAGTGCGTGGAATAGGAAAAGTAACCAAGCGGACTGCTGATCGGGAAAATATTCTGCATTCTTTCTTGAAGGAAGTGAATGAACCACAACTAACAGTGGTCCTAGATGAGAGCCCTGCGGGGCTTCTGGGATCCCTTTTCTGCGTTATTTGAATTGTTGGTTAGAGTTTGTATTGGCGTCATTTTTTGACACTTTGAAATTCGCTCTCGAATGTACGTCTGTAGGTCGGTTGTTTCTTCCCATAGTTTGGCATTGGGCTCCGTGTTATCCTTTCAAAGTAATCTATGGGGCATCTTGTGCCGTATTCTTTTCGTAGAAGTGACCCTTAGAATAATCTAAGAATGTTTTAAGCGGTTTTCCATATTCATTGTCTAGGAATGATTGAATTTTCATCCCACCGCTGTCACCACCTGTACTGTCTAGTACTTGTCTTGTCTATTCTTGCCAAAGTTAGAGTTTTCTTCTTTTTCGACCTTTTTGATCCTTCTCACATCTTGTACTTAAGCTGGAGAGCAGCGATCAGCGGGTCTTAAACTTGGTCGCAGCCTTGAAAAGTTTAGTTATTTGGTAGCAAAGCTTGTCTTAACTAGTAGTTATCATAGTTCCCACAAGAGTTCGAATTACGTAGAATCACGCACGTACGGACTGAGATAGTATGAACTAATTAGAACTGTCCACCTTCATTCATACGTATTTGATGCCTAAATTGCTGTAGTCTTCGAGCAATCCTAGTGTAGTGTCTGGTCGTTTTTTCTACGCTAAATTTCCGAAATACGCACAACGCACCAAAAGACGTCCGTCCAAATCTACGTTCGTCCAAAAACTGACGCGCTCGTTTCGGGAACGATATTAATACTCTCATATCCGTGCGTCTCGACTCGGACGATCTTCGATCTCCTTCTTTGTCGTACTATTCGTCTCACGAAGCCAGTGAGAGTTTCGAATTACACAATGTATGTTCGTTCTCTCGTTCTTTCGAACTTTCGGAATGCCGTATGCATGCATGTATTTCAGTTGCACTGAAACAAATGATTCAATCGATCCAGATTCATTAACTCGCTAATTCATTTAGCCTGACATGCTCCCTACACCTAGTTCTTTGTAAACGAGGATATTTTGCGCCTCTTTGTTAGTTTGCGGGGATCTTAACGCTAACCTGGCAATGTGGGGAACGATAATTTCGCAACTTTTCGATTGCGTTAGTTTCAGCAAACTTCAAAAGTGTCGCTTACTCCCCTCTACACATTATTTTAACTTGTTTAAGGTTCAAATC
This sequence comes from Sabethes cyaneus, assembly GCF_943734655.1. Lineage (NCBI taxonomy): Eukaryota > Metazoa > Arthropoda > Insecta > Diptera > Culicidae > Sabethes > Sabethes cyaneus. Next base: position 7,348,857 of record NC_071355.1, read on the forward strand.
TGTCCGACGTCATGCGACAAATTTTTACTGGAAAGATATCTTCCATCTGCAGTTTCAGTATTGACAAAAGACCGGTATATTTTGGGTGAATAAAGTTCTTATTCGAACCTGTGTCTATCAAGATTTTCAACGGTTCTTTAGCCTTACCATAATAAAGAAAATATGGTAATGTGGACCTTGTCCTTTAAAAAAAAGTACAGCTGGATTCTCTGCATCGTCTTCAGGTGTTTCCCATTCTCGTGATTTTCGATCTATTTTTTCTGACGGGTAATACTCTTCTTGTTGACTAACCTGTGCATTACTATGTAGGTCTTCTTGCTGTTAGAAGTCTTGATGTACCAACGTGGCCTCCCGAAGGGGTGTCGTGGTTTTTAGATATAATTTTTCGTATTTCATCTTTATTTGTGATAACTTGTGCTTGGTTGTAAAATATAATGTCGACATGGCTTAGTATTTTATTGCCCATTGATTTGCTGCTGTTTGTCAAGTAATGAGAAAATAATATTATTATTTGGTATTGCTAGCTTTTTTATCCTCAAGTTTATCTTTATTCTTAACACTGGTGCTTCCTGAAACTGGAACGGATGGTCCAGAACGGACGGAACCGGAAGGTATTTCTCGGAGCAACGCATACCGTCGAGCTAATTGCTTCAATTGCTGTATATTTTTGGCCGGATAGAGAATCATGGAAGCCATCGACGATCATTTGTACCGTTTGCTCCTCGACAATATCAGCGCGCGAAGCAATTTACTGCATCTTCAAAATATAGCCCATCACGGACGTCTTGCAAGCCGTGAATGCGGTCTTCGCAGCTTATCAATGATTTCTGCCACCGTGAATGAATGGCCAAAACTTTGTACAAAATTTTCACGGAACTCCGCGTGTGTGGTGGATCGACGCACACGCAAAAACCATTCAGCCTCTGTGCCTGACTCCATTAATCTCCGTATGCACCTAAGCCGAAAGTCTGCGCCTGCTCCAACAGAGCCGCAAGTCGTTCAACCATCTCTCGGGAACGTACAAACCGCTGCCGGCAAACGATGGAACGAGGCACTTCACGTCCTGAAAGTCTGCCGTTCGGGTAGACAATTCGATACCGGTAAGTTCACGCCGGCAAAAATCGGTGGTTCGTACAGAAGCGACGGTGACACTTTTCTTGTGCGATTCTGGTTTTCTCGCGAAAAAATCACCTCCAGTTTTTTGACAGTTCGGAAGTGTTGAGGAACAGACGAAACGAAACGTTCATACACTGAACGCAATATAGTCGGTAGGAAATGTTGTTTTTAACTTTTCCTTGAACTTAGTTGCTAACGCCGCTTGACGGCGCGTCAGCCTGTCCTCTGCGAAAAATTTAATACTAGTTATGATCTGTTGATACTATACTTCTGTTAGACGCACGATGGACTTCGCAGTGCGTAGTGCGCCCTTTTCCTTCTTATAACTCTTGCATCGTTTGGGTAGTTCCAATACTAGTAGTACTGCTATCATTGCACACAAGATCAATAGTAGAATGTTGTTCTCTTTATGGTAGGCAGTGTGCAACTGTTGATTATTTACGATTTGCACTTGGGGTCAGCAGTAATTTTTTCGTTTTTCAATACTGGTTTCCCCATTTTGCAGTGTCACACTTATAGTCCTGTCACGGTCGCCATATGTTACTGGTCGACTGGTCCATACTGTGCTGAAATTTTGTCTCGTTTACCATGGCGTTGGAAAGACTGGAGACTGTTATTTGTTCTTAGAGTGGCGATGTGAGAACTTTTTGGTACTTCTCAAGCATATCATGAGTATAGTTAAAGGCCGTCTGCAGCTTGATCATTCAGCTTCAGACTTTTAAACTCATAGTTTAGTCTATCTGGTGTCAAGATTACGGGGGATTTGAGGGTTAATTCTCCCAGTGATATTATTGTGATCAATTTATCATTAAACCTATACTGTGCTCCCAACTCCGGTGAGCATTCAATTGCAGTACCTATGGGAGCTAGAATCCTGATTCTGGGAGTCATGACCATCCCCGCCTCGAACGACAACCGTATATCCTGGACTCTTAAAATATTGGTACGCGAACTTCTTAGGTGACAAAAGGGTAATGGTCATCATATTCTTACTGATTCTATTCTCTAAACGGCTCCGGTTCATCGAAAAAAAGATGAAGAGTCAAAGGCTTTGCTTTTTTAGCCATTCTAAGCTGAAAGTTGTAGCCAGTCTGTTGCACCTTGATAAATTGATCGGGAGGAGACGAATCAAATGTTAGTCACGAGGTTGGCAAGACCTTTGTAGACAAGTAATCCCAACCCAAAATAGATGTCCTTACCCGTTATGTTCACACTCTTCGTCTGCCACATTAAAAGCTACCTCATTTGGTAATTTAACAACTCCCTCATCCTGAAATAATCTTGCTTCGCCCTTGATATAAATAAGGTCCAATTAAGTTACTCTTACTGCTTTTGACCATTTCTGACCAGTTGGTGCAGTTCCATCCCAGATGATCGAACTAGTGTAAGTGTCCCCTTTCCTCTCCACTTTAACTCTAACTGCTTTGTGTCAACCATTCTCTTACACTACTCACGGTTGACATCGAATGTCTTAGAATCGATTCCACTGTCATGGATTGGAGAATCAGGGACAACTCCTCACCTCGATATACCATCTGAAAAGCTTCTATCTGGCACCGATAGTTAGCTTGTGTGACAGTAATAGAAAGTGTCTTTATTGTAATGTTTTGCTGTGAGAATCTTGCCCAGTCTAGCTTTAAGGACGTCGACAGACGCTCCACCAGTTCGTATCGTAGTGATGCGTTGAAAATATAGTCATCAACTTCAGAGGTACGAATCCTTGCGACCATATTTTTCACCGACAACGTGAAATTTACCACTGTTGCAAGGCGATAGCCATAGACATGTGGGAAAAATATAATATAGAGCCATTGCTGTAATTTCTATGCTTCGAAACAATTTTTATAGATAAGTACGTCAAATATATGAACAGCTTCGACAGTTCTTAGAAAAACTCAAAAAACTCAGTTTTGACACGGATGTTTGAAGCAAAATTTTGCTTGGCGATAGTCATAGGCGTATAGTACAAATATAGCATAGAGCCATCGATGTATTTTATCCAAGATGTTGGCGGAGTAATGGCTTTCACTCTGCGTACTTCGTATATCGTGATGCTTATCGATATTAAATTGTGTTAGCTTTTCGTCTATTTGCTGGACGAAATATTGTTTCGTGGTGTATTAATCGTGCCAAGTTTATGCTTGACCACATTTAAGTTTTTCTAATGCACACTGTATAGTTATAGTGTATATGTATAGGGTGTGAATATTGCCTTGTTCACACGACTTGGGAATTCGCCTGGGATGTCTATCTCGCTAGTCCCTGGTGTATTGTTACGTACTCCTTGACCGTCTACACTCGTTGGTCCCCACAGTCCTTTCTCCTCTCGTGCCTGTGAGAGCTCTCCAAGCTTGAGCTCACCGATATTCGTACTGTAGGAGGTCTTCACTCGTCTCGGGTCGTCTTCCGGCTGCTGGTCTCAATGATCTTCATAATTTAATAATACTTCACTTCTTATATCTACACTCGCGAAAAAAAGTTATACCAATCATAAAAGAGTTAAAAATTTTGAATTTGCTCTGATCGCACCGAATTTTATTGTCCTCTTTCTCTAAGATTGGTTTACATGTAAAACGTTAATAACGGATTTACGTAATTAATTTAATTTCTTTGTTATTTTACTTAATATTTCATGGCGACTTTTTTTTTCTTAATCTTCACGCCTTTGATTTGATTTACTTATGTTCTTCATAACATTTGATTTCTTCATCGAATGAACTCGTACATTTTACTAATGTTCCTATTGAACTTCTTTCTTATATCATTAAACGTAATATCGCTCACTTTCCGTGAGTTTTGATTTACCGTCGGGAGTCATTCCTGTTACTCTCCCTCTTTTAATTCTTCTAGGGGTCATACTTGTGGTAGCTTGTGTGACAGCAATAGAAAGTGTCTTTATTCTGATGTTTTGCTGTGAGAATCTTGCCCAGTCTAGCTTTAAAGACGGCGGCAGACGCTCCACCAGTTCGTATCGAAGTGATGCGTTGAAAATATAGTCATCAACTTCAGAGGCACGAATCGTCACGACCATATTTTTCACCGACAACGAAAAATTTATCTCTGTTTCATGGCGATAGCCATAGACATATGGGAAAAATATAGTATAGAGCCATTGCTGTAATTTCTATGCTTCGAAACAATTTTTATAGATAAGTACGTCAAATATGTGAACAGCTTCGACAGTTCTTAGAAAAACTCAAAAAACTCAGTTCTGACACGGATGTTTGAAGCCAAATTTTGCTTGGCGATAGTCATAGGCGTATAGTACAAATATAGCATAGAGCCATCGATGTATTTTCCATGTAGATAAGTACATCAAATATATGAACCGGTTCGAAATTTCTTAGAAAAAGTCAAATATTTGATTGGTAGTACCAGTATGATATTTAGTTTTATTTTATGCTCCTCGTGGAAGCCGGTATGCGTTTCTTGGTTGTTTATGATTGTTACGTCTAGGAGTACGACGCAGTCAACTTTTCTGGCATTGATGGACCTTGGGAGCCCCAGGATGGCACCAACGGTATGTACAAATGTGGACAAAGACGGATTGACCGTTATGGTATAAGAGTTTCTGGCGGCCAAGTTGAGAGACCCGAAGTAGGGAAGGTACGAGTCTACTTTATCCACTTCATTGTTGAGTTTTGCTATTCGGACGATGTCTTCACACCCATTGTGGATCCAAACCCACTTCACAGCTGCTGGATGCTGCTGTCAGATTCTTTAATTGATCTAGATTCCCTATGGCTACGCAGTCTCTGAACCTGTAGTTGACTGTTCCTAATCGGGTTTGGGAGTATTCACTCTGCTTGAATTTTGATGGAGAATCCGCTGGCTTTAGTGGTACATATTTTTTGTGATAAAAACTCCCAAGAAATGAGTCACACTTTTGGACGAGTGAGAAGTCACCTCGTCTCCAGCTTTGCCAATCGTCAGCCGGAAACTCTCCCAGTCGTCGTCTAGTTTTCACTATTTTTTCATATACATTCACTTTCTTCATTATCTTTCTTTAAATTCTGAAGTTAATATTAGCTTCTTCATTACTGTACTTACTAATAATTTCCAAACATTCTGGGGGCTCCTCGGGACTGCGGGATACGTAACGTCCAGTTCCGGGCCCTCTAACGGTTGAAATCAGAAACACTTGGAGTGTGTGCTTGTGTTTTTAACCGAATTCTATTATCTCCTAGCTCGACCAATTGCTGAGTTGCAACTGCACACTTTTGTCATTTCTGGCTGCTGAAACCTATTTATAACTGAAATTGGTCATGAATCGGTTACCACAACTAGTTTATAACAACTGTGCTAGTTGGGTATGGAAAAAATATAGTATAGAGCCATTGCTGTAATTTCTATGCTTCGAAACAATTTTTTATGGATAAGTACGTCAAATATATGAACAGCTACGACATTTCTTAGAAAAACTCAAAAAACTCAGTTCTGACACGGATGTTTGAAGCTAAATTTTGCTTGGCGATAGGCATATGGTACAAATATAGCATAGAGCCATCGATGTATTTTCCATGTAGATAATTTTAAGATAGGAAATTCGGATAATCACTTTGTTAAACACTGTATATTATCTCGACGTAATCTCGACATCAACTCAACTCAATATATTCAATTATGGCTTTTTATATCATTTATAACATTATGTACTGCTTATGTGCAGTGAGACTGAAAGTGACAGCTTTCGTTAACTCAACTAGGGGTTCTACAATTAGTATATTACAGTCCTTATCCTTTTAGATGTTCCATATATATATTGCAAATTATATACATAATTTCCATAAGATTAATCACTTATTCGAGCAATTATAATCCTCTCAACCAACTAACGATATTAGCGATATAAACTTTTAACTTAAATTTTACTAATTTATCTTTTCACCAATAATATTTGAATGCCTCAACGGCTTAAAATTTACTAATTATATATATAATCTTCTTGTATCTTCTTTTTCTTTAATCTGGACGATCTTCTAACCGTATTGTTTCCGGGATCTAATGCACGATGCATTTCGCTACCGGAACGTTTCGAACGCCTCCTTGACAATACAAAACCGCTGAATTCTGCTTCGTCTTCTGATTTCTCCAAACTCCTTTTTGTGCCGCGTTCGTTTTCCATTTCAACTGGGATCAAATGCGTATTGTTACGCCTCCTATTGATCTTCATTGCTGGTCTTATCTGCTCCCTGTGAGCCGAGACAAGATGCGATCCGACCGCTATCTGAATCAGTATCACTATCGTAATCAGTCCGCAGTCTTTTGAAATAATCGTGGATATTCTCCTTACTTTCCACTTCGTCAACAAAATTTACTGATCGTTTTGGCCCATTTTTCAATTGAAAGCAATTCTTTTGTATGTGGCCACGCTTTTTACAAAAATGGCATACAAAATTCCCGTATCTGGTATTATTCGATGACCGCGGTCCAGACCTTCATCTCTCATCTCTGTAATTATTTCCGCTATCACGAAATCTGGATCTACCTCTGGAATCCCTGTGGTAATATCTTTCCTGAAAATGGTCTGTATTTCTGGGTCTCCCTAGACGATATCTAATCGAATTTATGTTAGGATTGCCATTTTCTTCATTTAAAAGCTCCGAACGCGATTTGCCCAATTCATGATTTTTTATCAGCCTTTCCGCCACTTTCAAAGGCAGCTCATCTAACCCAAGCATATCTTTTTGAACATCTTTACTACGAACACCAAAAACTAGCTGGTCCCTGATAGCTGAATCACGATGGCTACCGAAATCGCATGCTTCCGCTAGCAATTTCACGCCCAAAATAAAATTTTCTCCTGATTCACCAAAACCTTGCTTTCTGCATCGAAATTTAAATCTTAAAACAATATCAGACTCCTTTTTGTCATAGCGTTCTTTAAGCTTTTTTGTTATGTCTGCATACGATAAAGTTTTCAAATCAGTAGCTGGATATAAAAGCTTTAATTCATCGAACACTGTCATGCCACAAAAACTCAGAAAGATATCTTTTTTTCTTGATTCCTCAACCAAATTACTAGAGAAAAAATACTCTAAACGCTCTATATAGTTAGAGAATGATGTGCCAGGCACATACGGATCGATTGAACCGATTAAAGCCATTCTAAATAGAATTAGAATTTGTCAATATCTTTCTGGTCAAACACAAATGTAAAAAAACGGAAAAGAAACAGAAACCAACTAACCTTTTCTTGTTGTCCACCGAAATCCCGCTTCACGGTTCTGTGTGCTAATTTCCGTTTTCTGATTAATTGTATCGATTACAAATCCCGTATCAGGGAGTTAAATGCAGTATTATCAATCGCACCGAAATTTCTTCGCAAATGCTAAGCGTATTCAAATATTTATCGCTGCTACAGCGCACAGAAGTATAATTTTATTTTTCACCGATCTATCCGATTATCCGAAATGGTAGCGTCGCTTTCGACCGGCTTTACAAAAAAGTAAACAAAACGAAAGGATTAGAATTGTATAAAACTTTTGATTAATCACTATAACGCCTTTTTTAAATAACCCTTCAAAGCAAAAGAATTTCAATAAATTGTTTAATTCTTTTGGAACAAAAGCGACTCACCGTTTAGTTTTTCTTTTGTTTATACGCACTAAGGTTTCCTTTTTGTCAGCAAACTCCAATCCTTTTATATCTTGCCACTGTTCACTTTTAAAACTTTTAAACCTTTCATCGCTCGTCGCCACTTTTAAAATAGGAAATTCGGATAATCACTTTGTTAAACATTGTATATTATCTCGACGTAATCTCGACATCAACTCAACTCAATATATTCAATTATGGCTTTTTATATCATTTATAACATTATGTACTGCTTATGTGCAGTGAGACTGAAAGTGACAGCTTTCGTTAACTCAACTAGGGGTTCTACAATTAGTATATTACCGATAACTACATCAAATATATGAACCGGTTCGAAATTTCTTAGAAAAACTCAAATATTTGATTGCTAGTACCAGTAATGGTACTATTATTAGTACCAGTATGATATTTAGTTTTATTTCATGCTCCTCGTGGAAGCCGGTATGCGTTTCTTGGTTGTTTATGATTGTTACGTCTAGGAGTCCGACGCAGTCAACTTTTCTGGCATTGATGGACCTTGGGAGCCCCAGGGTGGCACCGACGGTATGCACAAATGTGGACAAAGACGGATTGACCGTTATGGTATAAAAGTTTCTGGCGGCCAAGTTGAGAGTCCCGAAGTAGGGAAGATATGAATCTACTTTATCCACTTCATTGTTGAGTTTTGTTATCCGGACAATGTCTTCATACCCATTGTGGGTCCAAACCCACTTCACAGCTGCTGGATGCTGCCGTCAGATTCTTTAATTCATTTAGATTCCCTATGGTTGCGCAGTCTCTGAACCTGTAGTTGACTGTTCCCAACCGGATTTGGGAGTATTCACCCTGCTTGAATTTTGATGGAGAATCCGCTGGCTCTAGTTGTACATATTTTTTGTGACAAAAAACTCCCAAGAAATAAGTCACACTTTTGGACGAGTGAGGAGTCACCTCGTCTCCAGCTTTGCCAATCGTCAGCCGGAAACTCTCCCAGTCGTCGTCTAGTTTTCACTATTTTTTTATATACATTCACTTTCTTCATTATCTTTCTTTAAATTCTGAAGTTAATTTTTGCTTCTTCATTACTGTACTTACTAATAATTTCCAAACATTCTGGGGGACTCCTCAGGACTGCAGGATACGTAATGTCCTGTACCGGGCCCTCTAACGGTTGAAATCAGAAACACTTGGAGCGTGTGCTTGTGTTTTTAACCGAATTCTATTATCTCCTAGCTCGACCAATTGCCGGGTTGCAATTGAAATCAGATCGAAGTGGAACCAGCAGCGTGTAACCTTCCGTCGTCCCAGTACGACCGGAGTAGTTTTCTTTTTTTGTCCTGGATACTAGGAACAAACCTAGTCATTTATGCTTTCGTTCTGACTCTGTCGTGATTTCGAACGAGTGTTCTCATTAACTCGACCTTGTCAGCGACCGCCTACAGATTTATCACGAACGAAGCACATTTCAAGCGGTACATACACTCCACTCATGGACGACTCCGCACCTTGTAACCATCTGAAACGCTTCTATCTGGCACCCACAGGTGAAAATGGTTGATATTGTGGTAGCTTGTGTGACAACAATAGAAAGTGTTTTTATGGTGATGTTTTGCTGTGAGAATCTTGCCCAGTCTAGCTTTAAGGACGGCGGCAGACGCTCCTCCAGTTCGTACCGAAGTGATGCGTTGAAAATATAGTCATCAACTTCAGAGGCACGAATCGTTGCGACCATATTTTTCACCGACAACGAAAAATTTACCTCTGTTTCATGGCGATAGCCATAGACATATGGGAAAAATATAGTATAGAGCCATTGCTGTAATTTCTATGCTTCGAAACAATTTTTATAAATAAGTACTTCAAATATATGAACAGCTTCGACAGTTCTTAGAAAAACTCAAAAAACTCAGTTCTGACACGGATGTTTGAAGCCAAATTTTGCACGAATACACAGACATGCATAACCGACAAAGGAAAAAGCTGAAATAGCTTGATTCGGAATCGCACTTTTCATCACAATTAGCTCAAAATATCACTCATTCCGTTCCGCGGGGTATAAACTCATCGTTAGTCACTCTTGCTTATAGGAATTTCAACTAGAGGCACTCGCGTATATTAAATCAAAGCGAAAACTACTGATCTTTCGATCCAACGTATCGCGAAAGCACACAAGCGTCCGATCTCTCTGCTTTCCCATACCGAACTGTTTTTCCCAGAGGGTGTCGGGTGTCTAAATATTCTCTCGTTATAGGTCGCATTTTTGTGAATTCAAAATTGTATTGTAATTGCTGTAATTTTTGAAGTTTGTCAAGCAATATTCTGGTTTTATCCTCCATCAGTGATATTGCGAATTTTGTATGAATGATAGGTACGTATGCCCTTAGTAGCGGAGAAGATAAAAATAAATACACCCTTTACTACATTGTACGTCTGAGGACTCGCATGAAACATACGCATTGGCGGAAAGTCGGCTTAGTGGAGTTTTTACTTTGTAAACCTACACAATTTTCTCACACTTTTAATATTTTTTGGTATTGTACTGTTTACACTCGCTTTGTGATCCGAACTTCAGTTCGAAGTCACGGTCGCCATGAAACATAATTTCTACTTGTAAGACAGCTGGTAAATTCCACTCTCGGAAATTCGTATCAGCTGGATTGTCGGTATACACTACGTCTGCTCTCATCCTTAGTAACGCAATCAAAGGTGAGGGGGGAAGAGTCTCGTAGATGTAATGGTTTTGCTGGGTTACGCTTCCATAACTACCAGACTCACCGTGGTACCGGAGTACGAGTGAGCTGTCCTTGTAATCGAAACCGTACCCGTTAGCCATCATGGTCTATGAAGTCACCGACTCCATTCAAATATGCTGTACACGGCAAATCCTCTGTTACCAGAGAGTACATTTGATCACCTTCTACGATCGCTTCACCAAATTGCGATCGCACCGTCAGCAGTTTTCTCCAGAGCATAATAATGTGGTAGTAGTTCCACATTGACGGAGACACATATTTACATTTCTCAGCAACGAACACGACGTTGATTCAACTTGTAGTATGAGATATCACGATTCGTTGATTTTTTTTTCTATTTCCACCCATATTGTCGGTGGGATTCGTCGAACTAATTTTAAGTATATATTGATTGTTAATTAGAATATATATTAGGGTGAAATTGTTGTGAAGTAATTCGATTTTCTACTATGAGTTATACTATGAACTTTTTTTCTGCTTACTATTATGTCTATTAAATGTTATGCTGTTATCGGACAGCATTGACGTATGGATAGTTTGTGTTTGCGCTACGGTTACGTCATGGTCACCCTTCACTTGTGTGGCTGTGTCCTGTCACGGTCGCCATATATAATTATCTATTATTGCGTATTAAGAACACCGTTGATTTACTTAATACTAAACGGTTTTTCAGATTCCATTTCATATCTTGGTTTTTTTATTCTCAATCGGATGAATCGCTGTCGCCCCTACGCAGACTTTTTTTTTCCTAAAGAGAAAAAAAGGTTCAACGCATCATGCATCGTGCGTAAACAACGACTTCAATTTCTATTTAACAACTGATACAGTCCGGACAGCTAAGAGAGGGTATTCATACCACGACAGCTTCCTAAACAACTGTTCGATTGCATTCGAAGCGCAGTCAACTCTAATCATCATTAGCAACCGGTTTAGAACTGTAATCCCAAAATATGAGCGTTATTTAACTTTGTTCATCAGTAGGCTTTAAAGTTTCGAGTACAACCCTTCGTCGAACTAACCCGACTTCCATTGCTTGCAGACTAATGAAGCAACTGCAACTGCTCTGGAATTGAAGGGGAACGCGACGGGGTACAAGTAACCAAAAAAAACACGTCTATACTGACCAACGTCCGACGATTGACTCACTGACTGACTGTCCGATCAGAGCCTGACGCAGCTGGCTTCTGTAATCCCTCCTGAACACGGTCGCCATGTGCAGATAACATTTGGAGTGCTCGTTTACATTGAAAACTGGTCCGATGCTGATTCATTTCAATGTTGTGTATTGTGTATTGTGATAATTCTTCCAACAAACATGTGACATAATGGGATTGAATTTCACCGTACATTTGTACTTCAGCCATGATTTTTTCGGAAAACTGACTTCACCACGGAGCAGTTCTTGCTGGTTTGCAAGGCGTTTTGCGTTTTGGTTTGACAGCTCCCTACAACTTCTAGCGTTTGCTTCTTTCAATAACGGCGAATGGCATTTGCATTTAATTTACATACCGTATCGATATTTATAACCGGAATAAACCGAAAATAGAGATTGAAACTAGAATCTGGTTACAAATTACAAATTAAATACTTTTCGATGCGGTTAAAGAAAACCCCTTTTTAATTGCACTGAATAGCATTCTCAACAGCAACATAACCAGAGAACCGTTTGTGTACTTTACAGTTTCTCCCAGAAGTTGAAAAGCGTGCTGTATGAGGTTTAAACATTGAACGTAAACTTGAAAGTTCGGTTAATTACTTAAAATGTTAGCTGCATAGAGTTCTCTTCATGGTCTTTCGTATGGCTGGTTGAGCAAAAAATACGCTTTTAACCGGTCCTCTGGTTGCTTGGGCGATCTTCTAGGCTCATGATTATTTGTAAAATAATCGCCTACTATGGTGTAGCAACATCCTGGTAGGTCATCAGTTCTCAACCTTTTTTAACCAAAATAGTTTGCTGCATTCGAGTCTGTAGCCGAAAACGAAAAAGCTGAGCTAAATCTGCGCCTCGAACACCAGCGGAAGGTACATCTGTCGGTTGTTCCGCTATCGTGCTTAAATTCAGCATTAGCGTGTTTGATTCTACTACTTTCTTTGCCAACTGCGGCTGACACGCGATTGATAGCTTCGGAGCAATGGGCTGTTCTGCCCCAGAATGGTTATGGTCGTTGAAAAACACAAGAAAGGATTGTTTCTTACGACCCGTTTCTCCAACTTGACGTGTGGGAATAAAGTACGTAAAGTACACAGTCAATTAAACAGTGTTCAGTTGAGCTTTATTCCACCACTCGTGGAAGATTTTCTATTTCCCATTATCTTCTCCGTTTTGCCAAGCACGTTTAACCGGAACAGTTTCCTTTGTCACGGTCGCCATGTACGACATTACGACCAGATTTTCGAGTCGTTCGGATGAAGTACACGGTTGAAGGGCGAAACACGTTTGGGTTTGGGTTACTTCGAAACAAGCTATATTGGCGGTGCTGTTGGAGAAGGCATTTCCGTTTCAGATTGTGCCTATGGGAAAATGCTATCTATTAAAATTCTATGGAGTTTAGAAAACGGTGACATTATTAAGCGTGTTACTACGGTGCAACTGTTATGAACTGAGTTCAGTTAATTCTTCCCCATAAGAGGTAGTATAGCCTATTCTTTAGCTAATGTTTTATGTTTTTTTTTCTATACATGAACATTGAGCACTGAGTGTAATACCATCCACCACATGTAATTTCTATTTTATTAGAATCGGCGCACCTGATATCCATGTGCATTATTACTTTTACGGCTAACCTAGCTTTCTTTGAAATGTATGGGATATGAGATTGATTAAAAGTTAGAATAAAAGTTCGGCTGGGATGGTTGGGATTCCTACTCGTTTCGTGTCCTACCGTGTGTTGTCGTTTTACTTTATTAGATTCACGATATTCACTCGCGAACGCTATCTTAGCTAAGAAAAACTATCACTCGAGGTCACTTAAAACGAGTCTAACACGAGTGCGCCAGTTAAGTATGAAAATTAAAAGACGACTGATTCCTTCTAACGCACAAAACAGAGTGATTTAATATTCAAGAATTTATCTTAACCTAGCTACGTTTTACCTATCATTCTATGTTAGTGCTTTCTGTTCCTTCAACCACATGTTCCCCGCTGGCATTGGTGTTACGCTGTTGATAAGGATTAATCTCGCGGAGGTCGGGACGTAAACTTTTCCTAAATGCGATTCTTTCTCCAAATTGTTCAGGATCTGGAAGAATAGCTATGGCCGTTTTTGCGCGATGGAGAACAGCAGGATTTGTAGTTAAAACTATTGCATTGTCTATATGTGGTAGGTGAGAATACCAATCTAAAGCCATTCCTGCTTCAAACGCAGCATATCCTTTACTACGTAGGATAGAACACAGTGTAGTTTTCCCGCTGGCATTTGGTGCATAGACAACAGTCCTGAACTTTTGTAACTTTGCGAATGCATATCCACCACTATAATAGTGCTTCATCGCCTTAATGCGTTCTTTATAGTTATCAACGACGCATTCAATACAGTTGCAAGAACTACCAGTTATTCTTGGAACTTCAGTATTTACTGTAACGTTAACAGTATGCCGATATTTATTCGTTATATCGGTAGTCTTCACAATAGGCCTAGCTGGATCAGTCCTCCTTAGGTACTCCTTAATTACTGGACTTTCAGCCTCGTCGACGTCATATACGTCGCACGGAAACCTGACTGGTGCAGTTCTCTCAACTGAACAATCGTGTGGCACCGTATCAATCACTCGGACGCCTACACTTTCCGTTGAAATTGTAATCTTATCAGTATTATAGTCAGGGAATTTATATCCAGTTGTCACATTTCTCTTTTCACCAAGGTCCTTTCTAAACGAACCAATTAAATCTATGTCCACTGGTGGTGTCTCACTGGTACTCCTGGTGACCATGGACTTAGACGCAACCGTGCTACCTAAATATGGCCACGGTGAAATGTGTTCCTCTCTTATCCCTTTTCTCATAAAATATAATATCTCCTCGCCTCTTGGGATAAACATGTAAATATCTTCATCCATAATCCGCTTTTTAAGAGTAAGACTTCCCAGATACTCCTTAATCTTATCCTCATCCCATTTTTCGTCGGATATGAGGCTTGTTTTTGTTACACCGTTATAAGTATAACGTTCAAGGATTCGGTCTTGGTAGTAACTGCTACTACGTATGGGGATTCCGTGCGGATTATTCTCAGCTATAGTCTTGTAGGTACTCCTTCCAAGAATAGCGAATGTTAGTTGCCGTCTCGTCTCCTTATTGGAAGCGGGGTGTTTTGCACCATTACCGCCACCAACACCTTTGATGTTATACGCCATTACGCCAACAAGCAGGCAGTCCAAAGGTGGGAAAAACGAAGTCGCACTAACAGGGTGGTCGTAGACCACCGTAAAGTAGAGTAAATAAAACGCAAAGTAAAACGTAAAGTAGAGTAAATAAAAAAAACGTTGTCGGTGCGTGGGTCCCGTGGGTTCGTAGATTTAGATCAGTAGCGCGATGGGATTGTGCTTGGTTGTGATGCTGGAGATGTTGTTCATTATTGATACATTAGTACTGATGTTCGTTCTCCGTGTTCCTCTTTTTACCGAGCAGGCGCCTCGGCGTTTAATGATCGAACATTAAACCATCATCTTCAATCGGCTTTACCAGAAGTGCATCGGTGAGATTCGCGCAAACGCCTCTGGCGTTGGGAATTCGCTCGTTTAATTGGTTTAGGAGAACCGTGAACGATCAGATTGGATATCAAGCCCAGCCTAGTAAAGTTTCTGATGTGGAATCCGCTCTTTTGATGAATTTTTATTACCGTTCCAGTTAATTCTGTAGCGGCATCAAGGTTCCAAAAACTAACGGCGTAATCATCGACGGAGTGCTGTTTTTCATAATAGCATTCATTGCCTCTGGATGCTTCGTTACATATCATTCTGCAGCATGATTTTTGACTCTTTTTAAAGGGTTTACTATCCTGCATTATTCGTGGAACCGAAAACCTGCATCCCCTACTTCAACCAAGGGAGGAGCGGAGATCAATGAAATAATCTGAAAAAATTAAGGGGTAGTGGCGCTACATCTCCCCCCCCCCCTCCCTTACTGAGTAGCAAAGCATCCGTCATCAGCATCAAGGTGCCCGAAGCTATCGACGTATCCATCGACGCTGTTTTATAATGGCATTCGCCTTCTCTACATATTTCGTGGCATATCTTTCTGCATTATGATTTGTTACCGCTTGAGCGCAGAATGGTAAGCAGGTTGCTTCAAAAGTCATCACCTGCATAACCATATTGGTCCGGCGGTACAGACGAATCACAGTTCCAACCAGAAGAATCTCTGCGCAGGTTGATCCTCTTTCCTGATTTTCAGCTGGAATGGAACATTTCCTTAATGTCTCCACTGATGGCGGATTTCCCCTCTCTAAAACGTAGAAGAATCGAATAACGTGTAGTAAGTGTGTCTGGTCCGAACACTTCCCGTGGCGACTAAACTTTCCATATCAGTCAGAAACTCTTGCCACTATCTGCGATCGGTTTTTTTCTCTCACGATATTAACGAAACGCAGGGTAAGTAGGAATTTATCTGGTCTATCTCTTCACCAGACTTGAAGATAGTTTTGATATCCCTTGCGACATCTTCAACCCAAACCCACACTATAACTTCTCCAACTTTCGATCCTGTAATTTTCCGGAGGTACTTGATTCTGGTTAATGCTGCGCAGTTCTTATACCTGGCACTGAGAGTAGAAAATCTTAGTTTAGCCCAAGTGTCGGTATTGAATTTTGCAAAAAAAACATCAATTGCTGCGACCAGTCTAGAGTAGCCTTCGTCTTGCTTCCATTGTCCCTTGTCACTAGAGTAATTGTCGATTGACCATGCAGCTCCAGGCTGCATCCAGCCATTAACTGTTTGGCACATTTTTCGGCACCTCCTCGCAGAAACTTTTGTAACCTGTTCAGATTTTCTCAGTCGTTGAACGCACCTTCTTTGGTGGTTTCGATGAAAATTTTCTTAAAACGTGACCATTCTTTGGCCGACCCATCGAAATTAGGTAACTCGAAAAGCGGCTGCTCGACTTTTGGCCGCTCCGGTGGGTTCGGAGTTTTTCCAACTGTTTGTTGCATGTTATGATCCTGTCACGGTCGCCATGTATCACTTTTGGTTCCTTTGCGGAACTTGACGATTCTGTGATACGTATGCGATGCGTGAGTAAACAAAAAAGTAGTGTTTCTATTTTATGAATTTTTTAACCTACGTTATTTTTGTTTTCGCTCCGTTCCGTTACAGCTCTTCTACTTGCCCTGAGTAATCTGGACTACCTTGCGGGAGTAAAGTGCTTTCTTGATGTTTGTTAGTTCTGTGTTTAGCGTCTGGGTGTCCCGTTTGTCACGGTAATATAACAGTAACGTTTTTGCTTAAGTCTGACCAGGTATAAACCCGGTCAACATTGTTGCATAACATTAACCAGATTGTTACGTAACTGTGTTATGACGTGAGGTTGTAGTTACATAACCTGAGAGTAAAAGGATGGTTGAAATTTCCCACTTTTTTACATAACATCGTTACATTACAATGTAACATTGCGATAATGTTTATGTAACATTGCGATAACATTAAAGCAACGTAACGTTACGTTACATAATTGCCATTGTTATGTAACAATCCTATTATTTCTGTCATGGAACTATATAAATGTTTTTGTAACGTAAAATACTTAACTGTAACACCTCGATAATACTTGCCACCAGAATGTATGTACAGTCTCGATAATACTATGCAAATTGATTAACTGCTAGCAAGTGCACTTAAGAGCTGATCATTAAATACATTCAGGCCTCCGTCACCAGTCTTTGTTCTTTAAATGGTCGTTAAATAAAAAGTACATTCTGATTCCAAATCATTTATTTTTCGATTGCTTTTAATTCATGTAGTAGCTCGAATTCTTCGCTGCTTCGCAAAGCGGAACCAATATGCGCAGACCTTGCTTAAATTCGCTTTATCGAGTTCCGGGCATAATTTTAAAAGACAATCTAGAAAAATAAAAAATAAGCTAGCGCAAAACCTTACTGAAGTTTCTCTCACCTTCGAGAGCTTTTATTAATTTTGTGTCCGCAATTTTCTTCTTGCCTTTGCGTCCTTGCTGGGAATAGTTTTCTGCGAATTCGTTGGTGAAAATTTCCTTCAATGCATTTGCAATCATTTTGGAGGGTTTTTTCCTCCGACGCGGGTAAATTTCATTTGCTGAAAATTTTTCAAAATATTAATCATTGTCAAGCAAATTAAAAAGAGCTAGCTTAATCTCTGAGGCCCAGATTAGAATTGAAAAACTGTTACCAGTAATATACGAGAAGCATCGCTATTATATTAATTGGTTTACAATTTAAGTTTAATCATACGGTCCGGTACTGCATTAGAACACCAATCCTAATACTAATCTCAAGCATATAAATGAAAATTTAACCGGTAAACGTGAACTTCAAACAAATTAGCAGCGGCCAGGCATGAAACAGTTTTTGAGATGCTTGTTCATATTGCCACTGCCAAACAATTTTCTTTTATTCTGCCGAGCTGATCTAATATTGTGTCTATTCTCGGCAATGGGAATTTATCTGTTAAAATTTTCTTGTTCAGCTGTCTAAAATCTACAGCTAAACGCCATTTCTTTGAGTTGTCCGTTGATTTCTTCGGATCTAGCAAAATTGGATTATTAAACGGGGAGGCAGACGGTTCTATTATTTTTTCCCGTAACATTTTAGAAACTTGGTTTCGTCATGCTGTGAATGTATCGACTTATAATTCGGCACATAAACGGTGTTATCGCTAGTGTTAATACTCTGCGTATAAAAATTATTTACCGTAAGTGGTTCATTCTCCAAACAAAAAAATATCTGGGAAACTTAATATCAATTTTTCAACATCCACCGATATCGATTTCCATCGACAGTTTCATTTTCTTTGAAGAAATATGGACCAATGATCGTTTTGGCGCAAATCCCGGCCCACACAGTTATTTTCCGGTCATGCAAGGGCATTTTGTGAATCTCGTGAGGATTCTCCGTTCCCCAAATGCGGCAATTTTGCTTATTAACACCGCCAGAGAGGTTGAAATTGGCCTTTCGAGCATTGTTTCTACTACAAAATTCAATGTATATTTTTTTATACAGGTAAACAACCACTTAGATTTCTATATTAGAGCTGATATAGTACGGACAGTTAAGAGAGGGTATTCATACCACGACAGCTTCCTCTAAACAGCTGTTCGGTTTTAATGCAACGATATTCGTGTTACAGGTGTAAACCTTTCACACAAAAAAAAAACAAATTCTACAATTCTGTTTTTTAAATGGTTGGTGATTAACTGGAATCAATTTACGAGACCATATCGTAACTGACCAATCGTAACTGAAACAAGAGGTAACAAGCATCGTCGGGTCCTTGAACTTTGCGTCGCCTCAATTTTCGAGGCACGCTTTCTGTACACAATTTGGAGACGATGCCCCGCCACGGTATTCTCTATTATGGATTGTAGTTTTTTGCCGCAGAACTTGGGTAAAGAGAATGCATCATAATGTGCTTTGTTCGCAATGCCCGCTTACCTTTTTGTGTGATTGTTTGATGAACTTCCTTAAATGCTGTTCTAGTTTTATCAGAACTGCTTACTAATAATTGTTTATGTTTGTTTATCACTTTGATTAAGTAGATACTCATCTGGTTCCAGTAAAGATATAATGAATAAAACATACAGGTGTGTTGCTTATTGTCACGGTCGCCATGTGAAGATTGTTCTTGGTTTTTATTTTAGCCTCGATTGAGACGGTTCTAGTTTTATTTCTGTAGGAATTCTTTCACAACCATTCCGAAATGAGTCAGGATTTCAACCAATCTTTCTTGTCTTACTTGCGTGCACCGAATGGAAACTTCTCGATCTTTCCGTTCGCGTATCCACAATCACCTACGCGCGGGTTTCGGATACCGTCCCGCTTTGATGCGCAGTTGACAAAATGGCAAACTTCTTGTTTGGATGGGGTTTACATTCTAGTTAAAACACGGGAAACTCGAAAGAGAAAGATAACGCGAGTCAAACTTAGCGTTACTAAGACCCTTCTGGTCCGTTTTCGTTGGTACTATTGTAAGTTAATTACTATATTATATTCTCTTTGGTTTTTTCGAGCGTAACCCTATTCCGTGTCGATGGTAGAAGATCTATCGATTGCCATTTATATACATGCATAGAAATGTCTACTTAAAATTTACTGGGTGCTTGGAACTTGGCAGTAAAATTAATCGTGATATTTTCAAAACAAAAACAAAAAAAAACTTTATGAATGAAAGAAAAACACAGGTTAGAAAAGAAATTTGAGTATGAGTTAAAATCCACGATTGTCATATTGTTAGTAATAAGTGATTGCTAGATGCATACAATTTTAAGTCAAAATCAATGTGAAATTTGCCTCTGATCTGATCTGATTGTGAAATATAATGCTTTGAAATATAGTTTTTTTAAATCAATTAATTGGATTAGAATTATTCCACTAAAACCTCCGAAACACGTTTCGATATGAACATCGATCCAAAAAATAAATAAATGAATAAAACTACATTTGTGAAACTAGACGGAAGGTGGTATCAACATTGTATATGTGATATTTACCTACCACACTTGACTGTTACTGCAGCACGTGGAGTCCACCTAAGACCTAACCTCCAAGGTAAGTGCCAGGCATAGGTAAGTTCCCAAGACAGTGGTGTATATTGTTTGATAGTTAAATGATTTCAGAAGATGATTAGGCAGTAGGTGATCAGATTGTTACATTATTTCTTTAAGGATCGATCGGAATTTTCTCCAGTATACTGCTGTGATGTCTGGCCATTCGAAATTTTTGCAAAACATGCATTGCTCATACGATACCCCTTGAACCTTTAAGGACTACATCATATTTTAACACCACAAAAATCACCTATATGACCGTAACTGTTTTATCTTTCATTTTTGATTAAAGTGGAGTATTTGGTGAGAAGGATGGATGGCTGGATGAAACTGAAAAAATTTCGATGTAAGACAAAAAATATATTGGGTTGTTTAGTGGTAAGTGGGACTTCAACCCGAGTGCTTTAGCTAATAGTGCTACTATTACCACACCCATGTATTAGTTAGTCTTAAATCTAATTTTGTCCCCGTTGACGGGGTTGTTGTATGATTGTGATTGCTCTTTTGCTTCTACCGCTAAGAAGATAGACGATTATCGGCTGCCTTATGATTTCGTTCAGTCTACCATTCTTCCAACAAACACTGTTTTACCAGATTTACCAGTGGCTTGGGGACAACTGGAGGGTGGAGCTGACAAGACATATTCAAATGAAGAAAAAGATCATCAAACATACTTTTTGAGCGGAACCAGAAGGTCATCAGAACTATTCGCGACGTATTTTAAAAGTGTGTTCACTGAGGCAACCGGTAATATCAGGGCATTGCTCGGCGAAAAAGATGAGGTACCGTAGCAACTGTCCAACACTTGTGTGAAACGCGGTATCTGCAAATTCAACGCCAGTAAATCTGCATCGCTATCGTACAAAATTCTGAAACAATTTCGGCAGGAATTTTTGACTCCTCTCAAAAGCTTGTTTAACGCGTCACTAACTTCCGGTCTCTTTGCGGGATTCGGGAAGATTTCGCACGTTATTTCGTTACATGAAAAAAGGGGATGTAGTTGCTATACAATCGGCTATTCCGAAGGTATTCGAGTCGCTGGTATATAGGTAGTCATTTTTACGATAATATAATTGACCACGTTTCTTCTGTACAGCACAGATCCTTGAAGAAGAATTTAGTGATTACGAACCTTTGCGAGTACACCTCGGTGGTCACGGATTGCATTGCAAGTGGTTTACAAACGGATTGCATATTTGATGCTGTTAGCACAGGCAATAGAAAACTTTGACATTCGTGACCCGCGATATAACTGGTTGAGATTGTATCTCAAAAATTCGTGGCAACAAACCCTGGCCGTTTACCGTACACTCAGGCGTACCACAAGGTAGCCACTTAGGACCATTACTGTTTGTGTTTGATGAACAAATTGCCGGAAGCTATCTCACACGGTTTAACTTATGCCGACGCACGGTGGTTCGATTTCGAAAAAAAGCGCACATTAGCAATTGGGTAAAAAATGCGTGATTTTTTAAGGGTGGTGTCTTCGGAGAAGTTTAATAATAAAATATAGCGCATCTTTCTGCACTATTAGGGTGACCGTGAATTCACCTATACGAACTTTTGTTTTTTTAATAAAATTTAAAAAAAAATTTCTCCAAAAAGTAACTTTTCTTATGTAAAAAACAACGAGAAAACGATTGGTGATGGTTCAATGACGAGAAAGAGCCCATTTTGCTCGAAAATAGGTATATGAATAATTTTATTTTAACATAACATAATCTAGAAATCTGTTTTGCCCCATTTTCCTCAAGGTTTTTGTACTACTGGCAAAACACCAAAGATTTTCAAGAAGGCATGCCTGTTGTGCAGGTTGAAACAGTCAGAATATCGAACGGGTTTTTCACAAAAATGTCGTGTAAGGGAATGTTTTGCCTTGTTTTAGCCTACAACTTGCACTGAAATAGGAGAAAGTATTGATAGGAAAACGAGCAACTGTAAAAGTGTTCCGATTTCGTTCGAATTTGGTGTGTTTGTTCCTAATCGAAAAAAACCATCATGTTTGTCATTTTTTCTTTCTTCAAAGTTTTATTATTTTTGTTGTCCAAAACGCTTTGAGCTACAGTCAAATATATTTTCTGAAAAGTTGATTGAAATATCTTTATTTAATATTTTTAAAAATTTTCATTTCTTTCCCACCGTCCCTTCATCAATTGTAGAACCACCGTTTCAAAAAATATTAATATATATGTATGACCGCATTTCAAGGTCAAGACTAAAACATGAGATTAGTCTTTTTAATAGGAACGGGGCCTTTCCCCGAAAACTTGCGCTGAGAATTGCGGCTAACACGCTGACAGACGAACAACGTCACGTGTAGTACCTTGCAAGGCGTAAGGGCCTGCATAGTTTCGTCGTCCTGCCAGTAAACACAAGTTAGATTTAAACTTCTCGGTCGGTGGTTATCTACAGTAGACGGAGGAAGAGGCACAATTTGTGTCTAAAACCCAACCAGACGTGTCGCTTTATTAATAAGTGGGTTTTTTAATCTCCTTTTGTCCAGCGCCTCTATGATTCAAAGGTACAAGTACCAGCGAGCCTCATTCCCTGGCAGTTGTTGTGTGTTTGAATCCGGTTAGAATCTCAGATTATCACCCCTATTCTGTATTTCGAACGAATTTTTATTTCGTTCGACTTGTTTCGAACGAGATGTTTTGCTCATTTGATTTTGCTGGCCGAAATTTCGTTCGAAAAACCAATCAGATCGAAATATAGAATAGCGGTGTATAGCTTGGTTCGACCCATGCACCTTCCAGCATTGGACAAAAGGTAGGAGTCAAAACGTTCAAAATTGACGTCTATATCATTCAAAATTGGTCTGGACCCGGATTTCAAACTACTGGCCCTGCTTCCATCTTCATGGCCGTCTGGACTAATGTTTCGGGAATTCATCGATATGCCAAAAAACAGATATGGAGGTACACCGATCACTGGTATAAACTCACCCGACGTAATTCAGGTGACGTTACGAATATGCTTTCAACTGTGGACGGTAGAAACCCTTGGGTTTCTACTTCAAATGGTGTTTTATTAATGTAATTGGATGTGGACGGTAGAAGTTATTCTTAGCTTCAATCGACTGCGGTTATGACGTCATCATTTTAACTGAATCTGGCTTGAATGACTGCATCAACTCTGTGCAACTGTTTGGCTCCGCCTTCAATGTTTTCCGCTGCGACCGTTCATCCCTCAACAGCCTTAAGACTAGTTTTGGAGGAGTTCTAATTACAGTCGCTGCTGAATACGTCAGCTCGGCCATAGAGACGCGCAATGGCTCTACAATTGAGCAGGTATGTGTTACGACCACAATTCATGGAAGGAAATTTTCGTTGGGTGCTGTTTATTTGCCGCCGGACAAAAGCCGTGAGGTTGCAGCTTTTGAACAACACGTTGCATCGATCCGCGAAATATGCGATAATGCAGCACCAAATGAAATCATACTAGTATGGGGTGATTACAATCAACCACACTTGCATTGGTCCATTAACGACGACTGTGTCACTTGCTGCAATACTAGCATGTTTACACCGTGTAGCAGCACGCTTGTTGATGGAATGGATTTTTGAACCTTCACCAACAAAATTCGCTACACAATCATCTCAACCGAACTCTTGACCTGGTCTTCACTAATTCTGATTAGGTCGATATCAACGAATGTGCTGCGCTGCTGCTTAGAGTTGATCCCCATCATCCTGTTGATGCAACTGCCAGGAGTGTTGACTCCAGTGCTGAACATAAACTCAACTTCCGGAAAATCGACTTCGATGTGTTACTCGACGACTACTCAACTATAGGCACGTAGTTGATATGGCTGAAAGTTTTTGTTCATGCATTTGTGAATAGTTGTCATTGAACGTACCGGTTAGCAGACGTCCCAACTCTCCAGCGTGGAGCACCGCTGAATTGAGAAGAAACGAGTGCGTAATGGTCATCAGCGTCGACTTCGGCGTTATCGTTCGGTCTTCTAGCAACGCCTATCGAAAACTAAACTCACAGCTATACTAATCGTATGTACTGCGCGTACAATCTAATTTGAAGCATAATCCAAGATGCTTCTGGAACTTTGTCAACTCAAAGAGGAAACGTTCAGCTATACCGTCACTTACGTTTTTGGATAATCAGCAGTCGTCTTCGGAATCGGAAACCTGCGAACAGTTTGCAAAATTCTTTGCTTCTGTTTTTGCATTGGACGTTGGCTTAGACCAAGAAATTGAACAAGCAATTGTTGATGTTCCTGCTAACACCGTTGATTTGGGCACATCCGAGATTAATCAACCCGCGATCTTGGCTGCAATTAACAAAATGAAGAATTTTTTTCCCCTGGTCCTGATGGAATCCCTGCTGTCGTTTATCACCGTTGCGCTACATCGCTTGCTTATTCACTCAGCCTGATATTGAACAGCTGTTTCGAACAGCGTAAATATCCAAAAATCGGAAAGCAATCGCTCATGTTCCCCGTATTCAAGAAAGGTGACAGGTGACCTTAGGGGAGGAAGACATACGTGCACTTGCCGTTTTTGAACGGAAGGTGTTGCAGACTATTTTTGGCGGAGTACAGACGGAAAGCGGAGAGTGGCGGAGTCGTATGAATCACGAGCTACAGGCACTGCTTGGAGAGATTCCCATCGTACACCTGGCGAAAGTTGGGAGACTACGGTGGGCCGGCCACATCGCAAGGATGCAGAACGACTGTGTAGTGAAATCCGTTCTCTTCAAGAACCCCACCGGTACCAGGAATAGAGGGGCTCATCGTGCTAGATGGCTCGACCAGGTTGAAGCCGACTTGCGTGTGTCGAGACGCGCAACGAATTGGCGACGAGTAGCCCAGGACCGAGTACAATGGAGAGGAATTCTTGATACGGCAAGAGCCATCCCGACTCTCGGCTGAATAAGTAAGTAAATAAGACAGGTGTCCTTGGAGTTCTGATGGAAAAACCTTGCTATGCCAATCATCGAGAAGCTATCATCGCTAAAACTAACCGATAGTTAGGCTCATAATAAAAATAGCAAAAGATTTCAACGATCCTTACAGCCTTAAAGCTTTATATTGCTCATTGGTTCGCCCCATTTTGGAGAATGCAGGACTTATATGGCTACCTCATCAAATAACATGGGACATACGAATAGAGCGAGTACAAAAACGGCTTCTTCGCGTTGCTCTACCTAATTTTCCATGGCGTGACCCTCTGAACCTTCCTCCTTATCGCGATCGCTGCAAACTAATCAACCTTGACACTTTGCCCAGACGCCGGAGAATTCAACAGGTATGCTTTTGTTGCCAAG
Source organism: Sabethes cyaneus (assembly GCF_943734655.1). Taxonomy (NCBI): domain Eukaryota; kingdom Metazoa; phylum Arthropoda; class Insecta; order Diptera; family Culicidae; genus Sabethes; species Sabethes cyaneus. The sequence continues at coordinate 7,374,313 of NC_071355.1, forward strand.
CTTCTAAACAACGAGGTCGATTGTCCACGATTGCTATCGCTACTTGATCTCAGAATTTCTTCGCGGTCCCTTAGGAATGCTACGTTACTTCAACCAAGATTTCGTCGCACAGCGTCTGGGTACAATGAACCTATGCCATCGATGATACGTGCTTTCGCCTCTGTTGAAGACTTGTTCGAGTTTGGTGAAAGCTTCAGCACTTTCTTGCGTAGAATAACTAAATCTGACGTTTTTGTTATTTGAAAATTGTGATAATTTTATTCATTAAGACAGTATGTTAGATGAATACAATGAACAAATAAACTTTGCACACGATTTTGTATTGCTTTCAAATGTTCTACAAAGTTATTTCGTATGCTAAAATACACATTTTCTGTCAAGACTGTTTTTGACTAAGACGCATATTAAATGAGTTATAAAAAATTTTAATAAAAAATAACACATTTTTCAATTGATTTTTTCTGAGATTCCTTTGGAGATCTTCTGCTGGAAAATTTTTTATTTTATAGACAAAATATAATACTTTCACCTAATAGTTGTCTGGTTTACGCGAAGTTGCCCGAAACCGAAAAAAAAAATTTTTTTTGAATAGTGAGTTTTTTTTCATCTATTTTATAACTTATTAAAAATGCGTCCTAGCGACAAACAGTCTTCATAGAAAATGTGTATTTTAACATTCTGAATAACTTTGCAGAACATTTGAAAGCAATAAAAAAAATCGTGTGCAAAGTTATTGAGCATAATTGATTTATAAGCGCTTTTTTTAACACATCATTATATTTCGTAACCGGTAATAGATAGATAGTTACTATATTCAGCAATGTTGCTTATTTTAATATGTTCTGCAGCTTTTTGAAGTAAAAATTTTTTTTTTCGAAATTATTAAAAAAAAAAAACAAAAGTTCGTATCACCCTGATAGGTGAATTCGCGGTCACCCTAATAGTGCAGAAAGATGCGCTATATTTATTATTAAACTTCTCCGAAGACACCATCTTTCAAAAGCTGCGCATTTTTTACCCAATTGCTAATGTCCACTTTTTTTCGAAATCGGACCGCCGTGCGACGACGTGAAAATCTTTTTTCCCATTAAGACCATGGACCATGGACTGCCTAGGGTTGCAACTCGATTTAGAGCATTTCGGAAGGTTCTGTGAATACTGTGAATACTTAAAAGTTAATACGAATAGGATAAATTAACCATTAGTGGAATTAATTTGAACTGGTACCGCTAGACACCCAACCGATAGCACTTACATTACGAGGAACTTTCGATTAAGTCTAAAAAAATAACAATTTAGGGTTTATTCCCGTTGTAGTAAGTAAAGCCATTCTAATTTTCATCATTTGTTGGATGGATTTAATGAATACTCCAAAAGTTCTTGTGCTGATTTGACTAAAGCACACTTACCTTCCGATCCGTGAACTTTAAAATCACTGAAAAGCGATTATTAAAGCATATTATTGAAATTACGCAACTGGCTTTATTTCTTATATTCGTCGTACCGTTTTGAAATCCGTCCATCAAAAATCACAACAATGTTTACGAAGCTAACGCGCATGTATTTATGCAGGACAACATGACAAATGTTATTCTGCAAAATTACTGCAGGCCAGGCAAGTTTTCCTGGCTGTGGAATGACGACAATGCCTTGCGTGAGTTATTTTCATTTATGACTGATGGAAATTAAAACGATTAGTCGACAGTTCTTCTTCGTCGCACGAAGACACGTAACAAATTTGGCTGGTTAGACTTCTTTAATGATAAAAAGCATTTAAATAGATCTCAGCTCACTTTGATTGATTGCGTGTGATAGACAACAAACTAAAATATTAGGAAATAACAAGTTTTGCATTGTGTGTCAAAAAATCGTTGATACTTTTAATAATTTGTGTCAGATAGAACGGGAATAGGCAATTACGACGACGAATTACGAATTACGAATTACGAATCAAGTTGTACATCGGCTCTCGTCCTGAACATATAGGCAGATACCTGATACCTGAAACCGGTCGACGTGTAAGTTGAAAAAAATTTGTTTTATTTTTGACATTTTGTAAGAGTTATAAGTGTTGTATCTTGTCCGCGATTGTGTCTAAAGATTTGTAAGGTTTGCTCTTTGACACGGTGCACTCGAGGCAGTTAATTCTAAATGCATTACCTACTTTTTATTGCCAGCGGACTGCGCACATGGCAGTTGGCGGCAATAGGTTACCTTCGTTCGGTATACTTTACGCGCGCATAACGAAAACAAATCCGACAGATCGAATATCAGATCGAAAGAAATGAACAGCTGCCGTCGTCAGTTTGGTGGTAAATTCGGTAAAATAACATCTGTTTGTTGTGCTTTTTAGCGGTAGTTTTGTAGAGGATTTGTTGAAATGTGACTGTAGTGAGTAGTGAGAGAGCAGAAAAGCAGTTGCCACCAACACACATAAACAAAAGTATGGTATACCCGCGAAAAGTTGTTTAAGTTTTTTTGCTGAAGCTTAAAATGTGTATTACGATACGAGGGGTATGAAGTATACATTGCTACCTGTTCTGTAGGTGATTTCGTCGAATACGGTTCCGAAAGTTAAATTAAATTAGTTCACCTTTCCCACAGTTTGGTTTCCTTTAGACTACTCAAGCATAAACTTGTAAAAACTTCCATTCGAGCGTTCATTCGAAAGGAAACAAACATGTAAACAGGTACAGTATAGAGATTGCTAATTTGCGTTTGTGTTAGTGGTTTGCTTTCCTCCAGTTGTCAAAACCCTACAACAGCACAGTGGATGAGCCAGAATTAGCAACAACAAATCGCAACAAATACTCGTTTATTCGCGTTGACAGCATTAAACGATCTCTTGCACACTCATAGTAATGCCCGTATGTACGTGCGGGTGAAAAGCTGCCAAAATGTTTTGATCTCTTGCGCTCTTTAAGAGATTCCTATTCCGCTTCACCCCTATAATAAACTTTTGGAGGTGGCAGCAGCTTACGTTCGTCAACGCGAATTCAGCTACCTATATGCGTGAACGGCCTGAACACATCAACACATGTATGACATAGGAGGAACGTTCGATTAGCGTAGAAAGCAAGCCGGTAGGTTAGGTTCATTTCAATCGCAACCACGGAGCAAAATGGTCGATCGATTCGTGTCGGCCCATGTGGTACAGCAGAGTTGGAGTGAAAAACTAGAAATTTTTGACTGCAAATAGTCATTTTGTAAAATGCTGTGTCACGGAAGTTGCTGGTTTAGTGCAAGATTGTGTTGTCTATTTGAATAAATGTGTAATCTTTGAGATACATACTGCGGACGGAAAAAGTACGACGAAGAACCTTCTTCAAATGTGAGGAAAAAAATGGCTACCATAGCTGCTGCAGCTGCTGATTAACGGGATAGGTATGTTTCGTAATTGTTTCATTTAGAAAGCAATAAGCGAGGAGGCTATTTTGTATTCCAACAAACCAGCCAAAAATTTAAAAAAATGAAAGTTGAATTTTTTGTGAAAAACATTTTCTGGTTTTGGCTTGTGAGAGTTTCGTTTTCAATGACATTTTTTGGTGAAAGAAAAAATTTCTTTACCAGTATTTATTCGCGTTTTTAGTAAAAATAGGTAAAAAATTATTTTACTGGAGTGATTTTGACTAGACAAAGTTTTGAATTGATTGGTTGAATGCTTAAAAATCCAAAAAGTCTAGTGAAAAATGAATTGTACTGAAAGTTACCAAACGCCATTTTGCAGGTTATGCAGAATCTTCATCAAACTGCGATGAAGGATGAGGCAAAAAAGGTTTGGCACTGTGTGAGTGCTAGTTATAAACGAAGCCAATCGGAATAAGACCAAGCAGATGAAAATCGATTGGAAACATAACCAAAAACGCGGCCTTACGGGAGTGTTTCACGGCATTATAAAAATGCTGTCTAGTTAAAATTGGCGTGGAACATTCGCTTCATTATTGATTATTCACATCAAATCTGTTAGAAAATAATGAAATGGAGGAAAGCTACGGACAATCCATAATCAAACAAGATCGTCAATTTTGCTAACGTGTCTGCTATGTGACCGCAAGCGTAATCAGCAACAAAAATCAACAGGATGCAGCCTCCAGCCAGTTTATCCAAATGGGACTGATGTTTCCTACAATAAGCGGTATGTAGGATTGTTTAGGTTTAATATTTGCAGTTTTATGACGCTTGGATAACATATTTTTCACAGATCGCTACAAAACAAATCAAGTCGCATAATCTACAGTGGAAGTTATTGATTGCTGGAGGCATCGAATGCCGATCGGATTGCTGCTAAAGCTGCGCTGCCAATTTATTGGATCGAACAAGTAACTCTAGATGTAAGATAGTGCGTAAGGGAGGATAATTATTTTAATTTGAGAGCTGATAAAGCAAAACATTTTAAAACTTAGGCGCGGAAGAAACGCGATTGCTAAATTTTAGATTAGCTATAGAAAAAACCCTGGTTCGATTGCAATTTTTGGGTGTTTATCACAAGGAATAGCGTTTTGAATAATTCGACTAAACTAACAATTATTTTGAATGTTATTGAGTTGATTGAACTATGCTTATTATAGCTTTCTGCTCAAATTTTTCATAATTGCTCAATTTACAGCTCTGAACAATGCAAGAAAACAATTTCTTCTCGAAGCAAGTAGTCATCATAGTTGATTAACATGGCCACCCTTGGGCCGGAAGAATACAATCAACAGGTCCGACTAATGTACCGTTATACTATGATTTCGGATTACGATATTTCGCTTTTCGCACCAGCTGCGATTCTCTCTGCTTTGTGCTACTTCCAGGTAGGGGGCTTTCGGAGTGCTTGAAGCAGCCAAAGAAGGCCCCGACCACCAGTTTCTTTAGCCATTTGTTCCACTGGATGGACACTCGGCGCTGTTTGAGGTCACAAAAGTAGTTCTTCTCTTAACTGTTTCTTGGTCAGACCACTATTTTCTGTTTATTCCAAACTATTATAAGTTTAATATCGTCTGATTTTGAGGATTAGGTAAAATTTATACCTGTTCTAATTGCATTTCAATTGCTACTGATTTTAAGGATAAATATCTTTTTCTCAAGGCAAATTTTGTGTTAATTTCCCTTGGATTTCTTACAATTTTTTGGCTCCTGCCAATAAAATTTGTACGATTCGTATTTTTTTTGGTTGTACTTGCATTAATTACTATGTATTTTCAAATTCATTAGCTTGCCCTATAAATGCGTCTCTAACTCTCGACATCAAACGCGTGTTGCTAATGACTGACGCATGCTGTTTAGTGTGGATTTGGGCAGCCTACTGGTTTGGGACGATGAGAGTCTATCCTCCAAACACATTTGTATCCGGTTTTGATCTTAGCCAGTTAGCGTGTAGTAATTCTTTTGGCCTATTTTACTAGAGCGATCGATATCGATCGCTTCGATTTCTATTATGACCCACAACTCCTGGCAGTTTATTGGCCGATTTTCACCAAATCTTCACTGTGTCCTAGTGTTATCACGGGGGGTACGTTTCTTTTTAATTGACACTAGTTTTGTACTGCTTAGTTGACTTTCCGTCTACGAACTCATTTATTTTCTCGTCAACAGCTTTTTTACCATCGCTAGGATTTGGCAAACTTCCGGTTTCCTAATTCTAGCTACACGCGATCGTTTCAAGCTTAGCCAATGATAAATTTTGTAGCTAACTCGTAATATCTGCGCTGGGCAATGTAATCTGGTCTGCCGCCTTTTTCTGAGCACTAGATACATCTGCAAGTTTCGTAACTTTTACCGCTCTTATGGTGGCATTACACCCTTTGTAATTCGCTGTCACGGTCGCCATGTGGTAAGTACGAATGCTTTAATTCTGAACTGTTGGGCAAGATGGTAACTGCTCGGTGCTCTCGATTGAAAGCCGAATCACCTGGAAACCTAAAAGGTTTTCTTTGGTGAGAAAACAATTTCGTCTCGAAGCAAGTAGTCATCATGGCTGATTCATACGTCCACGCCTCATCTTGTTCGTACCCAAATCTTACGACCTTGTCTTGTTCGTACCCAAATCTTACGGCCTTGTCTTGTTCGTACCCAAATCTTACGGCCTTGTCTTGTTCGTACCCAAATCTTACGGCCTTGTCTTGTTCGTACCCAAATCTTACGGCCTTGTCTTGTTCGTACCCAAATCTTACGGCCTTGTCTTGTTCGTACCCAAATCTTACGGCCTTGTCTTGTTCGTACCCAAATCTTACGGCCTTGTCTTGTTCGTACCCAAATCTTACGGTCTTCATCCTTACGCAGTATGACGGCATCGTAACAGTGCCTTGTAACGGTAGACAAGATGGTAACTGCTCGGTGCTCGGTGTTCTCGTTTGAAATCCGAATCACCTAGAAACCTAAAAGATTTTCTTTGGTGAGAAAACAATTTCGTCTCGAAGCAAGTAGTCATCATGGCTGATTCATACGTTCACGCCTCATCTTGTTCGTACCCAAATCTTATGGCCTTGTCTTGTTCGTACCCAAATCTTACGGCCTTGTCTTGTTCGTACCCAAATCTTACGGTCTTCATCCTTTCGCAGTATGACGGCATCGTAACAGTGCCCTGTAACGGTAGACAAGATGGTAACTGCTCGGTGCCCGGTGTTCTCGTTTGAAATCCGAATCACCTAGAAACCTAAAAGATTTTCTTTGGTGAGAAAACAATTTCGTCTCGAAGCAAGTAGTCATCATGGCTGATTCATACGTCCACGCCTCATCTTGTTCGTACCCAAATCTTACGGCCTTGTCTTGTTCGTACCCAAATCTTACGGCCTTGACTTGTTCGTACCCAAATCTTACGGCCTTGTCTTGTTCGTACCCAAATCTTACGGTCTTCATCCTTACGCAGTATGACGGCATCGTAACAGTGCCTTGTAACGGTAGACAAGATGGTAACTGCTCGGTGCTCGGTGTTCTCGTTTGAAATCCGAATCACCTAGAAACCTAAAAGATTTTCTTTGGTGAGAAAACAATTTCGTCTCGAAGCAAGTAGTCATCATGGCTGATTCATACGTTCACGCCTCATCTTGTTCGTACCCAAATCTTATGGCCTTGTCTTGTTCGTACCCAAATCTTACGGCCTTGTCTTGTTCGTACCCAAATCTTACGGTCTTCATCCTTTCGCAGTATGACGGCATCGTAACAGTGCCCTGTAACGGTAGACAAGATGGTAACTGCTCGGTGCCCGGTGTTCTCGTTTGAAATCCGAATCACCTAGAAACCTAAAAGATTTTCTTTGGTGAGAAAACAATTTCGTCTCGAAGCAAGTAGTCATCATGGCTGATTCATACGTCCACGCCTCATCTTGTTCGTACCCAAATCTTATGGCCTTGTCTTGTTCGTACCCAAATCTTACGGCCTTGACTTGTTCGTACCCATAACTTATGGCCTTGTCTTGTTCGTACCCAAATCTTACGGCCTTGTCTTGTTCGTACCCAAATCTTACGGCCTTGTCTTGTTCGTACCCAAATCTTACGGCCTTGTCTTGTTCGTACCCAAATCTTACGGCCTTGTCTTGTTCGTACCCAAATCTTACGGTCTTCATCCTTACGCAGTATGACGGCATCGTAACAGTGCCCTGTAACGGTAGACAAGATGGTAACTGCTCGGTGCCCGGTGTTCTCGTTTGAAATCCGAATCACCTAGAAACCTAAAAGATTTTCTTTGGTGAGAAAACAATTTCGTCTCGAAGCAAGTAGTCATCATGGCTGATTCATACGTTCACGCCTCATCTTGTTCGTACCCAAATCTTATGGCCTTGTCTTGTTCGTACCCAAATCTTACGGCCTTGACTTGTTCGTACCCATAACTTATGGCCTTGTCTTGTTCGTACCCAAATCTTACGGCCTTGACTTGTTCGTACCCATAACTTATGGCCTTGTCTTGTTCGTACCCAAATCTTACGGCCTTGTCTTGTTCGTACCCAAATCTTACGGCCTTGTCTTGTTCGTACCCAAATCTTACGGCCTTGTCTTGTTCGTACCCAAATCTTACGGCCTTGTCTTGTTCGTACCCAAATCTTACGGTCTTCATCCTTACGCAGTATGACGGCATCGTAACAGTGCCCTGTAACGGTAAACAAGATGGTAACTACTCGGTGCTCGGTGTTCTCGTTTGAAATCCGAATCACCTAGAAACCTAAAAGATTTTCTTTGGTGAGAAAACAATTTCGTCTCGAAGCAAGTAGTCATCATGGCTGATTCATACGTCCACGCCTCATCTTGTTCGTACCCAAATCTTACGGCCTTGTCTTGTTCGTACCCAAATCTTACGGCCTTGTCTTGTTCGTACCCAAATCTTACGGCCTTGTCTTGTTCGTACCCAAATCTTACGGCCTTGACTTGTTCGTACCCATAACTTATGGCCTTGTCTTGTTCGTACCCAAATCTTACGGCCTTGTCTTGTTCGTACCCAAATCTTACGGCCTTGTCTTGTTCGTACCCAAATCTTACGGCCTTGTCTTGTTCGTACCCAAATCTTACGGCCTTGTCTTGTTCGTACCCAAATCTTACGGTCTTCATCCTTACGCAGTATGACGGCATCGTAACAGTGCCCTGTAACGGTAGACAAGATGGTAACTGCTCGGTGCCCGGTGTTCTCGTTTGAAATCCGAATCACCTAGAAACCTAAAAGATTTTCTTTGGTGAGAAAACAATTTCGTCTCGAAGCAAGTAGTCATCATGGCTGATTCATACGTCCACGCCTCATCTTGTTCGTACCCAAATCTTATAGCCTTGTCTTGTTCGTACCCAAATCTTACGGCCTTGACTTGTTCGTACCCATAACTTATGGCCTTGTCTTGTTCGTACCCAAATCTTACGGCCTTGTCTTGTTCGTACCCAAATCTTACGGCCTTGTCTTGTTCGTACCCAAATCTTACGGCCTTGTCTTGTTCGTACCCAAATCTTACGGTCTTCATCCTTACGCAGTATGACGGCATCGTAACAGTGCCCTGTAACGGTAAACAAGATGGTAACTACTCGGTGCTCGGTGTTCTCGTTTGAAATCCGAATCACCTAGAAACCTAAAAGATTTTCTTTGGTGAGAAAACAATTTCGTCTCGAAGCAAGTAGTCATCATGGCTGATTCATACGTCCACGCCTCATCTTGTTCGTACCCAAATCTTATAGCCTTGTCTTGTTCGTACCCAAATCTTACGGCCTTGACTTGTTCGTACCCATAACTTATGGCCTTGTCTTGTTCGTACCCAAATCTTACGGCCTTGTCTTGTTCGTACCCAAATCTTACGGCCTTGTCTTGTTCGTACCCAAATCTTACGGCCTTGTCTTGTTCGTACCCAAATCTTACGGTCTTCATCCTTACGCAGTATGACGGCATCGTAACAGTGCCCTGTAACGGTAAACAAGATGGTAACTACTCGGTGCTCGGTGTTCTCGTTTGAAATCCGAATCACCTAGAAACCTAAAAGATTTTCTTTGGTGAGAAAACAATTTCGTCTCGAAGCAAGTAGTCATCATGGCTGATTCATACGTCCACGCCTCATCTTGTTCGTACCCAAATCTTACGGCCTTGTCTTGTTCGTACCCAAATCTTACGGCCTTGTCTTGTTCGTACCCAAATCTTACGGCCTTGACTTGTTCGTACCCATAACTTATGGCGTTGTCTTGTTCGTACCCAAATCTTACGGCCTTGTCTTGTTCGTACCCAAATCTTACGGCCTTGTCTTGTTCGTACCCAAATCTTATGGCCTTCATTCTTACGCAATATGACTTCATCGTAAGAGTGCCCTGTAACGGTAAGACTTACTTTGGAACTTATTGGAGCGATTTGATACAAATCATTTGCCAACTGATACACTGATCTGAAGCTGGAGTTGGAGGTTTCTGTAAGTCGCCGTCTTGATTTTTTCTAGACTTCGTTAAAGAAGCACTGAATAAAGTTTATTTTCTATAACTTTGTTTTAACTGGTACACTCACGGAATAGAGGAAACGGTTTCGTCTCGAAGCAAGTAGTTATGTTAACTACTAAGCTGATTCATACATTTTTAATTTATGTTGGGTGCTATCAATCAAATGATCTTGTTGACCACTATCAACTTGTGTCGGGTCGAATACGGAGAATCTGCCAAGGGCTTCCTTATTGATCCAAAAATCTTCTGATACGATAGAACCAACCACGTTAAAAATGATTCCGCGACTGTCTACTCTTGTGACAGTTGAAACAGTTTTCACCAGTCTCAAGTAGCAGCAATCAAATGCTAACGAAACGCGATATTGATCGAGCTGAACGAAGGAAAAAGTAAAATCCAAAGGAAGGAAACAATATACCAACGTTAATAGCTGTAGTCAAAAACCAACTCAGCTTGGACTATTCTTACCTGCTTTTCGCAACCACTATCCCTGATCGGGTGCCAACCTGTCCAAATCATAATCTTCCACGTTTGTCGTTCTGCGCAGATTTACGGCCGCGCAGCGCCAGCGCGACCGATTCAATCGAAGTTTTCCGTATATTCGGTGGTAGAAATTGTATTTGATTTTCTATATACTTTTCCTAACGGATTTTGAGCGGTTAATTTATTCTTAACAATCTTCTATTGGTGTTTTTATTTTGAAATGTTAACCGTAGCTTGTTCCATCTTCTGTAACTTGGTAAGTTCTCGGGTACAGAAGATTGTCTGTCTAATCTTCTGATCTGTTCTACGCAGCATTTATTTTCTCACCCGTCGTTATTTGACAACTGCCGGAAAACACTAACGAAACAAATCACGTTTTGCGGTTGCTTCCAATTTTTTTTTTATTTCTTTTCTGCCAGCATCAAAACGGACGAACCAGCATCGGACGTACTCAAGTAGGCGGCGACTTGGCGCCGACTGTCTCTTGACGTTAGGAGAAGGGCTGCCAGCCTGCACGTCTAATTCTACTTCAACTAGTTTAGGTGAAATGAACATACAGCTCTTAGCTTTTGTTTCAAAATTTTGCCGAAACGAACTGAATACTGAGTACTCGGATACTGCCAATTGATTATTCTCAGCTTTTAGTGCATATACCTTTTACTAAACAATTTGCACTTCGATGCCCATTTATAGGGCAATCGAAACAAATAAGTTTTTTCGCGCTTCTATAGACTTGAATTGTCGACCGATAACCGAGCTTATACTTTCCTCGAAACAATTTCATCTCGAAGCAAGTAGTCATCATGAGCTGATTCATAGGCCTACAATTTATGTTGGACGCTATCACTTAAGTTGCCTTGTCTTGTTCGTACCCAAATCTTACGGCCTTGTCTTGTTCGTACCCAAATCGTACGGTCTTCATCCTTACGCAGTATGACGGCATCGTAACAGTGCCCTGTAACGGTAGACAAAATGGTAACTGCTCGGTGCTCTCGTTTGAAAGCCGAATCACCTAGAAACCTAAAAGGTTTTCTTTGGTGAGGAAACAATTTCGTCTCGAAGCAAGTAGTCATCATGGCTGATTCATACGTCCACGCCTTGTCTTGTTCGTACCCAAATCTTACGGCCTTGACTTTTTCCCGTGAAGTGCTCATTCTTTTATGTTATGAAAACAGAATATTGTCTATTTTTCTTTTAAACTGTGCACTAGTTTAAACTCACTAAAAAGTTTTCCTATTTATACATTTTTATAGATACTCTCACCTGAATAAGTCCTTTAGTCCACTAATTCCTACGGTTCATTTATCATTTTTCATGAGCACAACACACTTGTTTAGTAACACTCGTTAATTCCCGTCGAAGAAAGGGGCTTCACACTTCTATCAACCGGAAAACATTAAGTTCGAATTCAGTTCATCACTTGCGGAATGGTAAGTTCGATTTCACTTCATCACTCGTGGCATATTTATGGCCTGCCAGTTTCGGCTATAAGAAACTGTCCCATCGTTTCGTCAGTGTAAGCAAATAAGAATTCGCACTCGCTCGTTATATATATATATATATATTTTTTTTTTTTAAACTCTAATCACAAAACACTTGCACTCTGTGTCAGCAGCCAGTTGTTGGCTTATCGATTCAACCGAACATAGCTTTTTTTTCACGCGTCGCCATGTGGTATTTTTAAATTGGACTTTTGGTAATTTTAGCGAAGTAAAGTAAACGCATTTTTCATTACACGTCGCTTCCGCGACCGAATTAAGACTCTTTATTAAAAACCAAATCCCTAATGGAGAAGGCTCTACTTTTTAATTATTACATCGTAAGTGGGGGAAGCCTGAATGTTCCAAAATTCATTAACCAATCAGATCGCTTTAGTACGATCGGCGAACAGCCAATCAAAACAAACAACGAAATATTGACCCCAACACCAATGCACCGAACGCATCGACTTGAGTGACATAATAATTTAATGACGTCGTCACTTGCTCGCGGCGTCGTCACTTGCTCGCAGCGCATTCATGCCCGCATGTGGAAATGCTGTCGACGCACATTGATTGTATCGAACGGGCGCCGATCATGCATCGAAAAATCGTTCACATTGAAAATACTTATTGCTGTTAATGCAATTTCGGGTATGGGAAAGTTTATGAGTTTGAAGTGTGGGAAAGGAATTTGGGTATATTTTTAATTGGAATGTCAACTCGAAATTCGAGACGCGATCAGCACGATCAGCGTCTATCGAATAATGGAATACTTGTGTGACAAAGTTGTTTGTTCACTTGGAGGTTTTATGATTTTAGGGTTTTATGATATGGCCTGAAACTTTGTAGCCCTTTTAGGATAAGTTATGGGTGATTATTAAATTTAATTATTGTTCATACTACAGTTCGTACCCAAATCTTACGGCCTTGTCTTGTTCGTACCCAAATCTTATGGCCTTCATCCTTACGCAGTATGACGGCATCGTAACAGTGCCCTGTAACGGTAAGACTTACTTTGGAACTTATTGGAGCGATTTGATACAAATCATTTGCCAACTGATACACTGATCTGAAGCTGGAGTTGGAGGTGTCTGTAAGTCTCCGTCTTGATTTTGTTCTAGTCTTCGGTGAAGAAGCACTGAATAGTTTGTTTTCTATAACTTTTTTTAACTGGTTCACTCACGGCACAGAGGAAACGGTTTCGTCTCGAAGCAAGTAGTCATCATGGCTGATTCATACGTCCACGCCTCATCTTGTTCGTACCCAAATCTTACGGCCTTGTCTTGTTCGTACCCAAATCTTACGGCCTTGTCTTGTTCGTACCCAAATCTTACGGCCTTGTCTTGTTCGTACCCAAAACTTACGGCCTTGTCTTGTTCGTACCCAAATCTTACGGCCTTCATTCTTACGCAATATGCCTTCATCGTAAGAGTGCCCTGTAACGGTAAGACTTACTTTGGAACTTATTGGAGCGATTTGATACAAATCATTTGCCAACTGATACACTGATCTGAAGCTGGAGTTGGAGGTTTCTGTAAGTCACCGTCTTGATTTTTTCTAGACTTCGTTGAAGAAGCACTGAATAAAATTTATTTTCTATAACTTTTTTTTAACTGGTTCACTCACGGAATAGAGGAAACGGTTTCGTCTCGAAGCAAGTAGTTATGTTAACTACTAAGCTGATTCATACGTTTTTAATTTATGTTGGGTGCTATCAATCAAATGATCTTGTTGACCACTATCAACTTGTGTCGGGTCGAATACGGAGAATCTGCCAAGGGCTTCCTTATTGATCCAAAAATCTTCTGATACGATAGAACCAACCACGTTAAAAATGATTCCGCGACTGTCTACTCTTGTGACAGTTGAAACAGTTTTCACCAGTCTCAAGTAGCAGCAATCAAATGCTAACGAAACGCGATATTGATCGAGCTGAACGAAGGAAAAAGTATAATCCAAAGGAAGGAAACAATATACCAACGTTAATAGCTGTAGTCAAAAACCAACTCAGCTTGGACTATTCTTACCTGCTTTTCGCAACCACTATCCCTGATCGGGTGCCAACCTGTCCAAAGCATAATCTTCCACGTTTGTCGTTCTGCGCAGATTTTCGGCCGCGCAGCGCCAGCGCGACCGATTCAATCGAAGTTTTCCGTACATTCGGTGGTAGAAATTTGTATTTGATTTTCTATATACTTTTCCTAACGGATTTTGAGCGGTTAATTTATTCTTGACAATCACCTATTGTTTTTTTTTATTTTGAAATGTTAACCGTAGCTTGTTCCATCTTCTGTAACTTGGTAAGTTTTCGGGTACAGAAGATTGTCTGTCTAATCTTCTGATCTGTTCTACGCAGCATTTATTTTCTCACCCGTCGTTATTTGACAACTGCCGGAAAACACTAACGAAACAAATCACGTTTTGCGGTTGCTTCCAATTTTTTTTGAATTTCTTTTCTGTCAGCCTTAAAACGGATCAACCAGCATCAGACGTACTCAAGTAGGCGGCGACTTGGCGCCGACTGTCTCTTGACGTTAGGAGAAGGGGTGCCAGCCTGCACGTCTAATTCTACTTCAACTAGTTTAGATGAAATGAACATACAGCTCTTAGCTTTTGTTTTAAAATTTTGCCGAAACGAACTGAATACTGAGTACTCGGATACTGCCAATTGATTATTCTCAGCCTTTAGTGCATGTACCAGTTACTAAACAATCTGCACTTCTATGCCCATTTTTAGGGCAATCGAAACAAATAAGTTTTTCGTGTTTTTATAGACTTGAATTGTCGACCGATAACCGAGCTTATATTTTCCACGAAACAATTTCATCTCGAAGCAAGTAGTCATCATGAGCTGATTCATACGTCCACGCCTTGTCTTGTTCGTACCCAAATCTTACGGCCTTGTCTTGTTCGTACCCAAATCTTACGGCCTTAATCTTTATGGGCTTGGTTGAGTGATTGACTTATTTTCTTGATTGTACCACATATGGTTGATTGAGATTAAATGTCGTGTGTCGCCATGTGGGATTTGAACACTTTTACTTACGTCGCGAATGGTTTACACTTATGTTTCGTACATCGACCGTCAGCGCGGACTTATTGACGAGGTTAAAAATCGAACATAAACAGACAATCTAGCCAGGTAATGACCGGTATCAACCAACTGGCCGTGGGGTTACCTAAAGGGAACTGTTAATCAATTTGGCGATGGCCCAGATGTTTAAGCGGCGGAACTTTATAGTCTTTCACTTTGTCCTGCAGGCCGCTTGCGGTGGTTCTTTGTGGTTCTAAGGTTTTAGAAGAATGAGGATTCGCGGGGTTGGGGCGCTGCATACTCCCCATTATGTATCATCTAAAACGCGTCTGAACAGGCACGAGTTTCTTCTTCTTAAGGTAGTCTAGCGCCAATCCACTGGTGTTTCTTTAGAGTCGAACCTCGAGGCTTCTGGTGAAAGCAGCTTAAAATTCTGATACTGATCTATTTTCATGAAGCGTTTTTGTTCGAGCCCGAGGGGTTAACATTTACATCGTTTCTTTTGTGTGATCATTACTTGCCTGCATTTGCTAAGACAAAAATTCGGTCTCGAAGCAAGTAGTCATCATAGCTGATTCACATGCCCACAATTTATGTTGGACGCTATCACTTAAGTTGCCTTGTCTTGTTCGTACCCAAATCTTACGGCCTTGTCTTGTTCGTACCCAAATCTTACGGCCTTAATCCTATTGGAGGCGCTTGGTTGAATGGTTGAATTATTTTCTTGATTGTACTGCATGTGGTGTACCATCACCGAGAGTTACTTACTCACGCGTCTTGTCTGCTCGATGATCCGATATGGAAAGAGGCAACATCTGCTTCGCGAAGGCCCAAGTGCCCAAGTGTCGATCGAGAGCGCTCAAATATACACTCTAATAAATAAAAGTATTGACTGGAAAGTAAGAAAATTATCGGAACGATTGCCGAAAGAAAAGAAATTTAAAAATTTTATGTCCACGTGAGATTGTGCTGAGACTCGATAGAACCGCGAATATAAACACCAAAAATATGACAATCTTCTATGGGGAAACGACCACAAATGTCAAGGAGACTATCTACCGCAGCAAAAAAAGCAACTGTTGCATCCTCCATATTCGAAAAATTTCACGAATCGACAGGGTCAGCAGGACCATGCCCCTTCTCTACCTGACGATCAGAATAATCCAGAGCCATAACCAATTGTCGAACTATGCGACTCGGAACGCTATGTGGATCTCATTTTCATTTTCATTGTTGAGATTGTCTGAGGGGAAATCATACGCTATGAGTAGATCTAGATCTAATTTTTTGTGTTTGGCCGGTCTTGGCTCCTGTGCCTTTCCTATTCCGCTTAAGCGGTGGAACTTTATAGGCTTTCACTTTCTCCTGCGGGCCGCTTGCGGTGGTTCTTTTTGGTTCTATGCTTCAGTATCTTTCGGGATAAAAAATCCGGATTTAGAAAATGAGGACTCGCGGGGTCGGGGCGCTACATACCCCCCCCCCTCCTTACAAAACTGCAAGTCATTTGAAGGGGAGATGCTGATGCCCTAGTGTTTTGCTTACACCGTCCCGTAGGTCATTATTTCATGTCTCTGACCATTGCTTGTCAGCATTTAGACAAAGATTTGCGCTCGAAGCAAGTAGTCATCACAGCTGATTCACATGCCCACAGTTTATGTTGGACGCTATCACTTAAGTTGCCTTGTCTTGTTCCTACCCGATTCTTGAGGCCTTCATCCTTACAGAGGGGCTTGGTTGAATGGTTGAATTATTTTCTTGATTGTACTACATATTCACGAACGGTACTGCTCGAGGACAAAACATAAAATGGATCTCCGCTAGTCCACTATACGTTTGGCAGATTTGCCATACTTAGTGCTTTTTGGGCTACTCTCTCCGTCTGCTGACGGTGCAATTTAGTAATCATCCGCACTACCAAGTACCCTATCGCCACCGCGGCGATAATGCATACTGCCACTGTTTGTGCTGTTTGGTTCTTTTCCATGTTTGACGACACGGCTGGCGCGATGATTTCATCGGCACTAAACCAGCCCATTTTCGTGGTCGCAGCTAATATTTGATTTGTTTGTCAACGGTGTGTGCAACCAAATCTTCTCCGAATCCGTTTCACTTTGTCAGGTCCTCATACGTTTAAATACTGATGTCAGTCATGAAACTTCAACAACATTTTTTAATAAGGAAACACAATCTTTTGCTTCATGATCTCTAGTACACTTCGGGCAACAGAAAGGATTATTGCAGAAAGCAGCCTTATGTCCGTACTGCGAGCCTTTGAAACAGCGCAAAACATTAACTTCTTCAACCACTCCGGCGACAACTTTTTTTTTTTTTTTTTTTGCTACAGTTTTAATTTCGGTAACTTTTTATTCCAGGTGAAACCACTTCTACCGGACCGCTTTTCATTGATCAATCACTGGCACAGGATCTCCTGGCAGGATCGCCATGTGATAACTGTAGTAACTTACACGGTGGTTGGATTGAGACTAACTTTTATTGAAAGCATTTTCTACTGCTACGCGTGTGGCGATGGTCCGCAGCATAACGCCGTGTCAGCAGATTGACGGTCATCCGATCGTGGCACAGTTCATTTATGCTTTCGTTAACAATAGATAGCAAACCATCGCGACCGACCGCTGTACGCCACACGGACGTGGCTAGGGGCATCTACCACAGTGTCGTACTTTATAATATAACTGTATCGTGAGCACCGTGCTTCTGTTCATGCTCCACTGTGTTGATATTTGTGTTATCATCTTGCACAGCGGTTGATTGCGGTTTCGATTTGGGTTTACCCATTGTTCTTCCACTAGCACGATCTGAAAGTTAACATATCACTTTTCGTCACTTTTCATCAGGTTTCAGCTGTATTGTCCTGTCACGGTCGCCATTTAATAGATTTGCTGGCTATTTAATAGATTTTTTTTGTTCGATCATAAAAGATACATCCACTTTCACGGTGGCAGGAAGAATAACTTTATTTGCATCTCTTAACTTACACGTAATCGAAACGTCATTGTCGTCAACGTCGGTCATTGACTCGGACTCGTTGTAGAGAAGCAATAGTCCGTATGTTATCCACAATGGACAACTTTGTTCCGGCAAGTGCAACGGAGGTAGCTGTCGGAATGGGGAGTTTGTTAGCAGATCGGTTAGCCATGGCTAGTTTAGAGTATAATTCAATAAACTCACACATAGCTGGAATGGCAGTTACTCTTGGTAGTTACATGGTTTAAAATCTCAGTAATTTTGTGGGCTTCCATTTCCGGATTCGTATTCTATTTCGAACCAAGTAGTAAACAATTTTCACTGTCTTGCCGCATTTGCTTAGGAAACGATTCTGTCTCAAAGCAAGTAGTCATCATAGTGACCGTTCCTGTTAAACTTGCGCTTTCCTAAGCCGTTTACCAAGACGATGAACAACTTCAGAGCGTTGCCTAGTTCCATAGGACGATGCAAAGAAAACTCTTCAAACCAATGAGCAGCTATTAACCACTACTACTGAACTCAATCAAGCATGGAAAAAGTCACTCACACAAGTGAGCATTGCTGATTTACGATCCTTAGTTGTCGAACGCAGAAGGAGCTTAGTTCAGCACTTGGAAATATAATTTGTGTTCAATTTTGTAACTATTTGTTTCAACATTTGTTTCAAAATAAGTTACATTTTGTGACCGCTGTCACGGTCGCTATGTTATTGATGGGTTATCGTGCTATAAAACACTGTTCGATGAAGCATGCGTAATAATTACTTTATTCTTACCACTGCCAAGTGGGTTTGTTCTGCATAATTCTGTTTTTACTTGATTAATCGGATGTACGAGTGGGATATTGCCACTTAATTCTCTATTATGAAACTGGCAACAGATTGGGATTGAATGTTTGAACACAACACCTCTCACAATTAGGCACTCGGCCATTCGGAGCGCTTCTCTAGTTTCTCTAAACTGCGCCCGCTTGTGGAGGATTTACACTCCGAACAGCTGTGCCTTGTCGACTTCAAACGCCACTGGTTATCGGGCAAACTGAATAACTCATTGGTCATTTCGTTTTACACTTTTAGAAAAATCTTTCCTAACTCTTTGCTGGTTAAAAGATTCAAACTAACTTAAGCGTAACTCAGAGACAAGTAAATTAGAAAAAAACACTGCTCGCTTCTACCGCACTACAGTTTATAACCGTCTAGCTTCTCGGTGGTAGAAGCAAAGGGCAATCATACAAAAATGATTACCGTCGGCGGAGGAGCATATGAGTGCGTCTAAACTGGAAGGACATAATTAGATATGGGACTATCTAATATAAGGATGCGGCAGTAGTTTAATTGCAAAAAACATTTGTGTACCAACCGAAAGACTGTGAGTTTTCTGCGACTTCCTCAACTTTTTTTATGACCGTCCTGGTGAGGGCTCATTGCGTTCCTCTGACCAGTACACTTAACTCTGTCTGCAGTCTGTCGACGTATTGCCTTAGCTTTTGTTTTGCTGGTAGGGACGTCCTTCGGTGCTTTGGTCGCCCCGTAACTACCCAAGTAACAATTTGGGTTTTATTACACTCTTATAATGGCATTTAAGACCAAAATTGGTCATGAAGACCGCCATCAGAGTACAATAAAACTCACATTGTTGCTTGGGTAGTTTCCTAGTTATCGTAGATGTTGCTTCGTAGTTATCGTAGATCCTCCTGGCAGGGTCGCCAATGTTGTCTGTGCAATAGCAGGCCACATACTGACAACGTACCTTTTGAACGGGTCCAAGCTCAACGATGTACGACATACGGTCGCCGGTAGGGACCACCGTTGACCACACTTGACTGATACATTTGAAGATATTTTGCGGTATGTCGGTTGCGTTTCGGTACGGAAGAAGGGACAGTTCATTTCCCGCGGCATGATTGCAAAACTTGTGCTTGTCAATGTCTCCAACTAACACCAACTTCACTATCGAAGGAGTTGGAAAACGTGCAGGAAATCTAGTTCGTACTTCCAACCACTGTAATTTCCAACACCGCATCGGTAAGCTTTGGTCTTACTTAGCAGCTACAAAGCTCACATATATTTCTCAGGGTTTTATTACATTATGATCCTTTATGGTATTTTTATCCTTTATAGAAGGATTTCGGGTGTTCGATAAGAACGTATACACTGTTTAACGTCTGAGTTACGAATGAATCGGTTTATTGAAAAATTACTTATTCGAACTTGTCGAGAATTGTCGAACTGTTGTAATTCGAGAACGGTTGAGGCTGAGCCTGGGAGGTTGCATCGTTGGCGGTTCGCACATTGCAATTGCCCATGTTGCGAGACCTAGACGATGTTATGTTTTCAAATATTACACACTACAGTTTTTTCTTCTTTTCTCTGGAGTTTTGCATATTTATACTGTCTCTGCAATAATGCAATTAAATAGTATTGAGAAGATTGTGAAAAAATCTAATTTGAGATTATTGTTTCTGCCGATGCCCGTGATCCTCTATACGATTGCTTGGTAAGACAACAATTTCCTCTCGAAGCAAGTAGTCATCATAGCTGATTCATATGTCTACAATTTATGTTGGACGCTATCACTTAAGTTGCCTTGTCTTGTTCGTACCCAAATCTTACGGCCTTGTCTTGTTCGTACCCAAATCTTACGGCCTTGTCTTGTTCGTACCCAAATCTTACGGCCTTCACGACTTGCGCTTAGATTTTTGAATCTTTGACTTCGGGTCTGATTGTCTAATTGAAACAAGAGTTACAAGATAAGACACAAGACGTGTAATATTAACCGTTAGCTAAGCGCCATTAGCGGCTAGGTCTTTATTAGTCGTGTCGTCCGGACACAGATGTCACCACTTTGTAGCGTAGCTCGGATGCTGCCTACAGATTTACGCTAAAATGTACGAAAACGCTTTCCTTCGTGCTAACCACGTCAGCTGAGCTTGCTAGATTCTAGATTCTTCTTCCCAGCTGTGCAATGTTTGAATTGTAGTATCGAGGTTGATGTTCAACTCCTATGATGGGACAGCTTCGGCATTCACAAAGAACCAACCAATGTAATTTCTAATGCGCCTCGAGGAATTTAGCGAGGTTAAAATCCATTCAATTTGTCCAACATATTTCGCAAAGTAAATAGTACCAATGTACGGCATCCATCGAGCCTATCAAAGACATTGTGAAAACTTTGTCATAATTATACATTCTGTATAAAAAGCGCATCAACAGAAACGATCGCAAATAATCCGATTAACTACGGCGAAAGACGGATGTTTCTCCATTCTTTCTCCTTTCTTTCAAATTGCACCTGCGATTTGAACTTAACTTAATGGGAGGAAAAATTACAAGTCGATTATTTAATTTTTCCTAAAACACTTGTGCACTAGACGGCTTTCGGTGTGCAATTCTAAATTTGTCTTAGCTTTTTTCTCTTCACAACACTTACCAAGTTTGACCTTTTGGTCAAACTAGGATCATCGGAGTGTGCGGCCAAATGGCCTCGAGTTTAATATGGCTTCGATTTGGCATTAGCGAACTCCATATTGGTTACAGACGTTGGCTTAAGAATCACGCATAAAACGGAGTTAATGCTCTTAACTCCCGCTTCCCATAAACCACCAAAATGTGGCGCATTAGGCTTTTTTTAGTTTGCTATTACCTAAAGCAGTTCAAATAAATCTCTTAGTTCTTCTTTTAAATCTCATATTTGATAAATCTTGAGGTTGTGGGAGCGGATGAGGGAGCGCAATTACGCCCCTGAAAGTGAGTCATTCGCCTTTTCTAACCAGCCTATTGATCCAAGCCCGGTATGGGAGATTATCCAAATACATCCTGCCTTCCAGAACACTCTCAGATTGCAAGCTCGGCTAGTGTTATAACCTGGATCCCAGTCTCTGAATTTTTAGTTATTCAGTTGAATGGTGATCGAAAAACGTTGTACATATTTTGGATTTCCGCAGAAGATGGCGGTATGTCCTGAGTGTTGGAACGGCAAGCAATAGCACAGAGCTACAGTTCTGCAGTACGATGAGAAAAACAACCGCTTTGATTTCATTGTTCGACCTTTAGGTCCGACTGCCGTAAACCGATCTCGATTGAAGATTATTCGGCTTTAATTTTAAACACAATTAAAGCATTTGCTTTTAGCGTTAGAGCACTATAGCAAGTGGTGTGGTTTTGGCCCTGAAAGATTACACACTGATTTTGACCTGATAGTCGTCTCTCTTGCCCAGAAAGACTAGATTTAATTTCGATGTTTATAACACTAAAACATTTTTGTTTCGGTTATTTTTCGGTTGAAACGAAGCTGTTCGTGAGAACACAAACAGACACTCCCTGCAGGATCGCCAAGTTTTTGTTTTACTCTATGAGGCTATGATTATTATTCAATAAATTATCCTATGTCCGCTTAAGATTCTGGTTGGAATTGACCCCCATTTTGTGCACTGCAATTAATCGCTCTTATGATGTCACTTTTAGTTCAACCGACAAGTGCTGGCTCTCTAAGCAGTTTTTTGACTACCTCTCTTGGGAAGATAGCACCACCTAATGGTCTGAAGATGATCATCTCTTTCGTGGCAACCAGCTCAGAATATTTAATCATAATATACAGAGCTATTATCGATACCTGTTTCATGGTTAGGTTGATAAAGTCGTCCTCATACTTAGGATGTCTCACTGCATGCTCACTGACGAGCTGAAATCCATCAATTTTTCGTGGCCATTTTTCTGACCATCAATCTGACACGTAACGCAAACGATCATACCTTACGGATTGGCAGTATACTTTAAGCTTTGGTTCCGTAAAAAATTCTCCAAACGTGATATGTCATTACCAGGGCGTGCGAGGAAGATTCGAATTCAGTTGGCTCCACGGCAGCAACCGTTAGCGCGAGACAGCCCCAAAACGGAGATGTTTGCAACTCAAGGCACTAAACATTATATCCAGAGTGAATCTTCAGATTTTGCCAACAATCATATTATATAGATGGATGGTTGCATTGAAAAGTGGAAAACTTTTCTTAAAAATTGTTCTTTGCAGTGTGTTGATCCTCTCAGGGTGGGATAGATATTCTTTTTGAACACGACGAAGTAGTTGTTCTCAGCAACAAAAATGTCTATCTACACACACAAAACGATACTGGTTCATCTTGTGTTTCTTTGAAAAAAAAGGAACGAGTTTCTTTTCATTAGTCTTGTCTTTAAAAGTTTCTGTTATTCTTGCAAGTATTCAAGCAAAATTCTGATCTCATCTTCCACTTGTGGTTTCATCTTCTCTCGTCCCTTTGTGTTTATATTCTACATATTTCACCGCAAGACAGGCCATGTAGGCATATATTTATACAAAGACACAAAGAATTTATCCTGGTATTTTTGAGTTCTGTTGAATATGACTAAAATAAGAGAAACAAAGAATTCTCGACGGAAGTCATAAAATTCCAAAGAATCCTAAATCCGTTAAAGCCACAAGTAAACGATCTAAATCAGGCTATAACTTGTTGCTATTACTGTGCAGCAGTTCTTGTCTTTTAATCTTCATACAAAAACCACTGCGATTTTTATTACTCTGTAAACGTTTAGGGCAATTACACGACGAAAACGAAACGCTTCAGCGGACAGCGCAATATGGAACCTTAAACAAACACTGATCAGTGAGTAGTAATCTACCACCTGTAATTTCTATTTTATTAGCATCAGTACACCAGTTATCCATGTGCATTATTACTTTTACGGCCTACGTTTTGACGTAGACGCGAGTTTGTAACATGTCGGACTTCGGGTTCGATAATTTATCGTTCATTTTACGACTTGTCGTTTCACTATTTGTTTCTGAATATTAAGATTTTCAATTTTGTCCTGTCGCCTCTGCGACCAAAATCTGATTATTTATTCCAAACAAAATCCCTAGCCGTATGGCTTCGCTGTTAACTCGCGCCTTGCCTTCAACGGCTTCACTTAGCCACTCTTATGGTGGCGTTACACCAATCAAAAGGAGGACAAGATGTAATCGGCCATAGGGTGAACCTCGGATGTTACCAGTATTGCCGCACGGACGACTTTTAGCAGGCTGACCAAGAATCTACAGTATGGATTTCTTTTTGGTGTTCGGCGTGTCTGCGTACAGATCTCGGATTAAAGTAGAAGTGTCCACTGAGAACGGTTCTAAGTTACTGCTTGAGTTTATTGACGAAACCATTCTATTTTAAATAAAATTATCAGGATAAGCATGGAATGAGCGTAAGATGGTCATATACGTGGTCTTAGGAATGACTTCTACTTTAATCAGTCTTAACGGGGTGCACCATTCGCTCCCATGCTCCCCCCAAAATGTGCTACAACCAGTCGGAAAGCAGGCTATAATTTGTGGCTAAACCATGCAGCAGTTCTTGTCTTTTAATCTTCATACAAGATTCACTGCGATTTTTATTTTTCTATAAACGTTTAGGGCACTTACACGACGAAAGCAAAATGCTTCAGCGGACAGCACAGTGCGAAAGAAAAACATTGAAAGCCGAATAGTTTCTTGAAAGAATTTGTTATTATTTCAATTCAGTTAATTCGGTTCTCTAATGGAGTAGAATAGCCTATTCTTTGGTAAAAGTGCTATGTTTTGTCTCCTTAAATAATCACTGATCAGTGAGTAGTAATCTACCATCTGTAATTTCTATTTTATGTCTTTGACTAGTGTAAAGTGATTGTTACGTATTGAAACACTTGTGTTATTTTCGGTTGACTGTCACGTCAAGAATGAATATGATATTTATTGAACTGCTTCCAAACAGTTTTTATTTTATGGAAATACATAAATTGGTTCGCTTATTTACATAATACTATGGGCGGTGCCCATCGTGGATTGATTTTGGGTCGGTGTGTGTGTGGAAGGAAAGAGACAAAGCGGACTAAACTGACTACACGTGACGCGCATTGTCACGTTGTCGTAGGTCGGCTTCGTTCTGTTATATATAGGTTAAAGTGGACTGTACTGAGTTTCGTAAAGGAAAGAACAAAATAAGGTGTCAGATTGCGCGTTGCGCAATCCGCTTGGATTGCTTATGGTTATTTATGATGTGTGGACGATTGTGGGTTCTGTTAAGCGATGTTGCAATGGATTTATTTAGGTTGGCAGGTGGTTAGCCTTTCGGTGATGCCACCCGGCTTGGCTTGGTATTGCTCAAGACTTATGGTGCTGAATCGGGTTGTGTGAACTGATATAGGATGATCTAGGTTTTGGAAAAGGTTGTTATTTGAGTATGCCAGATGAGTGGATGGGATTTTAGTTATCTGGGATTGTTTAGCTAGCATCTGTGTAAAATCACATCACACACCTGTTATCCATGTGCATTATTACTTTTACGGCCTACGTTTGTACTGTAGGAGATGCGAGGAGAGCAATTTCTATTTCATATTCTAAAACAAACTAAACAATTGGTACCACTTATCGCAATTGTCACATGCTGCCATTTGGCTTATATTACGACGGATCGGCCGATTTTTTCACTGCAGCTGCTTGTTCAGCAGACGCAGCACCCATCTGACAGTTATGGCCAAAATAGACGTTACCCTGAATTGCATTCATAGCTAGTTGGAAGTTTTTGAAGTCTTCTGCTACCAAAATGCGCACTTTGCTCCATGGAAAATCAGGGTAAGCATGGAATGAGCGTAAGATGGTCATATACGTGGTCTTAGGAAGGACTTCTACTCTAATCAATCTTAAAGGGGTGCACCACTCGCTCCCATGCTCCTCCCAAATGTGCCACAACCGGTTGGAAATCAGGCTATAATTTGCGGCTAAACCATACAGCAGTTCTTGTCTTGTAATTTTCATACAAGATTCAGTGCGTATTCTGTTTTTCCGTAAACGTTTGGGGCACTTAGTTAATGGTTTTTTCCAAAACTTTTACAAACTTTTACACGCGGAAAACGAAACACTTGGCTATTCTATTTTCTTAGATTCTGCTCTAATTTATTAAAAGTTCTTAACTTTTCAACGATTGATTTGTTGTTTTGGCTCTTTACTAAAGTTAAATTGATACTTATCTGATTTTGATGCGCTGAATATTGTTTTGCCTCTCTGTCGACGTGTCGCTCGATCCCGATCGTCGCGCTAAATCGTATCTTTCAGTTTTAATGTGAAATAAAGTGTTGAATTTTTCATACTGTTATTAATTAAGTTCAGTTAATTTTTCTCCACAGGAGTAGTACAGACTATGTTTTGACAAAAGTTCTATGTTTTGTCTCGTTAAAAAATGACTGCACTGAGTGTAATATCATCCACCAGCTGTAATTTCTATTTTATTAGCATTAGTACACCTGTTATCCATGTGCATTATTACTTTTACGGCCTACGTTTGTACTGTAGGAGATGCGAGGAGAGCAATTTCTATTTCATATTCTAAAACAAACTAAACAATTGGTACCACTTATCGCAATTGTCACATGCTGCCATTTGGCTTATATTACGACGGATCGGCCGATTTTTTCACTGCAGCTGCTTGTTCAGCAGACGCAGCACCCATCTGACAGTTATGGCCAAAATAGACGTTACCCTGAATTGCATTCATTTGCTAGTTGGAAGTCATTGAAGCCTTCTGCTACCAATACGCGCATTTTTCCCAATGGGAAATCAGGATAAGCATGGAATGAGCGTGAGATGGCCATACACGTGGTCCTAGGAATGACTTCTACTCTAATCAGTCTTAACGGGGTGCACCATTCGCTCCCACGCTCCCCCCAAATGTGCTACAACCATTCGGAAAGCCGGTTATAATTTGTGGCCTAGTCATGCAGTAGTTCTAGTCTTTTAATCTTCATACAAGATTCACTGCGATGGTTATCTTTCTGTTCTAATTCAATAAAAATTCTTAGCTTTTCAACGCTTGATTTGTTATTTTAGCTCTTTACTAAAGTTAAATTGATACTCATCTGATTTTGATGCGCTGAATATTGTTTTGCCTCTCTGTCGAAAAGTCGCTCGAACACGATCGACACACTAAATCGTATTTTGCAGATTAATTGTAAAGTAAAGTGTCGAATTTTTGATACTGTTATTAATCAAATTCAGTTAATTTTTCTCCACAGGAGTAGTATAGACTATTTTTTGACAAAAGTTCTATGTTTTGTCTCCTTCAAAAATGGCTGCCCTAGTAACAATGTGAGTTTTATTGTACTCTTATGGTGGTCTTCAAGACCAATTTTGGTCTTGGATGCCATCATAAGAGTGTAATAAAACCCAAATTGTTACTTGGGTGATCACTGAGTGTAATATCATCCACCAGCTGTAATTTCTATTTTATTAGCATTAGTACACCTGTTATCCATGTGCATTATTACTTTTACGGCCTACGTTTGTACTGTAGGAGATGCGAGGAAATTCTATTAGAATTTAGCGTAGTTTTTATAGTGTTAGTAACTTTATGTAGCTTTTTAATTTTTGCATGAATTATTAATTCAATATCTGCTAACCACTTTTTACATTTGCTTAATTCTGATTCTTGATCAGATGAAATTGCGTCACCGTTAGTGTTATAATAATTTAAAATTAAATTATGTACTCTTCGTGCTTCATCAATTTTTTATTTCGTTTATTTTCGTTACTGTCTCTAAGTCGTTGACGATGTTTACTTGGGGGTCTCCATTATTAAAATTTTTCTTGGAGGTATTTCCACCCATCTTATTCACTTTATTATTTTATTTTTGGACGTTAAACTACAATTTTTGTTCTATTTAGCGTCTCCCATGCGTTATGTTCGTGTTTTACATCTTCCAAGCTTACGGTGTGAACTTTTACAATGTTCAGAAAACGAACGTATAGTTTCTCCTTTATGGTAGAACGTAATCGGGACACGTCTTGTGCCCTTCTCTTTTCCGAAAGTAAATTTTTCAGGGATAATTTCCTTATCCCTTTTTAAGGCATTGTCCTAAGCTTGGAAATAAGCGAGGTCATCCTCAAAAATGTCCCATTTAGTGCTCATTATTTTATTTTGAGAAAACAAGAATGTTGTTTATTTTTTTGTCTTTTATACTTTCACTTCACTAAAACTTTTTCTATTTATAATTTTTCACGGGTACTCTCACCTGTTAAGTCCTCTAGTCTATTATTTCATGAGACCAGTCCAAATAATCTGCAATCTTCTTTGTTCATGCATTTTTCCATTTTCTGCTGCACTCACTTTTAGAACCGAGCAAGACACTAAATTGATTGACACTTATTGATTTCAGTTCAGTACCACATGTTTCTTCTAATTAATTTTTTTTTCACTCACTTTGATAGTTTACGTTTTCTGTTCACAGAGTTTTTCTCGATAGTAGCAGTATACAGGCGTTCTTCGGTCACCGAGATACTGACTCCGAGAGACTAAAATCTGAATGTTTATTACCAAACCAAATCCCTAATGGAGAAGGCTCTAATTCTTTATCATTACATCATAAGTGGGGGAAGCCTGAGTGTTCTAAACTCTATTACCCAATCATATGGTTTTAGTACGATCGGCGAACAGCCGATCAAAACAAGCAAAGAAATATTTGGCCCTAACTCTATTACCCAATCATATGGTTTTAGTACGATCGGCGAACAGCCGATCAAAACAAGCAAAGAAATATTTGGCCCTAACACCAATGCACCGTATCGATCGGGACTCTACCGAACGCATCGACTAGGCGACATAAAAAATTAATGACGTCGTCACTTGCTCGCAGCGCATTCATGCAAGCGTATCGGAATGCTGTCGACGCACATTGATTGTATCGAATGGGCGCCGATCATGAATCGAACAATTGTTCACATTGAAAATACTTATTGCTGTTAATGCAATTTCGGGTATGGGAAAAATTATGAGTTTGAAGTGTGGGAAAGGAATTTGGATATACGTTTAATTTGGAATGTCAACTTTAAATTCGAGACGCGAATAGCATGATCAGCGTCTATCGAATAATAGAATACTTTGTGTGACAAAGTTGTTTGTTCACTGGGAGGTTTTATGATTTTAGGGTTTTATGATATGGCCTGAAACTTTATAGCCCTTTTGGGATAAATTATGGATGATTATTAAATTTAATTATTGTTCATACTACACTAAACAATTGGTACCACTTATCGCAATTGTCACATGCTGCCATTTGGTTTATATTACGTCGATGGTAAGATGGTCATATACGTGGTCTTAGGAAGGACTTCTACTCTAATCAATTTTTTCAATTTTCAATACGAACTTAATTTTTAATACGAACTATAATAATATGAATTGAAAAGTTTCTTATAGTACTATGAAGATGTATCGATATATAACGAATGATTATCAAATATTACCTTACCACTATTGAATATATTGTTGTAACATTATGAGAAATAAGTTGGGTTATATGTCAATTAATGTGTGTTATGATCATTGTATATAGTGTCGCAATATAATACCCGCTTACTGCAGCGCTCAGTAAGGTTCGTATTTCATTCAAAGGCAGTCGGTCAGCTACTTCCAGTAACCGGTTGATTTGATCATTTGCTGCGGGTCCGAGGGGCTGGGCTTCCCGTCTGTCGATATACGTGTTTATAATTAAACCAAACCTATACTAACTCACAAGATAATGATTATATGCCCTACACTAATGTTGGCTTAATATCTATGAGTATAATTCAATACTAGTCTACTTACGGTGTTACATCTTGTCTGTTAATGAAGGATAGGGCGAAGAAGGTGCTGTAGGAGGCTGATGCACTATAGGAGTCTCAACTTTAGTTTCTTGTAACATCATTTCACCTTCTTGAGCCTTCTTTTGATTATATTGGTTACCTCGTTGCACCAGGAATAAAGTGCATGCATCCCAAAACATCCCCAACATGTACCATGTACAACCATAAACTTCTTGTAAAGATAGTCCATGGATGACTGTGTCAATACAGTACTTAATTAGCCTCAGGATTAGGTAGAGGCCGGCCAACCCAGAGACCACATTTCCTAGTGTCGAGAACCAACCCCACACTCTTTGTGTAACAGATTTGGCAATATGCTCTAGAGTATTTTGGTCAATTAAGCCTTGGATACTGACTCCCTGTGTATTTGTTGTGATAGAGGCAGATCCTCGTGAGATGATGTTTGTGATAGCACTTCTTTCTGAGGGAAACATGATCTCCTGCCGCAGTCTGTCAATGGATTCTTGGTTGTATATTCCAGCTTTAATCAAAGCACCCGGGTCAGTGTATTTCCATGTGTCTCTCGCTTTTGGGTTTAAACTCTGCGGCGATTTAGTTATGTGAGGGCCATCTTTTATCTTAGTAGTACGTCGGATACATCAATTTATTACACTCTACCTGTGTTCCGTATTGCTGTATTAGTCGCAACCTGGGAGTGACATACAAAGACTTATTTAGATACGTTACGGGTAGCTCTTGATAGCACTCTTTTGCTTCACGAAGGGCAACATCCACAGGTTGACATTGAATAATGTACACTACGTCCCCCATCTGTAAAGCAGTATAACCAGGTCCTCCCATCACCAAATATGCAAACTCGATAGGGTTGATACTTGCTAAACTCAGCCTAGTCTCCAACACGGTTTTCTCTATATCACACCTATGCGTTATGATATCTTTATAAAGCTCGGTGAGGCTGTTCTTGAAGTGCTTTTCAATATGTACGAACTTGCTATTCATGTAAGTAAACATATCTAGATTCTTCACCGTTTTTACAGATCTTGAAAATGGGTACTCGTTGCCGTTGGATATATAGATAAACAGATTAGGATGTTCAGTAGCGTATCCTTCAAGATAACAAAGGCGAATTTCATTAGTGATAACTAAACTGAAGATGATATCGCCACTTTTAACTGTGTACATGACATTTGAAGTAGAATTCGTCTTAGTTTCAACTTTTGTCGACCTTCCTGAGTATAATACCTCGTACTGCCCAGGCAAACAATTTGGCTCTGCTCTATACTCCCAATAAGTATTTCCTCCTTCAGAATCCATGCATCCTTCGTCCTTATATTTACAGTTATACCCTCCTCGTAGGTTGACCATCGCAGAATCCATCTCGACCGTCGTATCATAATCATAGAGAGTGAGACCGATATTCACCTCCACAACAACGTCTGTATATGTGGCTCCATCCACAGTATATGATCCTCCTGAACACCAACCATTAAAGTTCGAGTCTCCAGCTAGAAGTACATGGAAGTTCCTTGTCGAGTTAGATTTGAGCCTGTCTATTAAACGTCCGTGTACGTTCCAGGCCCTATTCCTGTGGATTGAAAGACAGGTATCCCTAGAAATATCATCAATGTATTGAGTGACTGCGCGTGACACTAATGATGTGTGAGAGTGCATGCCACAGTGGTAAACAGTTCGGATCCTTGCCTTGCATTGATAGACATGGAGAGGGTGGTAACTACTCAATTGGAGTAGTTGGATATTTTCTTCCTTTGTCATGATGTCTTCATTCAGGTCAGGACAATCGCCAATAGCACGAATTGATAATGCAGTGTAATTTGATCTCGTGTGTGCGCAATCATAGGCAATCATAGCCGTATTATGAGCGACAAACACGGACACTATAACCCATATACGCCCAATTAAGGAAAATCTCAATAGAATCATTCTGAATCGTTAATATAATATCTCTTATCCTTGCTGTGCCTTCTGGCACAGGGGTGCACCACTCGCTCCCCTCCCATTGTGCTAGAACCGGTTGGAAATCAGGCTATATTTTGTGGCCTAATAATGCAGTAGTTCTAGTCTTTTAATCTTCATACAAGATTCAGTGCATATTCTATTTTTCCGTAAACGTTTGGGGCACTTAGTTAATGGTTTTTTCCAAAACTTTTACAAACTTTTACACGAGGAAAACGAAACACTTGGTTATTCGATTTTCTTAGATTCTGCTCTAATTTAATAAAAATTCTTAGCTTTTCAACGATTAATTTGTTATTTTAGCTCATTACTAAAGTTAAATTGATACTCATCTGATTTTGATGCGCAGAATATTGTGTTGCCTCTCTGGCGACTTGTCGCTCGATCCCGATCGACGCGCTAAATCGTATCTTTCAGATTTAATGTGAAATAAAGTGTCGAATTTTTGATACTGTTATTAATTAAGTTCAGTTAATTTTTCTCCACAGGAGTAGTACAGACTATTTTTTGACAAAAGTTCTATGGTTTGTCTCCTTCAAAAATGACTGATCACTGTGTGTAATATCATCCAACAGCTGTGATTTCTATTTTATTAACATCGATACTGCTGTTATCCATGTGCATTATTACTTTTACGGCCTGCAAACCTGATGTTTATCTTTAAACTTACTAACCAAGGTCCTTCTCCTATTCGGAAGGCTTAAAGAGCAAGTTGATAAACTTTCAAAGTACTGTTCGGATAACGAAGAACCTTACTGCTTGTAAGTTTAACTCTAGTTTAGTTTCCGTAAAACTACTCTATATATACAAAATTTACAGAAAGAAATCCTATACCTAAAAAGTCTATACCTGCGCCTAACGAAAAAGGAGAAAAGAAGAGAGAAATAGTTGTGCATTCAAATTCGCCTGTTCTGTGCCGAAACTTGATAATCCGGAATTTACAACCGGTCATTAATCACAAATCTTTAATCTTCCCTTTTCAAGTGCGAATGCTTTCATTCTCTAACATAATTATTACTCGGTCTGCCATCTAACATGATTATAACACTCTCTGCACTCGCGGTTTGCGCCAAGGGGGCGCAATAAGAACTTCCTAGCTTAACGGTGGATAGGAATCAATTCTCCTCATTTATTCAAAGACTGTTCTATTTATACTCGAATTATGACATCGTCACAAATCGATATTTTGGAATCGATACTTGGTGGTTTACAATGTTTCTTAATGTTAAAACGAGATAGACTACCGAGACAGCAGGTATCGAAAAAAGGTTCTATATATTTAATTGTTGTTTAATGTGATCCTTGCCGAACACAGTTCGATGCCGGACCACCAGCAGCGTGGTCAGCATAAAGTGTGCAGCCGATCGACGGTGCTGGTGCTTGTACATCGCGGCGGACGGAAGAGTTTCGCTATGTTCTTATGACTCATTTATTACTGTTTGTTTACTGTTTAATTGATGATCAATTTGGGTGACGTACGTATAGCTCAGGACTTCTACTCTAATCATTCCTAAAGCGGCTCCCATGCTCCTCCCAAGTGTGCTACAACCAGTCGAAAAGCAGATTATAATTTATGGCCTAATCATGCAGTAGTTCTAGTCTTTTAATCTTCATATAAGATTCACTGCGATGGCTATCTTTCAGTTCTAATTTAATAAAGTTAAATTGATCATCTGATTTTGATGCGCTGAGTGTAATATCATCCACCAGCTGTGATTTCTATTTTATTAACATCGATACTGCTGTTATCCATGTGCATTATTACTTTTACGGCCTACGGGAAATTGTGTGTTTCGCGCAACAGCTTGTAATTTAGGATGCTTGATAGGATTCGCATGAAGAGTCCGATGAACCAGCTAATGAAGCAGAAGAATGCAAACCGGATCGCTATTTCCCGACACTTTTCTTTTAACATAGAAGTCCCATCGGATATTTTGCATTGGATTGAAGGCATTAACTATGGAGTATCCTTCAAGTAGAGCCTTCCGGTCCTCAATAGCATTGGCGAGCTTGGAAACTATAATCTGCTCGTAAAGCGGCGATATCAGTACCTTCTGGTACTTTTCGAGCATGTCATGAGTGTAGAGGCCATCAGCTGCCAGATGATCTAGGCTTTCAAATTTATAACTTAGAGGGTCAGACGTAAAGTAACAGTCTTTGGGGTATTATGGTTATCCCGAGCACCGAACTCAGGCGAACACTCAATAACAGTGCCAATAAGGACTAGTATCCGGGTCCTTGGGGTCATGAACCATGTTTTATTTTGGTATTTGACAGGAAACTTGTTGTAACACTCATATTCTGCATACCGCATATCCACCACCTTTGCAATTTCTATTTTATATTCTTAAAAAACTTAACTTTTGGTTTTCATTGCCGTGGAGCGTCCGAATTTTTCACTGTAGCTGCTTGTTCCGGTTGTAGTTGCTAGAGTAGATATTATCTCCTTCGAAACAACGCAGCTCATTTCCGTTGCAATAGCAGTAGCTTTAACTATAGATGTGTTTATTAATTTTTTTAACGGGGAGTACCATTCGTTCCCATGCTCCACCCAAGTGCGGAGCACTGGGAGGATTGCAAAGCCATTTTGGTAGTAGCGCTTTTTTATCGATATCAATTCTTTCGGGTGCAACATAGCTATCCAAATGTTGATGGTTCCATGAATAGGGAATTATAGTTTAAAATTAAATTGAAGGAAATATGCTCAATTTTTGCTGCTTCATGGTGTCGGGGAAAACCAACAAAGACTGCTGTTATGATCAAAGCTAATTGTAATTTACAGCCTTACAGCGTAGCACTCATAACATCTTAAGGAACTACTCAGGTCTAAGGCCTGTCTCCATATTCTTAGGAATCAAGTTACTGTTTCGATGGTTTATGTTTTTATAACCATTTGAATTGTTGCTCGGAAGAATCTGTTATTAATTTAGGTTAGGTACAATTCTTCTCTACAGAAGTAGAAGAACCTATTCTTTGGCAAAAGTTCCATTTTACGTCTCCTTGAATAAACACTAATGACTGAGTGTAATATCATCCACCAGCTGTAATTTCTATTTTATTAGCATTAGTACACCTGTTATCCATGTGCATTATTACTTTTACGGCCTACGCACTGTTGAAGTGTTTTACGGAAGGTGATACTTTTTGGGGAGGTAAATAGTAAACGACATAGTTCTAGTTTTAGGGTAAATCCCTGACTGACTGAATTCAAGAACTTAAAAAATAACCTAACCCTAGTCTAGTCTAACGATCTAAAAAAATGAATCTTTGGCTAAAATGGTTTGTTTTGTCTTCTTAAATAAACACCGATCACTAAGTGTGATATTATCAACCACCGGTAGTTTCTATTTTATTAGCTCTTCTAGCTCCCTATAAACATCATCTTCTTGTGGTTCCATTGATTAAATTTCGATAACACTAAATTTTTTGTTGTTGTTGTATAAATGTTTGAATTGTTGGTTGTACTTATCTTTCTTTTGAGTTTCGTTCCTCTGTCCTCGTTGTTGGTAGTTGTGCGTCTTCTGTATATTGTTGTTCCTTGCTGTTCCGTTGCTGTTCCGTCACGTCCAAAACGTTCACATTCAGATAGCAAACGGGAAGCTTATAAACACTGTTTACCTCTTATCAACGTAACATGATAGGCGAGGTAGGCGTCATTGTCATTATTGTCAATTTCAGATGCAATGATACACTGATTCGTTCATATTCAGTTTATTGACTAACTTTTCATTTAGTTTTTACGCTATATTTGTATACAACGTTGCACTTGATGGCTAACTTTAGTGTCCAGCTCTTTAGAGAGCCATTTCCATAATAAACGAGTTATTAGTGCCACCAGCAGTATTATACAACATACCGCGATGACATGCACGGGTCCGAAATTATAACTGATTACTGGCAGCGATTGTTGCTGCTGCGTTGTGGTGATTTCTTTGCGTGGTTGTTTTGAGTCTGAACCCCCCATACTATTTGCAGCTTATTTTTTTTAAATAACTTGTGACAAAAATCGTTGTTCACACACTGTATCCACTAACGCTGACTGACTGAGTGTAATATCATCCACCAGCTGTAATTTCTATTTTATTAACATTAGTACACCTGTTATCCATGTGCATTATTACTTTTACGGCCTACGTACTGTTAAAGGGTTTTACGGAAGGTGATACTTTTTGGGGAGGTAAATAGTAAACGACGACGTTCTAGTTTCAGGTTAAATCCCCGACTGACTGTATTCAAGAACTTAAAAACTAGCCTAACCCTAGTCTAGTTTAACGATCTAAAAAAATGAATCTTTGGCTATAATTCTTTGTTTTGTCTCCTTAAATAAACACCGATCACTAAGCGTAATATCATCAACCACCGGTAGTTTCTATTTTATTAGCATCAGTACTGCTGTTATCCATGTGCATTATTACTTTTACGGCCGACGTTTGATACTGTAGGAGGTGTTTGTGTTATCAATAGTAACAGTTGATAGAGCAATTTGTCTCCTAATTTCGTAGTTTGTTCGTAGTTTGTGAAGGCGTAATGGCCGGATGTGGTGGAAAATGCAGTATACTTCCTGGACTCTGTATCTAATGGAATTCGATGGAACCCTGCCATCAAATCCAGGGTGCTAAAATACTTTTCACGTCCTAATTGGTCCAGGATCGCATCTATTCTTGGAAGTGGAAATCTGTCAGCAATTTTTTTTATTTAGCTACCTGTGTTTAAGCCACCTGTCCACGATCAGTCTCCAATCTGTTATTAATTTAGGTTAGGTACAATTCTTCTCTACAGGGGTAGAAGAGCCTATTCCTTGGCAAAAGTTCCATTTTACGTCTCCTTAAAGAAACACTAATGACTGACTGAGTGTAATATCATCCACCAGCTGTAAGTTCTATTTTATTAACATTAGTACACCTGTTATCCATGTGCATTATTACTTTTACGGCCTACGTACTGTTGAAGGGTTTTACGGAAGGTGATACTTAGTAAACGACGACGTTAAATTTAAATCCCCGACTGATTGTATTCAAGAACTTAAACACTAGCCTAACGCTAGTCTAGCCTAACGATTTAAAAAATTGAATCTTTGACTAAAATTCTTTGTTTGTCTCCTTAAATAAACTCCGATCACTAAGTGTAATATCATCAACCACCGGTAGTTTCTATTTTATTAGCGTCAGAACTGCTGTTATCCATGAGCATTATTACTTTTACGGCCGACGTTTGATACTGTAGGAGGTGTTTGATGAGGGGAAAATCCTGCCATCAAATCCAGGGTGCTAAAATACTTATCACGTCCTAATTGGTTCAGGATCGCATCTATTGTTGGAAGTGGAAATTTGTCAGCAATTTTTTTATTTAGCTACCTGTTTTTAAGCACCTGTCTACGATCAGTCTCCAATCTGTTATTAATTTAGGTTAGGTACAATTCTTCTCTACAGGGGTAGAAGAGCCTATTCCTTGGCAAAAGTTCCATTTTACGTCTCCTTAAAGAAACACTAATGACTGACTGAGTGTAATATCATCCACCAGCTGTAATTTCTATTTGATTAACATTAGTACACCTGTTATCCATGTGCATTATTACTTTTACGGCCTACGTACTGTTGAAGGGTTTTACGGAAAGTGATACTTTTTGGGGAGGTAAATAGTAAACGACGACGTTCTAGTTTCAGGGTAAATCACCGCCTGACTGAATTCAAGAACTTAAAAACTAGCCTAACCCTAGTCTAGTTTAACGAACTAAAAAAATGAAGCTTTGGCTAAAATTCTTTGTTTTGTTTCCTTAAATAAACGCCGATCACTAAGTGTGATATCATCAACCACCGGTAGTTTCTATTTTATTAGCATCAGTACTGCTGTTATCCATGTGCATTATTACTTTTACGGCCGACGTTTGATACTGCAGGAGGTGTTTGATGAGGTGAAACGAAATGATAAACTAAAATTACATCTTGTCTCTCAATCTTCATAGAAGACTCACTGCGATTTCTATTATCCCATAAACGTTTAGGGCACTTAGTTGTTACCGAAAATAACGATATACAATCCTAAACCATCGATTTTCGGATTCCAGAGGATAATAAATGCTTCTATTATTCCCTAAGTACTGGGAACTGAGTGGTTGCCTGTACTCTAATATCTGAAGGAGTTCGGTGCGGAGTCACTGTTAACCATTATTGTACAATCGTAGTGCACCAAACTGGGTCAATTTTTACGATACTGCTTTTCTTTTTGTTCTAACGCCACTCACTAGATCATGAATACTTTTCAGAATTGTCACGCACAAGCCTTTAACGCAACTTTAACGGGTTAATGCGTGCCGCGCACGTGAATTAGTGAAATTCACTAAGCGGCACTGTCCACGGTTCGCCATGTGGCAAGTTCGTCTTGCCAGCTTCTTGGGTTTTCGGACCGTTCCGATACATTGGCTGTCAACGCCGAGTGTTGACTGAAATGCCATTGCAGTCGCAAGCGATAGCCTAGTCCTATCTCATAGCCACCAACTGCAGTTTCTATTTTATATTCTAAAAATTGCCGCGCATTATTCAACCATTTACCATCCGAATAACACTGTTTGAATGAAATGCCATTGCAGTCGTAAGCGATAGCCTAGACTACCTCCTTCCTTGTTCCAAATTTTTATCTATTCGACGTTGGTACAGTAGGAGGTGCTCGATGAGCTGAAACGTAACAAATTACCAAAATGACGTATTATTTTAGTATCCCAGTTAGCCCCAAACCACAGTCGCTAGCTGGGACCACTACGGATAGCATAGTTCTATCTCATAGCCACCAACTGCAGTTTCTATTTTATATTCTACAAAATTGCCGCGCTTTATTCAACCATTTACCATCCGAATAACACTGTTTGAACTAGTGAAATGGTTGTCTTGTTGACTGAAATGCCATTGCAGTCGTAAGCGTAGCCTAGTCCTATCTCATAGCCACCACCTGCAGTTTCTATTTTATATTCTAAAAAATTGCCGCGCTTTATTCAACCATTTACCATCCGAATAACACTGTTTGAACTAGTGAAATGGTTGTCTTGTTGACTGAAATGCCATTGCAGTCGTAAGCGTAGCCTAGTCCTATCTCATAGCCACCAACTGCAGTTTCTATTTTATATTCTACAAAATTGCCGCGCTTTATTCAACCATTTACCATCCGAATAACACTGTTTGAACTAGAGAAATGGTTGTCTTGTTGACTGAAATGCCAATGCAGTCGTAAGCGATAGCCTAGTCCTATCTCATAGCCACCAACTGCAGTTTCTATTTTACATTCTACAAAATTGCCGCGCTTTATTCAACCATTTACCATCCGAATAACACTGTTTGAACTAGTGAAATGGTTGTCTTGTTGACTGAAATGCCATTGCAGTCGTAAGCGTAGCCTAGTCCTATCTCATAGCCACCACCTGCAGTTTCTATTTTATATTCTAAAAAATTGCCGCGCTTTATTCAACCATTTACCATCCGAATAACACTGTTTGAATGAAATGCCATTGCAGTCGTAAGCGATAGCCTAGACTACCTCCTTCCTTGTTCCAAATTTTTATCTATTCGACGTTGGTACAGTAGGAGGTGTTCGATGAGCTGAAACGTAACAAATTACCAAAATGACGTATTATTTTAGTATCCCAGTTAGCCCCAAACCACAGTCGCTAGCTGGGACCACTACGGATAGCATAGTTCTATCTCATAGCCACCACCTGCAGTTTCTATTTTATATTCTAAAAAATTGCCGCGCTTTATTCAACCATTTACCATCCGAATAACACTGTTTGAACTAGTGAGATGGTTGTCTTGTTGACTGAAATGCCTTTGTAGTCGTAAGCGATAGCCTAGACTACCTCCTTCCTTGTTCCACAATTTTTATCTATTCTGTTATCCATGTGCATTATCACTATTACGGTCGACGTTGGTACAGTAGGAGGTGCTCGATGAGCTGAAACGTAACAAATTATCAAAATTACGTATTATTTTAGTATCCCAGTTAGCCCCAAACCACAGTCGCTAGCTGGGACCACTACGGATAGCCTAGTCCTATCTCATAGCCACCACCTGCAGTTTCTATTTTATATTCTTAAAAAGTGCCGCGCTTTATTCAACCATTTACCATCCGAATAACACTGTTTGAACTAGTGAGATGGTTGTCGTGTTGACTGAAATGCCATTGCAGTCGTAAGCGATAGCCTAGTCCTATCTCATAGCCACCAACTGCAGTTTCTATTTTATATTCTAAAAAATTGCCGCGCCTTATTCAACCATTTACCATCCGAATAACATTGTTTGAACTAGTGCGGCGTGTGGTATTTCCTACGTGTAGTTAAGGTGATACGGTACTGAATCCCAACATGGCTGGAAAAATGGCGTCCTTGTGGGGATATAAGATATAGGACGTCCGGCCATGTTGGATTCAGTACCGTATCACCTTAAACCAAAATACTTTTAAATATTGAACCTCAAATATCGCGTGCGCTTAAAAAGACAGATGGTCAGAATGAAACATCTGTTAACTTGGTGTGCTTGGAACGACAAAAAACCGTTGACTAATAAACTGCTAAACGAAAGCTACGAAAGGAAATAGAAAAGAATAGTGATATCGTCATATCACACTAGCGAAATGGTTGTCTTGTTAAGATTTAGCAAAATGCCATTCAGTTTTGACAAGTTATGGTTTAATCTGTGTTTTATCGAGTCTAGGTCCATGCGGACTGAGTCTAGGTATCTAATGTCTTATATTTCTCCGTTTTTTTTTCTTTGTCTTTTACTCACATCTCAAATTTTCCGAAGTGGTTGACTCGACTAGACTCGGTACCCGCGCCTGGTGTGGCGTTGGTGGTGTTTGTTTCTTCGCTGTTTCTGCTGGTTTCGCTCCGCCGGACTTAAATGTGGTTATCAACAACTGAACGTTTCTTTTTAACGTTTTCCTTGGCTTGTTTGTTTTGGCCCTATATACCTGGCGATCAGCATTGCAAGTTTAGCTAGGCAGGATCTCCAATGTACTATATGTTTGTGAAGCCATCTTCAAAAAACTTCTGCTGATAGCGGCACAAAGAACACATACGAATCCTCGGTCCGGTCTGTACCGTTGCTTGCAAAGTCTCCACCAATTGTAACTTATGTGGCGTGTGTTATCGAACTGCACTGTTCGAAGCACCAAACTGGATTATTTTATTATTTCCCTTCTAAGCTACTAAATCATCCTATTCCTGGCTAAGCTAAATGCTGACACTGCATTCCCAGCAACGATGCTGTCTGGTCCGTGCTCGCTATTTGAGCCGACGTTCACTGTTGCAACAAAGTTGGTTATATGTTGTTAGCCGTGAAGAATTTAGCGAAGAGAGTATCCCGCTCATTAACTACTACACCTGTTATCCATGTGCATTATTACTTGTACGGCCTGCGTTTGTACTGTGGTAGGTTTTCGATTATCTGAAACGAAACAATGTTTTCGTTAACCTAAAACTATGTTGGGCACTTCTTTATGTGCCTTTCCCATCTTATAGCCACCACCTGCAGTTTCTATTTTAAGATCTAAGAGAACTAAACAATTGATACCACTTATCGCAATTGTCACATGCTGCCGGTTCGGTTTACATTGCCGAGGAACGTCGGAGTTTTTCACTGCTGCTGCTTGTTCCGGTTGTAGTTGCTAGAGTAGATATTACCTCTTTCGTAGCAACGCGGCTCAATTCTGTTGCAATAGTAGTAGCTTTAGCTATAGATTTATTTACTATAACTAGCGCGTTAAACTAGAGGCATTAAAGTGTGGTAACCTAAAAAAAATCTGTTTCTCACATGTTATCCAACCGGTCTGAACGGGATGCACCATTCGCTCCCATGCTCCGCACAAGTGCGGAAAATATCATCTGTTCTAATCTGGAATCTACTTCCTCTCTTATTCAAGCATTTTGGGCGGACGACCCCTGCTTTCTCTCGCCGAAGCGTACCTGAAAATAACTCTCGTAAAACCTTCTGCTGATAACGGCAAAATGAAAACATACGAATGCTCAAATAATTATCCGAATGGAACGTTAACCATTTCGAAAGTGTAGAAAAATCTTTCCATTCTTCAACTACTATAGTTCTTATAAGAACTGTTTAAGACCACAATGGCCCGCTGCTGAATTTACTGCCAGTCAGTCGTTCCGTTTCCGTTTGCCATCAGTGTTGGTTTACGATAATTGCGATCGAAGTTGCCGCCAAAATGCCATCGGCTTTGCCTCCAATTGCCATTAATGTTACCACTAACAACCGGTGTTGCCGCGAAATGTCCTTAGTCTTGCCACCAATTGCCATCCCAAGCCCTTGGTTTGCCTCAAATTGGCGGTGTTTCCGCCGAAATTCCATCATTTTTGCCTCCATTTGCCATCGGCGTTGCCGCCAATTACTGGTGTTGCCCCACCAATAACCGTCGACGGTAAATACTGACCGTCCGTCAGTGCAACCTGAAAACAACTCTCGTAAAACCTTCTGCTGATAACGGCAAAATGAAAACATACGAATCATCAGTCCGGTCTTTACCGTTGCTTGCAAAGTCTCCACCGTTTTGAACTTATGTAAACACTGTTGCGTTACGCCAACCCAGCTTCAGCGACGATTGTACGATGAAGCTGCGTGTCGAGGTCGCACTTGCTGATTTTTCGAGACGGAAAGTTTGCTCAACGTTTGCGGTTATAATGCGAAAGTTGCTGTCGTATCGCGCAGACCGTGCTGACGTTGCTGGTTATCCAGATGCTACCAGATGGGGGACCCTTTCAGCTTTTTAACGACACTTTGGTCTGCTTGTCTGCGGACGCTCGGAGCTAATTGTACGGTGGCGTGGCTGTTGACATGGAATGTGTTGAGTTTGCAGAAGTCTGTGCCTCAGGGACACAACTATATAGAAAACTTTATGACGTCCTTTCAAGGCACAAGAACAATGCCGAATGACTGCACCACACCTTGAGGAATCCTTTCGATCTTGGTACCGGTTAGTTTATTATATATGCGCATCGCGCCGTACAGAATGTTAATGATTGCTCTTACTATTGCCGTTTCGGTTACGAACCAGTCTACATTACTTTGCTTTTGTTTTTGGTTCGAGTCCGGCTGTCACGGTCGCCATGCGACCGGTAGGACAAGAACTTTGCTTTCCATCCAAATTGTTAACAGATTTAGCTTTGTGCTAAACCTCAGCTGACTCTTACTGAGCTCAAACTGCACTCCAACTGTTCTCTGCTCTAGACAGTTCTGGTCGCTTAATATTCAATCAAATGAATTCAGGTACATAGATATGTTAACCTAGCAGGTGAAAAAGGTGCGTCAAATTTACGGAAAATTCACTTTCTTTTTTCGATATAAGACATGTAAAAAACGTGCGTTTACGCATTTCAACTTTAGCTTCATGGCGACCATTCACGGTCGCCATGCAGTTACGGTGCTTTAGGTTACGGTATGACACTATCACCATACAATTTTGCATTGGATTTTGAATATTCATTGCCCTTATTTTTAATATATTTCAATTTACCATTTCATGCTAATCACCGAAGTCTCAATTTGCGATGATTAGCTAACATTATTAGACCTTCACTGTCTTGTCACGGTCGCCATGTAAAGTTTAAATCTTATGGTCTGTGATTGCGTCCGTTCACGTCGGTAGTTTTGTGGAAGCTACGCTGCTGGTGACGCAAAACGAAGCCATACGAATCGTCAGTCCGCGGTCAATTCCGAGCGACAATCGCACGATAAAGCCGCATGCTTGGGAATAGCGCTACTTACTTTTTCCGCTACTCTGACTTCTGTACTTCTGCACTGTACGATACGGGTCCGTTTTCCATCACTAATTCTAGTCTGGCCGTAATATGATTGAATCCCAAATGGATCTTGAATCTGTCACGGTCGCCATGCAGTGACTGGCAAACCAATTTTGTGACACTGTACTGTACGTACATGTAGTTTTTGTAGCCAGATTGTTTCCCCTCTTTGGGGATTTTTGTCTGACACACACTGCTGCCAATTTCTCAGTTAGTGTTTCATATTCATGGTAAAGCGTGTTCATCGGTCCTTTATTTTCGAATTGTTTCAACTTGTGTTGTTCGCACATTTGGTCCCCAAATGGTTGAGTATTGCCTCAGACCTAATTTCGTTTTGCCTTTAAAATTTTACTAGCGTCGGTTTGCTTTCCAGCGGCCGTTAGCTCGTTAATTAGATTGACGGCGTCTAGGAAAGTCACATCACGGTCCTGTCACGGTCGCCATGTAGCTGATTTGGTTGCTGACGTTAGAGAAGACTTTCTTCTTACGTAGGATAAAGAAACACGTACTCTTCGAGTGTGATGATAGAACTGCCTGTCTGTCGATAATTTTAAATTTCTGAATACCGAGACGCGTTCGGTTATCTCCGGAGTGCCGATAAAAGTATTTGTCAAAGATACCGGCCACAGTATTTTGCACCATTTACCCGTACCGCATAATAACGTTACAATG
Source organism: Sabethes cyaneus (assembly GCF_943734655.1). Taxonomy (NCBI): domain Eukaryota; kingdom Metazoa; phylum Arthropoda; class Insecta; order Diptera; family Culicidae; genus Sabethes; species Sabethes cyaneus. The sequence continues at coordinate 7,418,238 of NC_071355.1, forward strand.
AAACTAACTTGTTCTTACAAACTTGTGTTATAGCCAAAGTAACAAATGTGGGATGTTCGGCGTTTTCTGTAAAAAACATTTGTGTTGCTTATGCGTTGACTGTCACGTCTAAAATCGTATTGTGTTTATTGAACTGCTTCCAAACAGTTTTATTCGATGGAAAGTCTAATAATACTAATAATTCGATGGAAGGTACATAATACTAGGGGCGGTGCCTATCGTGGATTGATTGTGGGTCGGTGTGTGTGTGGAGAAGGAAAGAGACAAAGCGGACTAAACTGACTACACGTGACGCGCATTGTCACGTTGTCGTAGGTCGGCTTCGTTCTGTTATATATAGGTTAAAGTGGACTGTACTGAGTTTCGTAAAGGAAAGAACAAAATAAGGTGTCAGATTGCGCGTTTCGCAATCCGCTTGGATTGCTTACGGTTATTTATGATGTGTGGACGATTGTGGGTTCTGTTAAGCGATGTTGCAATGGATTTATTTAGGTTGGCAGGTGGTTAGCCTTTCGGTGATGCCACCCGGCTTGGCTTGGTATTGCTCAAGACTTATGGTGCTGAATCGGGTTGTGTGAAATGATATAGGATGATCTAGGTTTTGGAAAAGGTTGTTATGCCAGATGAGTGGATGGGATTTTAGTTGTCTGGGATTGTTTAGTTCATATCTGTGTAAAATCACATCACACAAAGCTCAATTTAAAAGAGAAAAAGAGACAAACTATGGGGACAGTACGGAAAGATTCTATGTTCAATATATTAGGTCCATTGTCTTAGGTTCAAGTTTGAAAATGTAAAATAACCGTAAAGAGTGTTGTATACTTAGTATTCATACTTCGAACCACTGTAATTCCACAATGATGCATAAGGTCTTCTCTTTACTATCACTGACTCGCATGAAAGCCACCGGGTTTAACTCGAGTATGGTCTCCACTAAGGAGGAATCGAGGTTGGCGAACAGTTTTCTTTTCGAAGCTTTTAAAGTATTTGGAAAAGATACCGGCCACAGTAATTTGCACCTTTTACCTGTATCGCATAGTAACGTTACAATGAAACTACCTTTTTCTTACACAATTGTGTTATGGCCAAAATAACAAGTTAAAGCTAAAATGAGATAGACTATGGGAACAGTACGGAAAGATTCTATGTTCAATATATTCGATCCTCAAAACTTGTAATTTGAATCCTCACCGAACGTCGAATCGCACTGGCCGCCAACAGATAGCTGCAATGTTTGTTTTATGTAATTCGGGATGCGGGTTCGATGGAGTACGTATAGTGCACCGGGACAAAGATTCGAGCTCAAAAACTATGCTAAATGAGGACGCGTGGGGTCGGGGCACTACATTCCCCCCCCCCCTTTGTTTGTACAACAGCCTCATAGATCCATTGTCTTAGGTTCAAGTTGAGATCTAATCATAGGCGGCAAGGTACCATCATTCTAATTTTTGTTATCGCTTTCCTAAAAAAAGAAATTTATGTGTACCTTTTCGATTTGTTACGGTCTACCAATTTCGGTCGGATGGTGATTTAAAAACCTCACTTTTGTTCGATAACAAGTGATTCGTGTTGCAAGGAGTGTTGTTCTTGGTGCTGAATCAGTGTGACCTGCAGGTTTCTCTCAATAGTGTATAGTTTACACGAATTAACTGATTACTAAGACGGTTTGTGCAGTAGTTGGTTTCGTTCTAATAGCCGTTCTAGTGCTATCAAACGCAAATCCGATATCTAATCGCTGCGATTTCTATTATGATTTCATCACAAACGAACCAGTTTTAAATTCAATGCAAGTATGAAAGGAATCCTATGTTACAACTGCATCACAATGCGAGGCCAACCTACTCGGTCCACGGCTGTACGTCACCAGTTTCTCCCGACCGTAACATGCTGTGTTTCGTTGTAAATTGTTCAAATATAGAATGAAAGCTACAGCGACATGTTGTCAGCGTGTTTTCAGCAACTTCGTTCAGAGTTATTGAATCGGACGAGGAAGCTTCAGTAGTTAGTCAGGGAATATGGTACATCGCATCAAACTTCTCAACAAGGTCATAATTATTATATGTGATACGAAAAACGTTTTATATTTGAACGAGTAATATTCTTTTATGTAATTTGCCATAAAATATGCTTGTTTACGTTTCATCGCAAAATACATTCTCGGTTGGTTGACAGCGATTAACAATGAGTGTGAGACATTTTAAACGTTGAAATGCTTGAATAAAATGCTTAGCCAGTCTTTCTATCTGCTCAAGTAATGGTTGTCTACTCTGACGGTACTGATTGTACCGATCCGAACATCTACAGTTCTACAGTTCTACAGTTACTACATTGGATAGTACAACAATTCGATTCATAATAGTTCCATTGTTCCATTATCTTCACATTCGCATCTGACACCGTCGTTCCGATTTCTGTTTTGATTTAATCACAAACCAACCCCATTTTTTGTGAAAACTTTTTGGATACGGGTCAGACGCTGTCGTGAGCCGCCCCAAGCCTGGAGCGTACACCCGGGGCATCCTCAAGGGTTTTTGTTATTGCCTCTGGGCTGGGTTGGGCTATCAGTCAAGTACCCTAACCCTTTTCTGCTCGAACCACTGGGACTGGGAACCCCTGCAGCGGTTGGGCACTCGCGGTCCCTTCTCAGGCTAGCTTAACTTTGAGACGTGTGAAATTGAGATATAGGGGGGTCTAGTAAAAGGCGCCTGGTTTAGCTTTTCGATTAAGCAGTCTTGCATGGTAACTTCGTTTATGCAGCTGCATAACAGGAAATTTTCAACTTTTTTTTAATCCACAAAGAAAATGAGAAAGTTTGCTGCTCAGCTACCGAAAAGAGTGTTGTATACTTAGTGTTCATACTTCGAACCACTGTAATAACTGTTTTTAGTTGTCTATCGTTATTATCACTGACTCGCATGAAAGCCACCGGGTTTAACTCGAGTACGGTCTCCACTAAGGAGGAATCGAGTTTAGCGAACAGTTTTCTTTTCGAAGCTTTTAACAGAAGCTCAACCGATGCTTAGCAGACCTAGCCAAAGGGCAAACAAGCAGACACACAAATGTTTAATTCTTTAATAAAATACACTCAAATTACCCCGGTATATTTTCCGAATATCGGTTTTGTTACTTAAGTCTATTGAGGGGAAAACCCTTTCCTATTCTTAATTTCTCACTGTGACACTAATGTCACCCTACTCTAAGGTTTGATTAATTGTCGCGCCGCGTCTGAGTGTCATCGCCCTTCACTTTCACTCAGGTGTTCATTCGGTCGCTCGAAAGAGAACCCTTTTGGTCCAATATTTGATTGCTAGTACTAGTAATTGTACTATTATTAGCGCCAGTATGATATTTAGTTTTATTTCATGCTCCTCGTGGAAGCCGGTATGCGTTTCTTGGGTGTTTATGATTGTTATGTCTTTGTCTCCAGTGATTTCTGCCGCCGGTGAGGATTTTCTGTTTTCAATCCCGATGCACTTTATCACGCACTGTTCATTACACCATATATTTGTTTCAAAAGTTCGTGCTTAGGCCGCTTCTGGTAGAGACCATTTTGGTGCTGGCCAGGGGCGGGTCGCAAGGGTCGCCTACTGAGCAAAACACGTCCTTCTGTGCAGAAAATAGTCAACGCAAATGGTCGTACCATGCAGCAAACATTTTCATGGTACGCGCTCCTGTAAAGAGAACGCTGTGACTTCTCTGGAGTGTTTCCCGATTTCGATTTGGTGAAGAAAGAAAGTTGAAAAATATTTTGCTCTGCCGAGTTGGTCACGGAGAGGTCGTCAATCCTCGGCAGAGGGAATTTGTCCGCCAACAACCTTTTGTTCAGCCACCGAAAAAGTCTACGACAAATCTCCATTTTTTCTCTCCGTTAGTCGACTTTTGCAGAACGAACAGTTGCGATGAGTCGTTTTTAATTGAATTATAAACTTGACGGAGGATTTCATCTTTGTGGCATTATGCATTTCGATAAGTTTTTATGTATACGCAATGCAAATGTGGCGTTAATTAGAGCACAAATGGAGCACAGCTCGGTGGTAGGCCTTTACCTCCGTCGGAATTCCTAACGCATATTGTTCAACATAGACTGAACTTACGCAGTTTAGTGTTTTACTAAGTTCAACATATGTTGAATGTTTTGTCCCTTTAATCATATTATAGTATGGATTTACCTTATCTCCATTGCATCGTGAGCAAGTGGTTCTCCACTATTGCAGACTTGTTTCTCAGACGGCATTTTGACCAATTAGTCAGGCTATCACCTAATTATAGTGAAAAACGCAGAACAGGTACCAGAAATACCAGCTATTAGGTATGTAAAATTGTGTATGAACTCTACTAGACTACGGCCTTTTGGCGCTTCTTATTCGTTTCTTCCTCGATGGTGTTCGGATGCCATCTTAGATATCCGAAGAGACAATCCTTTTAATTGCCGAACAACCGCTTTTCGGCTCATTCTAAAGTAAACGATCACTGTAATTTGCTTTAAGTTAATTCACTTGATTTAAAATGGAAAATAGCAAAAAAACTAATCTTGCTGCGAGTTGACGTTGTGAGCACATTTCAATAGTGTTCGTGAGACCCCACGGGGTCTCACACTGAATTTTCCGAATTGTCCTGAAAGGCCACACGTTTCCGACCTGATGGTCGCGTCGTCCCGAAAGGCTGGATTATGTTCAGAGGTTTTAACACTATAGCACTATAATAACTTCTTTACTTCAAATCCTCTGCCCTTTTTGACCATTTTATTTCTAGACTGACGGGTATGGTTTTCGTTTGTTGTCTCTACCAGCCGAGGGTCATTCAAACAATTCAATTTTTTTAGAGCCGCAATATTTGCCTCAAAAATTTACAGGGCGTCTAACCAATCTGTTATTGACTTTATTAATTCCGGTATCTTTCTGTTACTGGTTTTTTGCAACGGTTTCCAAATAACATCCTTAATACCCTAACTGATCTTTCCCAAGCTCCGCTAAAAGGGAGGGATATAATGCCTTTCGATTCCCTTCGCTGCCCATCTACAGAAATGTACTATAATTGTACATTTGTTCTGAGCTGTTTCTCCTGATAATGGTCTGCTCAGCACGAGTTTCAGATACCAACACTTTGATTTTTATTAAAAACGCTTTGAACGGAATCCCCTCAGTGAGTTTTCACCTGAAGAACAATTTCAAGCAGGAAACTAATCACCCTGAGGAAAAATAAGCCTCCTGTAAGGAGCTAGATCGTTCGCCGCAGCGGGATGAACTGCGCTCCACCTTTCCTAGAGCCCAGTCGTGACAGTTCGAATAGGCGGACATTTTGTCAACTAGCGAACTAGTGTTAGTGAACAGAGGTGATATATTGGCACATGTTCACTCTTTTGCCAGCCTCCTTTACGACAAAGAGAAACAATACCCAGAACTTCGGACTTGTATAACATTTCTCATTTTCTTCCCTTACTCTGGGGCTACTTACTGGCATCAGTTGTCATGTGACGATAGGACCACTTGAACCAGCCATATTTTAGTGATTGTGCAGCATCATCAGCATCCAGGAACATCTGCTATTGTTGGTCTTTTGTAACCTTTTAATCACTACTCCTACTACGCTGACTTAATTGCTTGTCTGTCTAACCGTTGACTGTACATGTTTGCTGGTGTAGGAAACCGGTTAGTCTGGGAGTTTTTTTTTTTCGTTCTTATCGACCACTGTTCTCTTTCAACGTTACCTTCCCGCGATATTTTCTATTAATCAGTAAGTCTCAGCCGGAACGCTTACACGTGGTGTTCGTTTTCTTTTAACACAACGTTTTAGCATTTTAATTTGTTGTCTTTGTCTTAGCCGAGTAGCTTTTAACTATATTCTTGAGCATTGTGATTTCGGTCAAATCACACGGCACGAAGTTACTTCAGCAATCTCTGTGTCTACCGCCACGGATTCGATCCATTCTGCTGGGACATTTTGAAGCACGAAGCTCTCGTGGGCATTTGTAGAACGATGCAGAGTCTCGGGGAACCCGTTGCCATCAGTTGGGTTCTCTGCAGGTACGATGAAGGTCAGTTAGTTGTTAAAGCTTCATCGTCATCTAACTCTAATGATATATTGGATGTTGGTCAACAGTTGTTTCAGCAATAAAGATTTAACTTCCTTCACCAGTCTCTCCCAAGCGACTCCAAAATGAGGAGAAAAAGTACTATGCAGATAACCTACGGTATTTTTGCTGTTTAGCAGCACACAAATTCCATAGTGTTCGAATTTCATTAGACCGTTCTTATGCGGAGTATGCGTAATTGAAATCATTGAACTGCTTTGTTCAAGTTCAGCAGTAGTTTTTAAATTGAAGCAAACTCTCACGAATAAAGCTTCAAGTAGAAACTGTCGCAGAACAAAACCGATTTCCATTGCTTGCAGACTAATGAAGCACTTAACTGATCTGGAACACTATTCACGTCTTTTCGCTTTACGGACCAAAACGCACTCGGAAACAAATTTTTCCTAGCCCGCTTCAAACGATAACTAAAACCACTGTATTTCCATTACTCTCTTCGTCGTACACTGGGCTTAAGTATTCACTTTAACTAAATATTCGATCGCTTGCTGTAATGTTCAGTTCGCGTCCGTTCCGTACGCCACAACAATCATTAACGGATGTAATTAAAACGTCTGCTGTTTACATCTTTACGGTCCGGCCAACGTTTCAAGGATTTATTTCCTCTTCATCAGGGCACGAAAATACAGTTTACATTTACATTGAGTTACAAAATCAATTTTTTACACACAAAACTTACAAACATATTAAACTAATTCTTGTCAAGTTTGTTGGGGTGGGTTTTTTCTGCTATCAGTCGAACTACATTGTTACTTGTTAATTATTAGTTAATTGTTACTTACAAAACCAATAGATTGGGCTGCTTCTGGCACTGATCACTTCGGTGCTGGCCACGGTTTGTCGCTATGGTCTATGATAAAGTTGTCTTCAGAAACGACTTCCACTCGCGGCGTGGTATCGTATTCCCCCTGCGACGGCGTCCATGCGCGTTTTGGTGACTGTAGCAAATTGCAAACTAGGTCGATTCTGTAAGTGAAAGACTACCGCTTAATATACGGGTAGGAGCGTTACATCTCCCCCCCCTCACCGCGACGAGATATGTCTTTGCTACTGATAATGTTTGGCAGTATTTACATTCGCTTAGTTATTTTATGTTCTTCTTAATTTCTTTAATTCTGTTCTTCTGTATTTTGGCTCATGTACATTCTTTACGTGAATCCGACACAATGAATTTGTAATGATTACATATTAGTTAATTGAATTCGACTTTTGTCACCTTTTATCTCTGGTTTCGAGGAGGACTCATTATTCGTTTTTCGTTTTAGCCTGGGCGTAATCGGACTCCAAAAATGTTTTGTTTGCACGTTAGTTAGTAGTCTATCTCGGCAGTGCTTTTGGAGATGGCTTTTCCCATGAGACTGTGCTCATGGGAGAATTCTGTGTATTGAAATGCTATAGATACTGTAATATTATACGATTGCTTGGAAAGAAAACAATTTCTTCTCGAAGCAAGTAGTCATCATGAGCTGATTCATATGTCTACACTTGTCTTGTTCGTACCCAAATCTTACGGCCTTCAGCCTTATGCGGAGGGGGGTCCAATGTTCGGATTAACTTCAAATCAACTAAAAAATGCGTCAGTAACCATCGATCGAACATCAAACCGATGGAAGCGCTCATGGACGTAACAAACTGAAGTAATCCAACTGTAACCCACGAACTAAATAACCTGAGAGAAAAACTGCTTTGCCTGCGCACTGCATAGACACCCAACATCGTTTTGTACTAGATGAAATGAATATAGTGGATCAGCATCGTCTCCAAACAGCACTGCCGATTTTAGAAGTTTGTCAGTTCAATTTTATTTGTTCTAAGCCATGATTAGCACGTCTTTCAACTGGGGCTGCTCAACCATTGCTTTCGTTTTCTTTCACAAGTTATATCTAGCTCACACTAGTTTCAGGTCCCGCCACTTTAATTTTTACTAAAAACCTTTCGTTTGGAGTCCCCTCAGTGAGTTTTCACCTGAAGAAAATCACAATTATTTGTGGCAAACTTCACATATTCCTATGAAAGTCTGGAATTGTTACATGCCAGAATACATGTTACAAGTTACAAGGTTACTAATGACACAAGTTCCCGTCGCAAAGTCCGGGACTTTGCGTTAGGATTGCAAATTTTCTGAAAAAAAAGAGACGTGGTCCGGAATATTAGTGTCCCCACCAAATGGCTTGCAATTTCATTTCAACTGTGAAGACATTTTCTTCGGCTTTTGTTAAGGTTCGTGATCAAAATGTCGGCGGGATTGGTACACAGTTTAACCACGTCCTGCTTGATGATTTATAAAATTAACCGGAATGTCATCCAATGGTGGCGTCATTTTGTCTCTTATACATACTCTTTTTCTGTTGTTTATTATGCTTCTTTTGTTTAACAGTTATGAACTGAGCAATTGCTTCACACTTATCGGTATGTAATAGAATTGAACGAGTAGTATTCTTTTCTAAAAAGTACAGATCAATCAACTCACTATTGCACTATTGAATTCGTTGAACATTGAGTTCCACTAATAATTAAGCGTATACTTACGTATTTTTACATTAAATAACGGTCACTGAATTATTTTCAACAAAATCTCGTACTGTGATAAAGCTCAAATTGCAAATATCCTAGGCTAAATCTGTACAAATTTATGTACAGTGACTGAATCAACTAGAAATAAGTAAGCACAAAAGTTTAATAAATAACATTACATTCAAAGAAAGTAATTTTCTTTATAAAATGAAGGAAAATTGAAATAATCAATAATTAAAACTCTTAGTGTACAAGTGTACATAACTTTGCATTATTTCATGCAAGACGCAGTAAAAAACCACCTCAATTTTATACATAAGCAAACAAATGCTAATAAGGACAAAAAAGCATAGAATTGTTACTCTGAACTAGAATAAAAAATATAAGTTTGGTTCATTAGTTTAAGTGTTATTAAAGATAGATATTTGAATGAAATTTTTACAGTACAACTAAATCGTGTAAAACTTTTTCAAACAAAAAATGTAAAAGCATCTAGATTTAAGGATTACAATTAATAACGGTGAAAATAAAGAACCACTAATAGAACTTTGGTTATGTTTTGTATTTCAAATCTATCTGCCCTAATAGATGACAAGTCCCTTGCCCGAAATTTTGATTCCCTTCCGCTGCCCGGAACTTCTCGAATGTAACCAGAACGATGATCCTTAACTCTTTCTCCTTATTGTAACATATATGTTGCACTTCTGCATGAAAGAACACCTTTCACTGTCCACTTCCATATTGACGGACAATTGCCACTGGTTTGTTCACATTCCATAGGGCATCGCAGCGAACTAGCTGGACTGCGCATCCAACACGCGCAGCACATGGAACCGTTTGGTGATTCGTTGAAGGTAAGCGACCTGTCAGTGGGGCCCGGCTTGTTAAAACCTTGCTAGATTTGGTTGAAAGATCTCATTGCTTTAGAAAGTCGAAGCGATAAGCTTTTTGAACAGGTAAGTTATATGTAGCATCTTGTTACCAGTATTCGTTTACGGAATTTTTGCCTTACACTTGCCTTCACTTTACGCCCTCGAAAGTAGTAAACGCCCTTGTCCCCTTACATTATCATTTTAATAATTTGTAGATGTCTGGCACGAAACGAATTCACCCCAAACATTTTTATCGACCTAAAAATAAAAATATAAAAAAAAAAAAATAAGAAAACTTATCCAATTTAATTCTACTATGTGTATTTTATTCAATGACAGATGCGTATTTCGCCTACGACTTGCAGGCTTCCTCAGTGTCTGTTTTCGAAGTTTCGTTTCGTTTATTTTTAGGTTTCGTATTCTACTAAGACGCTCCAAAAACTTCAGTCATTTTTATCGAGTCAGTTTTCGAGTTCGTCGCTTACCGTAGCATCGCAAGCATCACACAGTACACGAATAAGCCGTAGCAAACACCGGGCGCCTCCATTGCGTTCAGCTTCCAGCTAAATGGTAAACTGTACTGACCTGGAAACAAACCAGGCGTCTCCACTGGTTGTAGGATCGATGGAGACGCCGGATCTGCATTCAAATTCGTTTATCTTTACGTGCAATTTGCTCATGAAAGTCGAGGTATCATGTAAATTTTAAAACTAGGAAAGCCAGTTAGTCGGCAAAAGGAGAAGTCGTAAAGAGAACCGGTATTTCGGTACTGATGCATCCAGAACCGAAATACCGGTTCTCAAAAATGGATTCGGTACACCCAACTATATGGGTAAGCTAGTATTAAATACTAAAGTGAACATACTATTATGCAATAATAAATCAAATTTAATTTAGCTATTTGCTTTAGAGTTATTCAGCTGAAACAACCGAAAATATTCCACATTATGGGGGCATAGTACTTTTTACGCCAGATTTTTGGCCTTTTTTCAAATATTTTTTTCTTGATAACGCGAAAGGCGAATCGACTCGGGTTTTTTGCATTGTAAACATTGCATTTTGTACTAATATTACCATTTTGTTTACATATGGGAACCTCTTCCCCCCTCCCCTATGGCTGTTTGAACATGATCATTCGAAAAAAATATGAATTGCGGTACCATGGATTGGCGCTCGGCGACTTATCCAAAATGAAAAATTCCAAAACGACATGAAAGTATATTAAATTAGCTCGTGTTTGACCCATCCGTTTTTTGAAATTCGAACGAATAACAAAATGGCGGATATTGAAACATAAAAGCAAGGTTTTTAGTCGAAAAAATTAACTTTAAACAATTCTAAAAAATACAAAAATTACAATATCAAAAAAAAGGATGGGTCAAACACTAGATAATTTTATTGACTTTGAAACAAAAAAAGAATCATGAGAATTGCTTGAGCCTTTCTTGAGATATTTATGGTACCGACTTTCAAAACCTGGTTTCGAGAAAAACGGCGTTGAAGTTTTTTTTTCAATACCCTCCTTTGACCCCAACACCAAAGAGCTCTCAATGAGAACCCCCTGGTAGTGGACACATACAAAAAAATAAAATATAAGAAAATAACAACGTGGAGTATTTAGCTAAACAAAAAAACAAAGTGAGATCCCAATGGAACTTAGTTCCTTCGAAGGGATTCACGTAAAACTGTAAAACAAAAAAAAAAAGTATATAGCTTTATAGTGAAGTCGTTTTTGGCACAGATAAGTTACTTAAACTACTATATAATCGAGATGCAGGGAAAAAACTAGCAGAAGCCAGAAAAAACCTACATGTATAAATGGTTGACACGTTAAATAATATACTCATTTACCTTCCTTATTATATACTGTTTTAGTTTGCTTTTCATAAGGACACTACTTCTTATTGTTTTTATTTCATTTGGAAGCAAATTGTACTTTGATGGACCATAATTAGTGATACGTTGTAGACCCAAGTTGGTAGATGCTCTGCTTCTTAATAACTCACTCGAATGTCTAGTATAGGGATAGTTTCGCCTGGTCGTAAATATAATATTACTACGGAAAGTTCGGTCATGTGAGGCATTATGTACAAACATGATAGTTTGAGAGTCACGCAATCCTAAGATGGGTACAATTTTATGATCTAAGCTTGTATAAAGCGAATACGTCGAGAATAAATGCGGTAAATTGAAAATTATTTTTATACATCTGTTTTGCAAGGTTTGAATCTTTTTAAGTTTTGATTTAGCAGCGTGGCCCCAGACAATGACTAAATACTGAAATATAGAGTGGATACACGCATAATAAAATTTTAGTAATGATTTATGCGGCACGAAGCAGCGTACTCTTTTCATAAGCCCACATAACGACGAAACTTTGCTGGATACATGCTTAATATGTGTGCCCCAGGAACGACAAGAGTCTAAATGCAGTCCTAAGTACTTAAAAGACACAACTTTTTCAATACTCAAATTGCCGACGAGCGGATCAGGATGTTGACAGATTTTTTTAGGCGACGAGTGAAAAAGCATGTATTTTGTTTTCGATAAGTTCAACGAGAGTTGATTACCATTAAAAAATTCAATAATAGTTGATAAATCCGATTCTATGTCTTTTACTATGGACTGAACATTAGCGCGAGGGTAAAACAATGCCGTATCGTTCGCAAACAGTTTAGGTATGCCTTGAAGTTGTAAGTTTCCAATATCATTAATGAAGACCAAAAACAATAGAGGACCTATGTTACTACCTTGCGGAACTCCAATGTCAATCGATCGTAAAGTACTATGAACACCGTTAATAGCAACAAATTGTTTCCGGTTTGTTAGATAGTGTCGTCAATTTCTTCTATCAACTCATCAACAAGCTCTATAATGGCGGTTGATGTTCCACAGTCTTCCCGGAAACCATATGGAAACTTGTACAGAACATTATTAGCACAGAAAAAGTTTACAAGCCGGTTTGTTAACAGTTTTTCCATGATTTTGTTCAAAACTGATAATGTTGAAATAGGGCGATAGTTACAGGGATCAGAAGTATCACCAGATTTAAATACAGGCGAGACTTTTGCAATTTTAAAGATGTCAGGATAAGCCCCGGTTTCTATTATTCTGTTGAAGAGCTTCGCGATTATCTCGGAAAATGGACGTACGTTGGCTTTTACCAAGTCTGCTGGTAGATTATCATGCCCTCTACTTTTTACCTTTGTTATACTATAACAAAGGTTTAAAAATTGGTCGAAAAACACGAAATTGATCCGAGGCCCGGAGGACCAAGTCACATATACCAATCGAAAGGGTTCGACGATTTGAGCAATGTCTGTGTGTGTGTGTGTATGTATGTAATGATTTTTTCTATCGCCTGTTTCTCAGAGATGGCTGAACCGAATCGTTCGCTATTACTTTTGTTTGAAAGGTATTAATGTCTAGTAGATCACTATTGAGTTGTTTCGTGATACGACGTTTCGTTTAAAAGTCCCGTAAACACGCGAACAGTTTGCCGTGATGTGCCCTGGTGGAATGAGACGCTTAGCAATCTCCGTCGGAAGGCAAGGCGTCTGTTCAACAGGGCCAAAATCACGTCTAACTGGGAAGACTACAGAGCTTCCCTCACCAAATACAACGCTGAGCTACGCAAAGCCAAAAGGAAATCTCGAGTTAAATTTTGCGAAAGCATTCAAACTCTGCCAGAGGCTACGCGTCTGCAGAAAGCGATGTCCAAGGACCATTGCAATGGTCTAGGGCAATTGAAAAAAGAGGATGGGAGTCTCACTGTTACCACCAGGGAAACTCTGGAAGTTCTGATGAACACGCACTTCCCTGGTTCGACAGTGACCACTGGGCAAAACATAGGTGGGCAACAGTGGAATGGGTCATTCTACTTGCACGCCGATTGTTTACGGAGGCCTCGATCAATTGGGCACTCAGCTCTTTTGAACCAATGAAATCTCCAGGTCCGGATGGTATTCTACCCATTTTCTTACAAAAAACGGACGGTGTTATAATGTCCGAGCTCATCAACCTCTTTCGAGCCAGTTTCACTTTGGGGTATATCCCAGAGAATTGGCGGAAAGTAAGGGTTGTGTTCATACCTAAGGCTGGCAAAAAAGACAAAACCATGCCTAAGGCTTTCAGACCGATAAGTCTGACTTCAACGCTTCTTAAGCTGATGGAGAAAATCGCGGATAACTATATCCGCAATGAGTTTTTAAAAAACTCTCCGTTACATGTAAATCAACATGCATACCAACACGGTAAATCTACGGAAACCGCACTGCACTGCTTAGTGACGTTAATTGAGAAATCGCTCAAATATCAAGAGACGGCACTTTGTGCTTTTCTTGATATTGAAGGCGCTTTCGATAACACGTCCTTTGCGTCAATTAATACGGCTCTCTGTCAAAAGAGAATCGACCACACTACAATGAGCTGGATTCAAGCAATGCTCTCGAGCAGACAAATTACAGCATCATTGGGAGATACGTCGGTCACGATTTCGGTGATCAAAGGATGTCCACAGGGAGGAGTTCTCTCCCCCCTGCTCTGGTCACTGGTGGCCGACGCACTCCTTCACAAGCTGTCACAGCTTGGTTATGAGACCATTGCTTACGCCGACGACGTTGTACTTATCGTCAGAGGAAAGTTTGACGCAGTACTGTCAAGTCGCTTGCAAGGAGCTCTAAACACCACCATGTTATGGTGCTCACAAGAGGGACTTAATGTAAATCCCACCAAAACAGTCGTTATACCATTCACTAGGCGAAGGAAACATACCATTACTCCGCCTATACTGAATGGTGTCAGACTGGGCTTCAGTAATGAAGTCAAACACCTCGGAATAATTCTCGATAAAAAACTGAACTGGGCTGCCCACCTAGATTATGCTGTTAAGAAAGCAACTTCGGCTATCTGGGCATGCAGGTCACTGTTTGGCAAAACCTGGGGATTGAAACCTCAACTAGCCTTCTGGTCATATACTACTATTGCACGGCCTAGGATAACCTATGCTGCAGTCGTATGGTGGCCAAAGGTGAATGAGGTGACAGCCCAAGCCAAACTAAACAAAGTTCAGCGCCTGGCCTGTCTTACAGTTACCAGTGCCATGCGTACAACACTTACTGCAGCCATGGAGGCAATGCTATGCTTACTGCCTTTGCATCTTCATGTGAAGAAGGAAGCAGAGCTCGGCGCACTACGGTTGCAAAGGAGTAAAACCATACTCGAAGGTGACCAAATCGGTCATCTTCGCATACTTCGGGAATTCAATCTGACACCCTTAGTAACTTCAGTCTCTGACTGCATGGAAGCCAGGCCCAATATGGACGTTCCATATGAGGTGATTGAAACAGATCGCTCAATGTGGAATAATGGAGGGCCAGATCTTCCATCTGGAACTATCTGTTTTTTTACAGATGGTTCAAAAATGGGGGCCTGCACAGGCTCCGGAGTCTACGGACCCGGCATCAGGGAAACTATCTCATTAGGAAAGTGGCCCACCGTTTTTCAAGCAGAAGTATATGCCATATACATCTGTGCGACAATATGCTTGAAACGAAAGTACAGGCATGCGAAAATCGGTATCTTCACGGACAGCCAAGCAGCACTACTGGCTCTCAAGTCCGCCAAATGCGTGTCCAAATTAGTTTGGGAGTGCAGCACAGCATTGAGGGAACTCTCCCGCCAAAACAAAGTTTTATTACTTTGGGTGCCCGGTCACTGCGGAATCGAGGGCAATGAATTTGCTGACAACCTAGCAAGACAAGGATCAGCTCAGCAATTTATTGGTCCTGAACCGTTTCTGGGCACCTCCACATCCGCCGTGAAAGGCGAACTGATGACATGGGAAAAGCTAGAAATAGCATCCCGTTGGAATCAAACACAGGGTTGTAGACAAGCTAAACAGTTTATCTACCCAAACCCTGCAGTAGCTAAAAAACTACTCCATTTAACTCGTAGTGAACTACGCACGATCACGGGACTCCTAACAGGACACAGCCCCGCTCTTTATCATTTAAAGAATATCGGCAAGGTATCATCTGACACCTGCCGCTTTTGTAACTCTGAACCTGAAAGTTCAGCGCATCTGCTCTGCTATTGCGGAGCTCTTGCATTATCAAGGCACAACTTCTTAGGAAGTTTCCTTCTTACTCCATATCAGGTATGGAGCCTAAATCCCAAAACGGTCATTGGCTTTATAAACCATGTAGTACCGAATTGGGGCACAGGATTACAACTATTCCGCTCAACTCCATCAATGGGTATGAGCGATCCGTAAACTGTGTACAGCAATCGGGGCCTGCCACAAAAGACGATCATTAAGACTGTCGCAGTGGCCTTTTAACCCAATGCCCTTCTGGCATACAAAAAAAAAAAAAAAAAAAAATTACAAGAAATTTTGCTAAAGACAATAACCTTTTATCTCTACAGCTAAGATAAAAAAATCTTATTTATAGTATACGAATTTGAAAAATCAGTTTTTATATATTCGCTCTTTTTGTAATTGTTATATGACTTTCTCATGTATTACAAAGTTGTACAAATGATAAAAATACACAACTTTGCTGAACATAGTATACCTCTATGTTTGCTTGTTTAGAAACTGTAGAACTTTGATTATAAAAAATACCTTAATTTTGACTACGAATTACTCGACTACCAGCAGACGGATACATTTTAAAGATTTTACATTTGCTGATGGTTTTGCTGCATACAGACACCATTTTTCCATATGAAGAAACGAGAGAAAATTCCAGTTGGGGTCAATTGCGGTACACCTCGCATACTGATTGCTTCGTTTCTGTGATGGCGGTTTATGCTGATCTATTTTCCCAACAATTTAAATTATTAATGCATTGAATAATTATGACATTTTGCTCAGAATAAGTTTATTGAAGAATATACGTTAGTTAAACAACGATTGTATAACAATATAGCGTTGAAAAACCTGCACGTGTTGTACAAAATACAACAGCGTGAGTAACAGAAGGTTAATAAAAATTGATGAAAATTATTCAAGAAAACTCTATTGATGTGAATCAAATAGAATGGCATTACAGGAAATTACGCATAGTTCAAAAACCTATAAACTAGACCTTTACTAGGCAATGTATATGTTAAAGAATAAGATTTCCTTTTACAACTTACTTTTATTTGCACTTACTCATATTAATAACAACTTACTTATCCTTACTCAGCAATTTCATGAAAAAAGGATTTCTCAAAATTTAAAAGTGTTCCTATTCTGTTCAAATTGTGTAAACTTATTCAATTTTCAAAATTTTTATGTAAACCAACGCATTACGCAACGTTAACCAATAGATGAATTATGTTCCGAAGACGTGTCGATTTCTATCTCAAAAAGCAAGTAAGACCGTATAACAAAGGTTCCTTTCACCACTAGGTGGATTAAATCGGGTTTTTTCACATCAAGTTGATTTATCAGAATTGTGACTTCGTTCACGCTAGCGGGTCTCAGAAAGATAGAGTTACTAACACACTTTAAAGGTTTCAAACAATCGAAGCTAGACTTTGGGAGTTTACCGGCCAGGTTATTTCCAATAGTAGCAAAATAGTTATTAAACAATTCAGCAACTTCGCGATCAGAGTCTAAGACTTTTCCGTCAATTCGCAATTTTATTTGGTCACTAGTAGTTGAACGTCCAAAAATTTCGTTCAACTTTTTCCAAACATTAGAATGATTAGAACTTTCAAGTATGTTTTCGTGATATTCTCTTTTACACCGTTTCTTAGCAGCTTGAAGCTTTTTCGTAACATGAGTAAGCATTTCCTTAAGGCGCGTGTCATTGAGATTACTTTTGACTTTTTCAAAGCAATTATTTTTTATTTGAATCAATTTCCAAAGGCTGTACGTCATCCAAGGACAGTGCTCCCCTTTTAATCTAACAGTTTTGGTGAAAGTTTTAGTGCATGCGGATAAAAGATTGTTGTAAGTTGTGATTAGAGTATTTAGTGTAGCATCAGTATCATCACTAATACAAAAATCATTTAAAAACATTGAAAATTCATGGTGTAATTTGACACGGTCGACTATATTGATTTTTAGTTCTTGTTGCCGTTTCTCATTACTCAGTAAAATAGACGAAATAACAGGAAGATGATCGCTAATATCACTAAATATCGTATGATTCTGCAGTTTTGCGGCGAGATCGATAGGACAAATAAAATGATCCAGAATATTATTACTTATTGGCCGCGTCGGGAATGTATTTGTACACACATAACCATACGATTCCAACAAATTTTTATATCTGCCTTTTTTTTTTTTTTTTTTTTTTTTATTATCTTTTTTATTTTTTTTTTTTTTTTTTATATCTGCCTACAACATTATTATTTTGCAGATTAGTTGGAACATTCACATCACCAATGATAAAAAATGGTTTAGACGGAGTAGCAGATGTTAGCCAACCCTCCAAAAACTTTTGAAATTCATTGTAGTCAAACGAAGGTGGACGGTAAACCCCGATGACATTATACAAATGACCCAGGTGTTTAATTTCTAAGTGTGCATAATGCAGGCCATCGATGATTTGGTTATCTAGCAATTTATGTTCCAGTGAATTCCTTACAAATACAACCAAACCGCCTACAGAAGTATCACGGCATGAGAAAAATGCTCGATAACCTGGTATATTGTAAATAGTACTATTCTCCTTCTTCATCCATGTTTCGCCGACAACAAAAATGTCAATACCCACTTTACATTCATCCACAAAATAAATAATTTCATCAAATTTCGCAAAATCGTTTATACCTCTAACATTCCACTGAACAACATTCAAAGCATTTGTGACAATCGTATCACATTTTTTATTAAATTCGTGTAAATTATTGCAATAGACATTGTGTATCATAGTCGGTATGGTATTCATTGTAAAAGGATTAAAAATAAAAACTGAATTAAAATACGGCACCAGAAAGTTTTATTGTGCGTTTCTCTTACGTTTGGGCGAAGGAGACTGGCTAGAAACATTTGAAAGTTCCAATAAGTGTGCAGATTTCATGTAGTGATTCATTACCCGGCTTAGATCCTCTCTATTTTTAATCATTTCTGGCTTACTATTTTCATCCTTTTTAACCAAAACAACGCCACCCCTACCTGCCCAGACAAACTTTACATTTAACAATTCTTGGGATTCACGGAGCTCCTTAAGCAATTCTAGGGACAGTGATGTTAACTCATCGCGCATGGTTACATTCAATGTCCTCGCGTTAACAGCGAATTTTGCATCAATCGAGGTAGATACCAATTTCCCAATTTGCTTCTTCTTGTTTAAAGCCAGTTCTTTAGATTCTTTATCACGAAATACGAGTCTAATGGGAATCAAAGCATTACTATCTTTAGAATTGGTAAACATCCGCTCAGCTGATACCACGGTTTCAAGCTTTTCATTTAGCCCAAGACACAAAAATAACTGTTCAATAATTTGCCGCATGTTCTCCCCGCGGGCTGCCGGAATACTCCATACAACTACATTATTACTCAAGGCAATTTTATCAGATTTGTCGACATTAGCTTTTAACTTGTGAACAGTGCCCTGAAGTTGAGTTTGCGATTTCTTCAAACGCTTTACTTCTGCTTTCAAATTTCCATTTTCTAGTTTCAAGTCCTTGAAATCAGTCCTTGACCTCGTTTGAAACCGCTTGTAACTCCCTAGCAACAGAAGCAGAAATTGTTGCTTTTATCTCGTCAGCAAAAGATGACAGCAAGGGTTTGTTGCTATTCTGCGTCATAACGATGCGTTGATAGATCGCGGAACAATCAGGTGTGCAGAAGTAATCTATATCTTTCATACGACGTACTGCATTCCCTATGATTTTTTTACACTTGAAGTGAGCGCTCGAAAAGCAGTACATACATGTTAACACTCTTGAGCTATCGGCCTCTTCATTTTTACAAATAGTACAGATAATTGCGTCGTCCATTCTAAGCAATTAGGAAAAGTAAGCTAAAACTGAATCAAGAAAAAAAAAATAATAAAATCGAAAGGTAAACAGAGAGTTGAATGGCAATGCAATTCGCTGACATAGGTATCTAAATGCCACGTAAATGAAAACAACGGCGACCAAAGTGTGTTGATAGAGATGCAGTACTAGAATAACAAGATTGAGATGCAAATTAAAACGTATTCACAAGCAGTTCTATTGAGTCTCTATATGTGTATCGCGCCACCGATAGGCTATCAAAATGAAGCTGCAAATGGGATCCAGATACTACTGCTATTCCAAAACCGAACGTTGAAGTTGTTTTCCAACCTACCAGAACAAACCGCTCATTCATTAACGAGACAGATATTTGCTCGTCAAGTGACCGTTTGGGCGGCAAAGTGTTTCACAAATATCATACTCTTATTGCAGGAGCAAGACCAAATGCGAATCAAACAGAGATCGTTGATTGCTTAACGTTTGTCAAGTGACCGTTTTGGCGGCTAAGGGCAGCACGAAAAGCTTACGAACAATCTGCGTTATCACAAATGTCTCTATAGGTGTACTCACAGTTGACTTCTACTCAATTCAGCATAGTATCACAAGTAGAATTTTTACCCCAATACAACAGCAGCAGCAAGGTAACACATCAGCAGCAACCACAACAAGAAGCCGAATTTCGGCCTAATAATCTTAAACAATGAACCCCTCCTGGAAGCGTTGTACTGTTAAGAATAAAATTGATTTTTTCCACAATTCTAGCACAATTTCACTATAAACATCACTTAGGCAGCAAAACGACGATTTCACTAGCAAAGTAGACTACTTTTTGTGAATTAAATTGCAAGTTAACACTTTGAATTTATAATAATACACGGACGTTAAAAACAATCGTGTCAACCAGCCAGCGTTGCCAACTCAAACTTCAAGTTTTTATTCGCTGTGTAATCGCTCCAGGCATGCGCGGTACAAATAGCTGAAACTTTGTCAATTTTTGGAATTCTTCCAAACGGATTCAAACACTTATGCTAAAAATGTTAATCTTTTGATATAAACAATAAAAAAAATTCGATTTTTTCGAATTGAAAAAGTACTATGCCCCCTTAATAATGAGAAATTTCTTGCCTTGCCTATTGCAAGCACGCTCTGTGTCAAGGCGCTCTCCCTAAATTTTGCATCCCTTTTTACATTATCTACATCTGGTGCGGCATACTGCATTTTCAATCCCTTGATGCACTGAAACAACACTGAAATAACATGCTTGCAAAGATGGAGAATAGGTAGCTCTATGATAGGTGAAACCCCGCTTGCAGTTTGCTTGAAGTTTATATTCTTTTGCTATGCTGTCTTTTGAAATTTAAAGATGGAAGCTCACTGTCTATACGCTAAAATTTACCATTTACCAAACTATGTATAACTATAACTCATTTTAAAGGTAGCTTAAATTATGCACTAAAATCTGGTAAAGAGCTACTTATGGACAGTCTTTCTAATTTTTACCTTTGTTATACTATAACAAAGGTTTAAAAATTGGTCGAAAAACACGAAGTTGATCCGAGGTCCGGAGGACCGAGTCACATATACCAATCGATAAGGTTCGACGAATTGTGTGTGTGTGTGTGTGTGTGTGTGTGTGTGTGTGTGTGTGTGTGTGTGTGTGTGTGTGTGTGTGTGTGTGTGTGTGTGTGTGTGTGTGTGTGTGTGTGTGTGTGTGTGTGTGTGTGTGTGTGTGTGTGTGTGTGTGTGTGTGTGTGTGTGTGTGTGTGTGTGTGTGTGTGTGTGTGTGTGTGTGTGTGTGTGTGTGTGTGTGTGTGTGTGTGTGTGTGTGTGTGTGTGTGTGTGTGTGTGTGTGTGTGTGTGTGTGTGTGTGTGTGTGTGTGTGTGTGTGTGTGTGTGTGTGTGTGTGTGTGTGTGTGTGTGTGTGTGTGTGTGTGTGTGCGTGTGTGTGAGAGAGTGTGTGTGTGTGTATGTGACGCTTGACTTTAGTCGTCTGTTTCTCGGAGATGGCTGAAGCGATTCGTTTGCTTTTACGCTTATTTGAAAGGTGTTATCACCTTGTAGCTCACTATTGAATTGTTTTGCGGTCCGACATTTTGTTTAAAAGTTATAAACAAAAATGTAAAAATTACGTTACGTGAAATTAGTATCAAATGAAAGCTCTTGCAACTGCACATTTTTTGGGAGAGTTTTATCGCAAACAATCAAGCGGTTCAAAAGTAATGCTTAAAAATGTGCTTTTTCAAGGTGTCAATTAGTCGAACGTCAGAGATGGCCAAACCGATTTATGCGCTATTAGTCTCATTTGATAGGTAATATAACCTCATAGATCACTATTGATTTGTTTTTTAATTGGATGTTTAATTTGAAAGTTATGAGCAGTCGTGTACAGCATAATAAAAGTTACAATTATTTATAACGATTTAAACCAGATAATTAATCAGAATTCTATTATTTTAGTATCAAACACGAGGCCTTAACGCTGTGAACATATCTGCTAAATCTTATTAGAATTACCAGTCAAAAGTTATTTGAAAAACATTGATAAAATTATTTAAGCAAACTTTACTGATATGAACCAAATAGAAAAAAAACGCGATCATGTGCTCTAGCGTAAAAATGCTTAATTTTCCAGGTGGTGTGTCTTTAGAAAAGTTGATTTAAAAAATATGGCGCAACTTTTTACACTATTAGGGTGACAGTAAATCTACCTACTAGGGTGATCCAAATTTTTATTTTTTTTAATGCGTTCAAAAAAGTACAGTGTCTCCACAAAAGTTATAGAACACAGTAAAATAAGCAACTTTCCTGTACATAGTAACTATCTATCTCTTACTGGTTGCGAAGTGTAACGATTTTTTTAAAATGCAGCGAAAATTAAAAACTTGAGATATCGAAAAGGGGTTACGTCACAATTTAGATAAGTAATTTTTACACGTCAAAAAAATTCACCCAAATCGATCCTCTAGATACTGCTGCAGCGCCACTCTTCCTTAATTTGTCTACCTCTATTTTAAAGCATGAATTCCCCAGATGCATTACAACAAGCTGATTGAAGGATCGGCCTTCTGGCGGGGAAAACCCTCATTCACAACATAAGGTTTAATTTGGTTTTGTTTTGTTGAACGGCGCTTGCTACCTACGCGCCAAATAAACTAAAGGGATATGTTATTGTCTGCCACTACTTGCCGCCCATCTCGCTTTGCCCATCATCATCATATCAGCATTCCATAGGCAGAACGTTTGCCTGTTTTCACACCGTCTGGACGAAGCATCAAAATAGGCGGACCGATGCTCGCAGCAATGGAATTACCAACGCTGCCTACCGACAGCAGTTTTATTACCTAGTCTTAAGTGCCCTGTTTGTAAATTTAGTTTCAATAAAGACAGTCGTCATCTAGAGCTAGCTAGATCGTGCGTGTTTGATTTCTCTAGCTTTAAGTTCGCGGATTCCCCTCTTCCAGGTGGATCCGCGGCGGTCCCATACGCGGGGGCTGCACTGCGATACACGCACCGTCGCTGAAAACATATGATTTCGAGGAGAGCGCGTTTAAACTATTGTACAGCACTGCACTTCCCTTCAAGTGATCCAACAGTTTTACTGTAAATTCTCAACGAGACCACGTACCGAAAAATACTATGGGCTCAACATTTCTAAAAATAGACGCCTTCTGAAAATGCAAAACAAACAAGTTTTTCGACTTTCCAGTGAGGGTCGCCCTTAAATATCAATCCTGCCCAAGAACTTTGCACACGATTTTTTGATTGCTTTCAAGTATTCTACAAATCTGTCAGTATATTACATATGCATGCATATGTGTTGATGATAACTACCATTACTGCCTATAAATGCATAACAGTCCCATGTGATTTTCACGACTTTTGAGATGAGCCTGGGAATCATCTTTAAATTTTTCATGCTTTCAATATTTCAAACAGTACTGTTATGTTTGTTCTCAAAATTTTGAAAAAAATATGAAACTATGTCAGTTACAAGTTACAAATAAACGCATAACAGTCTCAGTAGTGAAAATATAACAATAAACATCTGCTTTTAGAAAATGCCTGGGCCGATTTGACTGAATAACTAACAAACGCAGAGTTTTGTGGCCTAGAAGCATTCTATTGAACAGAATTTGGATCGGATGTACGGTTCCGAAGATATGTCCGGAACAACACGTCCGGGAACGTTCCGGATCGGGGATCAGTTTCTGAATTGAGCTAAAGTACAACATATTACATCTTTAAATACTCAAAATTGCAAAAGTACCGTTCTGATTCAAACTTAGAACAGTCTCAAACTTCGAACACTTTAGTATAAAATGATCGTAGTATCGCTAATATGATAAAATATTGTGCTTATTGTACACCTCCGTGTTCGTTAGAATGTCCTCTATCCGGTGAGGTATGACATTGAACTGTAAGACTCCTTGTAAGAAATCAGCAGGCGCTGGAAAAAAGTGAGAACTCAGATTTTAACTTCGTTCGCATACTCTTAGTGTTTCGTGCAAAAGTAGCTGTTTTTTCGTTTGCATTATTTTACCAATTTTAGAACATTTACCTTCCCACTTCGCAATTATTAGGTAAGTGCAAGATATATACGTACTAAAGCATAGTTAAAATACAATCTTTCATGCATTATTTCAAAGATATTAGATAAATAAAAAGTGTTCGAAGTTTGAATCACGTTTTGAGGTGTGATTCAAACTTCGAACACCCACGAATAATATCCGGTTTTTCCGGATTTTCCTTCGGGAAAATGAATTATCTGTATTGTAAAGCTGTACAAAGTTAACTTGCTTCAGATGTGGTATATAGAGTTTGAAAATATTAGCAATTGACTACAGAAGTACGGATTGAAACTAATTATTGTGTGAAAAATTTAAATCATACTGTTAGGTGGATTTAAAAAGACAATGTTTAGAAAAAGGATGAAATTTTACTTATTTAAGTTAAATGACACTAAAAACATTAATACTTTTCAAAGTAATACAAGTGTTCGATGTCTGAGACTGAAATATTCGACCTTTGAATGTCGACCATGAAAGTGTTCGAAGTTTGAATCAAAACCGAACTGCAGTTTTTTAGCGTTTTTCGGTGTAAATTAACGTTTTATCGTCATTTTTAACATATTAACAAGAAAATAATTAAATTGTCATGCTATTAAACCATTTATGGGAGTAGAATAAAGATGTTTTCGAACATTTTTCTTTGAAGAAAGTTTCGGCATAGCTTAAGTGTTCGAAGTTTGAATCAGAACGGTACCTCATTTGTCGGCATAAAAAGTGTCCAGGGTTACATTGGCCACAGCTGGACACATTCTAGGAACGTTCCGAATACATCCAGGAAAACGGACGGTTGCTCACTTAAATCAAACCCCAGAATATAACCCCGCTATTAACTCAAAATAACAAATTATACAAATAAAAGGAAGACATTTTTTGATTGCTTTGGAACATTATACAAATTTATCAGTATATTACATAGACCTGCATATGTATTGATGATAACTACCATAGTGTTATCAAAAAGTTGAGTTCCGAAGGCGTGTCGAATTCTAACTCAAATGACAAATGAGATGGTATAACAAAGGTTCCTTTCACCAATAGGTGGATTAAATCGTTTTTTTTGTAAAATCAACAAAATCAAATTCTTTACGCATCATTTTAAACTAAATTTTTATATAAAATGTTTCTTAGGCCCAGCCTTTCTCAAGTTGTTGCAAGTATGAAATCTAAACATTTTTGTCAGATTGTTAGTTTTAGGTCAGAAAACACTCTCCACGATTAGTGGCAGTACCTCCTTTTTAATAGGGAAGGCCCTATTCAAGCGTTTTTATTTTCGTTTGCTTATAGATAAATATAGAAACGTTAGATTTAGAAAGAAACTATTTTTACATTTTAACATTCCAATTCCAATAAAAATAGTCGAGTAAAAAATGTCTTTTTTAGCGTTTTGAGCCGGAAATGGTCATATAGAAATCGACACGTCTTAGGAACTTAATTTAACTGTATTTACTGTAACTGTAATTTTGTAGAACATTTGAAAGCAATAAAAACTACAAGGTATACAGCCCTAAGGGCTGTCCGAAAGGGTGATGCAGGCCTATGTTAGTATTATCATTGAATTGATAACTTATTTTACTCGATGAAGTATTCCTTTATGTCACATCATTAGAGCAAGGACTAATGTAGACTGTATTTCTGGCATGTGTATGTTTACGGGTATCTATTACCTTCTGCTTGGCTCACTAAAACAATGAGCAGGTGCTCAATGGATACCGGTCGTGAGGTTCAGACCTTCGTTCGTTTCTTGTCACATAATTATCACGACATTCGAGCTCTTAGGACATGTTTAAGGCTAAATGTGAATATCATCGATCAATCGGACTTGGTGGCCTTTAACATCAAGGGAAGATAAAATTGAATTTTGTTTCCACTCATTGGTTTTGGTTCTTTTGGTTCTGGTACCTACTTACTGGTTGATTCATCTTAAAACATCTGAAACTAATCAGAAAGCAGTTAAACACAATTTATGAGCTATAATTTAACTTTTGTTTTCGATATGTACGCTACATCAGAACTGTCGCCATCCATGGATGTTTAGTTTGCCAAATTTTGATAGTCTTAAACCACTGCACAGTGGTTTGATTGCTCGAAATCGTAAACTTTTTTAATAACCGTTAATAAGTGTTGTAGATTACACGTGTTTTAATTGAGCCGTTCCGAATTATAGTGGTCTATTGACCATTTAGCAAATTTTACAAGAGACGCAATTGTCTAGAAAACTCTATAAAAATTTCTATTTAATTATTTTCACCAAACCAATTGTTCTGATGGGGAGGGTATAGAGGGATTCAACATGAGAATACATAAAAATCCCAACTTTTGTTGAAATATGCGATTTATTCATAATGTACATAAACCACTATGATTTCATATACAGTAAAGATTTATATAACACGGTGGTGGTGCTGTACGCCCATCGCGATATCTCAGCTGTCCATTAACCAATAAAGTTGATTTTCAGTAGTTGACTAGGTTATCCCACATGGTAATCCCACATGTACCAAAATTCAACTTTATTGGTTAATGGACAGCTGAGATATCGCGATGGGCGTACAGCACCCACCCACCGCGTTATACAAATCTTTACTGTATAATTTAGCTGAAATCCCCAAAACATTTCGCAACATAGTGGTCTCTATCCATGCGATTTGTAAATATCAAAACCCCCATAAAATGGGTATTGGTGAAATAGTATGACGACTGGGACACGATATTTCATCGTGTTCTGACGCCATTTTGGAATTAAAAATGGCGACTACCGGTTTTCTTAAAATGACCGCACATGACTGGAAATATTGTAAAATCCTCATAATATGGGTATCAGATGAAAGGTCATTCTGTTCCAAATCAAAAATGCTACATGAAAAAAGTAGGTTAGAAACGTAATTTTTTGTAATTTTTATTGTTTGCAGTACATTTATGCAAAAAGATACGGCTCAATTAATAGAAGGTTGCCAATTCCAAAGCTGTTTCATTAATAATTTTTAACACGTGCTTTTTAATTGTAAATCATATTACATTTTCAAAGGTTTTGGTATCGTGGTTAGCCACGACGGGTCCACCTAGTTCATCAAATAAATTCCTAAGAAGAAGGTAGAGGAAAGTTATTCAACCCTGGACAGACTTGGCTCTAACTGCCCCACCTTGTGCTGCAAACAGAAACAGAAACAGAAACAGAAGAAGAAGGTAGAGGAAAGTTATTATTTAGTACATTGTCAAGGTTGTTATTTTGCCCGAGATTGATCAATACTCCACCAAAATTTGGGTATGTATGTCCAAATAATCAAGTTTTTAATCTGGAAGTGGAATTCGAGAGTTTTCTTTTTGTCTAGTGAAAACAGATATGGAATTAAAATTTCCGTAAATTGTGTATATTTAGACACTAAATTCTTGCATTATGTTATTATACAAAGAAAATGCAATATTTCTGTCAAATTTTCTTTTGTTGCTGTGCATATTTGTTTTTTATGCTGTAACTACCGTTCTGATTCAAACTTCGAACACTTAAGCTATGCTGAAACTTTCTTCAAAGAAAAATGTTGGAAAGCATCTTTATTCTGCTCCCATAAATGGTTTAATAGCATGACAATTTAATTATTTTCGTATTAAAATTTTAAAAATGAGGATAAAATGTTAGTTTACATTGAAAAACGCTAAAAAAACTGCTGTTCGGTTTTGATTCAAACTTCAAACACTTTCTTGGTCGACATTCAAAGCTCGAATATTTCAGTCTCAGACATCGAACACTTGTATTACTTTGAAAAGTATTAATGTTTTTAGTGTCATTCAACTTAAATAAGTGAAATTTAATTTCATTTTGCTTGAAATTTCAGTGTTTTTTAAACACTGTCTTTTTAAATCCACCGTCAACAGTATGATTGAAATTTTTCACACAATAATTAGTTTCAATCCGTACTTCTGTAGTCAATTGCTAATATTTTCAAATTCTATGTACCACATCTAAAGCAAGCTAACTTTGTACAGCTTTACAATGCAGATAATACATTTTCCCGAAGGAAAATCCGGAAAAACCGGATATTATTCGTGGGTGCTCGAAGTTTGAATCACACCTCAAAACGTGATTCAAACTTCGAACACTTTTTATTTATCTAATATCTTTGAAATAATGCATGAAATATCGTATTTTAACTATGCTGTAGTACGTATATATCTTGCACTTACCTAATAATCGCGAAGTGGGAAGGTACATGTTCTAAAATTGGTAAAATAATGCAAACGAAAAAACAGCTACTTTTGCACGAAACGCTAAGAGTATGCGAACGAAGTTAAAATCTGAGCCCTCACTTTTTTCCAGCGCCTGCTGATTTCTTACAAGGAGTCCTGCAGTTCAATGTCATGCCTCACCGGATAGAGGATATTCTAACGAACACGGTGGTGTACAATAAGCATAATATTTTATCATGTTAGCGATACTAATGAGCATTTTAAAGAGGCGAACCAGCCGCAGGCTAAAAACCTCTCTAATATAGAATTAAAAAAAAAATGAGCATTTTATTCTGAAGTGTTCGAAGTTTGAGACTGTTCTAAGTTTGAATCAGAACGGTAAAGACGTTTAAAAAAGTACGAAAATTGAAACGCGAAACTGTTTGTGTTCTAGATTTCGAGCTGGCGAAACAGCTTGCTGTATGCTTTCAAATCCGCTTGTTTTATTTTTCGACCCATCATTCAAAATTGAATTGAAAGTGGAAAGTAGCCAGATCCGAAAGTAATTGTATGATTTCAGGTGTTTCCCGGGATTGCATTTCAAACATTTTCCGTCTATTCATTCATTGGAGAAGGGTAATCGAAATAGTCTACAAAATAGGTTTACGGTTCAGTTTAAAAAAAAATAATACCAATGTGATATTACAGAAATGTTGCAGTTATGGTTTTGCTTTAAACTCATCAATTCAAACGACCCTCAACTTTGAACATACATTACTTTGTACTTGGGTCTAATATTAAAACACGCAAGGGTCGAAAACTAAAACAAGTTGTCGAATATTACCCCAATGGGATACTGAATTGAAACGAGAAAATGAGTAAAAATATACATCGTACGCTTATTTTCTTTTAAATGTTAACTGAATATACATCCTTTTCTAGACCAAAACTCGTGTTTGCACCTTTCAGCATTGGACAAAAGGTAGGATTCATAACGACTACTTGTTAAGCGTAGCAACCAACCCCCCCTCACCTTCCCGCTCTTTCCCCTCCGCTCAAAAAAAAATTCATTACTTTCCCGTACCGTCCCTCCATCAATTGTAGAACCACCGTTTCTAAAAAATATTAACCCTAGAGCGGTCGCGCTAGTGTACTGAGAACACGCGTTTTCGAAAAACGCGAAAAAATCATCAAAATTTTAATCAAATCACACCAAATCAAGTTTTGGTTGTATTCGAAGATCTACTCTTCCTCTTTCTAATGATGCCAAAATTAAGCAAAAAGAAATTAAAAAATGGTCGAAAGATGCTTGTAAAAATAGTGTGTCCGCGTGCGTGTACTCAGTACAGCAGCGCGACCACTAACGTAACTTTTTAGAAATGAAAAAAGTTACACTAGCGGTCGCGTCGTGTACTGAGTATACGGCGGGCAATAGCTCAAGTTTGTGAAGAGATAGAAGATTGCGACTTTCGACAAAGTTGCTTATCTAGTTAAGACACATCCCGTGATATACAACAAAGTTCGGAACTGATTCGCTAGATGGCGCTAATAATGAAGAAATTAAATTTATTTAGGAATATTTTAGAACACTGAAGTTTGGAAGTAGTCCGCTAGATGGAGTATACGGTGAAATTTAATTCATTTGGCGATATTTCCGAACCATGACGAGATAGAAGGTTGATGTTTTCGACAAAGTTGTTTATCAGGTCAAGATACTTCCGATGATGGTAAATAAAATTCGGAATTAAGTCAGTAATAGGTGGAGATGATGCTAAAATCAAATTATTTTCGGAATATTGCGGAAACATGATGACATAGAACACTGATGTTCGCTACAAAGTGGTTTCTGTAGTCAAAACACGTAAGATAACGCATCGTTGTCCTTTTCACCATTAATTGCGTTGTCAATTCCAGCCAATCAACAGCTATTTCTATGGCTTATTGACAGAAGTAATTGATGCGTAAAGTAATTGAACTTTTATCAAAAGACGAGAAGAAGAGCACAGACTGATCAAAATTCTTTTGACAAAGCAATTTCGTCGTGTACATCGTTTAGCCAAAAGATCGCCAGAAAATAATTCCTGGAAACCCATGCCGCGTTTCCATCACATTGTTCAAAAATAATTTAGAGAATGTTTGAGTCGCTATTCCTCCCCAGGTCGCTAATAGGTTTACTCGAAAATCTGGCAAACTCGAATAAATATCTGGTCAAAATCTGCCGATCAATTTGACCGATGGGGAGGACTTTTTCAGGAAACATCTTGCCAGTTTTGTTCAACGCAGATACAAAATGTTTTCTGAAATTAGAGGTGATGACTCTTTTGCTGAACGAGAAACAGAAATCTGGCAAAAATCTGGGACATTACCAAATATCTGAAAGATTTTGAACTTTGTCTGGTATGCAATAAAAAATCTGGTAAAATCTAGATTTATCAGCAAAGCAAAACCATAGGTATAAATGTCCTTCAGAACTTGACCCTTCTTTATCGATAGACTTCGCTGCCGGTTATTAGAGTACAGGAAAATCACGGGGCTAGCGCAAAGACACTATTAACTCTGTAGCGGCACCGGTCAGTCGAGACTCGAACATACGACGACTGGGCTGTTGGGCCAGCATCGTACCCCGAAGCTAACCTGGCGGGCAGGCTTAATGGCAACGTTGATGCGTGGTGCGTGATGATAAAACCAAAACTATTTGTTTTGCTAACGCGACAATACGACTGAAGTGCACTCTCTTGATACTCATTTGTATACAGCTTACTTTTTTCATGGGGCTCAAATACTTTACTCTTTCCTTGTATGACGCGTGTGTTATTTCCTGTATGATACAAGTGACCGTAATAAGAATATTATAGCATTGTTAGGAATCTAATGCACATTTTTCATTCACATTATCATAGCAGGAAATAAAACAAATAAATGCTCGTTTTGTATTGTTTTATGGTGAGTGTCAAAACGACTCTGAGATATTCCAAAAAATATCAATATGCTCATTATAAGCGCCATCTATCGTATCAGTTCCGAATTTTGTTGTTCGCAGTCCAGATCTCGTCCAGATAAACAACTTTGCCAAAGACAGCAACCTTCTATCTCTTCTCAGTCCCGAGCTATTGAAGATTTTAGTATCGAGATTCTAGAATCATTTATTTTGGTTGCCATTTGCGCCATCTAGCGAATCAGTTCTTAAACTTTATTGTTCGTTTCCAGATGCGTCTTAAATAGATAAACAACTTTGTCGAAAACCGCAACCTTCTATCTCATGCCAGTCCTGAGATATAGGCAGAACTATTCGCCGTGTACTCAGTACACGACACGACCGCTTACGTAACTTTTTTTTAACGCGACCGCTCTAGGGTTAATATCGTTTTTTACTATTCTATCATATTTTCGAAAAAACAGCGCTATTTGGACGATATATTGCAAATTTGTTAGCCATGCTAAGGAACGTGCTGCTCGAGCCAAAGATGCTGATAGCCATGCGTTGGTTTCATAGGTCGAATTGTAGTGCCCTTACCCTGTTTGTTATAGGATTATTTAGTTTTAACATGTTTTATCGATTGCCTATAGCTATAAGTGTAGATAGTTTCTATTATTGTAATGTATTTTATGCGTGTGATTGTCAATTATAACGTGGATTCTCTGTATAACTTGTTGTAGGCGTATCATTATAGATTTTGTGTCTGGTTACTCATGTTTAGTCCCCTTATTTACGTATTTGGCTGTCGCGGCAGTAGCACTCTATAATAACTTTTAGATTTAGTATAGTGGCGAGTTTATCTCATGATAAGTACTTACTTTGAAGGATAATGAATTAGTAGGGGTATTAGGGGCATAATGAGCACCCTAACTTGTTGGCTGATTTAAGCACCCAAAATGACCGAATTTTTAAAGTGTCGTCATTGCAAAACATACATTCACTATCGATAATCAAAGGCATACTGTTGACAAATTGAAAAATAATTGACATGATGACGAAAATTGCAATTTAAATTCATGCTTCAAAAACTAAAAATCGGTCAGTGTGTGGGGCAGTATGAGCACCCTTATAAACACATGCTTGAAGGGTGTACATAAGTACAGCAACCACACACACATACACACACACTCACACACATGCATATACACATACATACACATATACAAACACATATACAAATACACACCCATACATACACAAACATAAAACGTGTAAAAACGTCGAAAAAACTATTGACCGCAAGCCGCTTAAAGCCAATTGAGCCGCAGAGGTTGCCTCTGGAGCACACAAGGAATGTTTCGGATGACGCTTAAGCTAGCTGTGGTTTGTGGTAGTGCTGAAGACATATGCTTTTCCGTTTCCCTCTACCAGGTGGTATACGAGGGTTCTGATTTCATGGGTAGTGATACCGTAGCATCGAAATAATATACAAAATATGGGCCACCAGCTCTTGTTCTGCAGCGGGAACGAAAACAGTTTTGAAGGAATCAATTTGGTCCACCTCCTGCTCCGAAATTGCCCTTTCGTATGGACCCACATACCGAGCTAACGTCTGCCGCAGAATGCCGTGATACGTGGCGACTTGTTTTGTGGATATTCCGTCTCGCCTTGTAGAGGTCAAGGCCGCTTGCAAAGCCTTTTTTGACCAATTATGTCTTCCAGATTCCCTTGGCATATTCATACCATCACTGTAAACAAGTATTGACGCGATAAACAAAGAAACTGACAGGTTAGTTAATGCGACATAGTGCTCGTTTCACCCCACCTAAGGGTGCCCATTTCGCCCCCAGTCAAGTAATTGAAGTAAAACTAGGGTTTTACACTAATTATAGTATAAAATCAAAACTTCAATGAAGTTGAGATACAATGTATACATCATGTTGCAGTGTGCACTTTATAATTTAAGATATTTAAATGATCGTAAAAGCTTATTTGGTAGTGCACCAAAATTATAATTTTCCCAGCGTCTGAGAACTAAGTTGAGTTTTTTAATATAACTCCGTGTTTTAAAAGTATAGATCACTCATTTTTTGATAAATTGCGTACTTTCCTAGAAAAGAGGGGTGCCCATTTCCCCCTATTAAGTGTATTGATTAAGTGAATTGAAGTGAATTTAAGTTAATTGAATTAGTGATTAAGTGTTTTGATTAGGACTTCAGGTTTAGGTGCTTAATTTAAGTATTTTAAGTAGAAAATATTAATTACGTAGCGCAACGTGTTCTATACACTGAGATTTTTGTTTACATTCTGACCCACCAGATCGATGGCATATCTACGATGCTGTTGTTGTGCGATTCGTTATCAACGTACATTGCAGGGTTGATATCGCTCGAATAGCCTAGAGAGCCTTCTAGTCAGTGGATATGCGCTGCTAACTAGGGTTGACCAACAGCGTGTACAAAAGGGAACGTGCTATCGATTGGCTATTCAGAAGCTACTGGTTTATATCATTAGCTGCTACTGATCTGCTCTCTTGTGTTTTGTGAGAGTATTCATCAGCTAGTGATGATCGAATATGCATGATCGATATGATTTATAGCTCGTAGTCGTCTAGCAAGGATTTGGTCGATTCTAAGTCTAACAATATTTATTGCACGCAGTACTTTCTTGTGAATTTTGCTGTTGAATAAGGATTTTGAGGACTAAGAAACTGATATTTAAACATATGGTTTCAAAGGTTCCTGAGAAAATAACGGGTGGCAACTAAAATTTTGGAATTTTTTCTCAAGCTGTCAAAAAAGACAAAGATACATGAAGAAGATCTGATTTACCGAAATTAAAGATACATTATCCATTGTTGAAAATGGGATCAAAATTTTCTTCAAACATTCGTCTAATGCATCTTAATTGATAGCCAAACCAGAGGGCTTGTTGTTGAAGGCACGAGAAAGAGAACGATGTCCTTCTG